>NW_017732011.1:433680-454923 GCF_001890085.2 Hipposideros armiger
TATATATATATATATATATATATATATATATATATATATATATTTATTTATTTATTTATTTATTTATTTATTTTATGTTCCTCAACTGAATGTAAGTAACCTGGAATTATTAAGGAGAGTTTGATGACATGATTTAGATATTTGCTAAACCTAATCTTTTTCTTTGTTCTCTGCTTTCTGTGTTTGTTTTTCTTTTCTCTCTGTTTTTTCTGTCCATAGCCCAAAACAGCTAAATCAGCGCATTCAAAGTCAAAAGAGAGCGATGAACCTCACCGTTTTAAGAATGACAGGCCAGCACGGTAAGTTGACACCTGCAGAGGAGGATGAGGAACTTGCCTTTGGGGTAAGGAGATGGTGTTGCCTGAGAAGAGTGTGTTCTTTCGAGAGGAGTCCCAGAAATCCGCAGTTGGGCGGTGGTATCAGGTCTTGTGGGGTTATTCTCAAACTTTTTTGCTGTCTTAAATTCTGCAAAGATGGGGAATTTCACAGAAACTGGGATCCATAAAGGAAGGTCGTGTTTTTTGTTAGGACCAGTCTTTGTCTCTGGATTCACCGAACTGATGCCCTCAACTAAGAAGGGATGAAGTTAACCATTTTTCTAAGTAAAATCTCAGGTTTTAAATTTTTACTGAGTTTCATGATCATTGGTGTTTGCCTGACATGTACACATGCTTAAATTCATTTCTATATGAGTCTCAGCCTCCTGAGCAATACTCATTTGAGTCATTGCAGGCTCTTCTAAGTCCCACCAGGTCGCATTGCTGTGACATGGTGTATGTTCTTTCTGACTTCTCTCAAGCTGTCTTAGGTCATAGTTACGGAGCAGCTGCAGTTTTGCCACCTCAAGTTGTCTACCTTGCTGGGAAAGCAACTTTTTTTTAAAAATTTGTTGTGTTCTGTTCTTTTGCAAAAGAAATAGGATTGGAAGAGGAGGAGAGAACATTAAATAGAATAAGACAAAGATGACACTAAATCTGACATTTTGAAAACTAAATTATTAAAACCTTGAATTGCAGTCCTGATTTTTAAAAATACGTTTATTCGTAAAAACGTAAGTTTTATCCCACTGAAAAACATACACTGTTGTTGCCACTTATTGCCCACACTTAATGATACTAGACCTGTTTCTTTAAAGTGAATATATTTAACGTCCTTTAAAAGACATACTGTATTTTTAACCTCATGGGCTTTCAGAAGATAAATACCCTTCAGAAAATTATATCAGGTTTGTAAAGTTCTTAGGGCAACAGTTGTACAGTCTTTCTAATTGTATATAATTGGTTCTTCTTATAGCTTCTGCTTAAGGACTTACCAGTTTTTAAAGCAAATTTTAGTTCACCATAGTTTAGTTTTATGTACAGCCCTGCAATACCCACTTGAAATAACAAGTAATCTGTTCTCAGTAGGTAAAATAGCTATGGTTTATCATGCTTTTTTTAGTCAAGTGAATTAAAATCATCTTCAGAGTTATATTCCATCTTCAAAGTCCATGGGCTTCTTTAGGACACCAATAACTGACACCAGATAAGATAGAATAATCTATGATAGCTATTTAGAAAGGCTTATTGAAATTGAAAAACAAGTTTCTGGAATCTAATAGGTAGTCTTAAAAATATGTGGCCTAATTGTAAGAATGAATAATCAAATGATCTTGTATTAAGAATGGCTATTATAAGTTAAGTGAAAAGTGATTTGTGACTAGTAG
Organism: Hipposideros armiger; assembly: GCF_001890085.2. Classification (NCBI taxonomy): domain Eukaryota; kingdom Metazoa; phylum Chordata; class Mammalia; order Chiroptera; family Hipposideridae; genus Hipposideros; species Hipposideros armiger. The sequence goes on from NW_017732011.1 coordinate 435,386, forward strand.
AACTGAAGTCTTTTTTTGACCTGAGAGGAACATTTGTTTTTAAATACCATTTACGGAAATATTATCTATATGACAAAACAAAAATTAAGAATTTTATGAAACCTGTATGTTCATAGTTAAAAATTAAAGAAGCCTATTGTCTTATTATAGATATCTTATACAACTAATATCAGAATATATGCTTACTGTTTAGAGCCTTTATGTTTTCCTTTCACATTTAATCACGGTAGAAAGGTTTAGTTAGCCATTTTAACAGAAATAGATGGTGTCAAGATGTTTACTTCATTGTAGTAGTAACCGTAGTACAGGGGAGGCAAATTCTCAGGGAAAGCTTGTAACATTCGTGGATACAATTCAGTTTCTTTGTCCATCACAAGGTTTCTACTCTCTCTAAGAAAATAGAGAACCAGTTGGCACCCTGAATTAATTCTTCCTCTTTGTAATTGGAGAAAGTTTCAACCCAAGTTCCAAATTCTTTTAACTAGAGGATTTTATATTGGTAATACTACTTGATTTTTTTTTCCATTCTTCTCTTACATGTAGTCTTGAATGAAGATGTTCCTACTGTTAATTAAAAATACAAATCTTTGTACTAGAGCATAGTACAGTAGTTAAGAGCACTGGTTTTGAAGTCCAGTTGAATTTGAGCCCTGCCTAGCCCTGCCACTTAACAAACTGTGTGAACTTGGGCAGATCACGCACCTTATCTTACCTGATCTAACTCTAGAATATGTGTATGATCGCTACTGTGCGGACTGGTCCTGAAAGTTGATCGACATCATCTATGTAGAACTCATAGCAGAGTCCTCACTCTGTACGCAGTTGACATCCCATGCTCACCCTTCCAGACGCTGAACACCCAGGGAGGGGGGACCTACTGCTTAGGGACAGGATGAGAAATTCAAAAACACTTGGCCTTTATTTTTATGTGACAGAGCCCATTGTACCAAACTAAATATAACTTTCTAAGCTTCAGAATACTTATGCTTTCCAGACTGTAGATATAATTGCACAAAGCATCCTACGACATGGTTACATATTGACAGATCTTATTCATGTGCTTTCCTGCAACATTTGAGTAAACCTTGGGGCAACAACAAAAAAGGAGAGGTTTTTTTTTTTCTTTATCTTCATAAAAGCCAAGTGTTGGCAAAAGTCTGTTACATGGTTAACATAAAAAGTTTAGAGTAGTAAAAATTTCCCAATGTTTTTTACATTGTTTTCTTTTGACATGAAAAATTGCAAACAGGATTCCCCTTTCCTTCTCTAAGCTCTGCTGTGCCACCTAGTGGCTTAAGGATCTTTGCTGTAAATTGTATATGTTGACCCAAGTCCCTTCACTCCCTCCCCGCTCTTCCCTTTCTTCCTTCCTTCTCCTCCCTCCTTACCTGCTGCCCTCTCTTCCCTTTTTACCCCTTCCTTCCTTAACTTTCTTTATTACTTTCTTCTGTCTTTTCCTTTCTTCCTCTTTTTCTTCGTAAAACCCACCAAAACAAAGTAAAATTCACGTTAATGACAGTGGTCACATCTCATTAATCTTTCTTTTCCCTAGCCCTTAGCGCAGTGCCTCACACATATTAGGTATTCAAAAATATGTGGTTTTTAAAAATTGAATTATGTGCTTCAAAACAAAGGAACGGTAAGATAAAATAATGTATCCAAGGTCATACAACTGGCTAGGAACTAAAACGAGAGTTCTAAAACATTCTGACTTCACATTTGTACCAGAAAATAGTTTTACCATGGGATCCAATGAGTGGTGGAATTGTAGTCAGCACTATTTAGAATATCTCTAAATTCAGGCTTCCTTTCAGGCCACCACCACCCACTGTGACAGAGGCCGAGGATTTGGATCACACTCATTTTACAAACCAGCATAATTCTACACGGCTTTTCTCAAAATCAGAGTCCTCTCATAAAGGTAAGAAAACTAGATAAATAATCCCCATGCTACAGAGGAAGAATCAAATCCTATCTTATAGATCACTAGAGTAGAAAAATAAGTTATCCTTCCTCTCAGCAGAACACAATATTCTTCATTTATTAAAACACAAACAAAAACATTAAGGAAAAAAAAAACCACATTTAAATTGAATGCATGTTGTCCTGTGTATTTGCATTTTCCTCCAGAGAGGGTTCATTGCTTTCGTCAGATTCTTAGAGTGACGACGTCTACCGTTTAGGTCCACCAGGGTTTTTCTTTTCTAGCTCGTTTCCCATCTCCCCGAGACTATTTATGAAACTTAAAATACACACTAACACACAGCACACAAAACTCTTATGCAGAAGAAAAATGGGGTAAGGAAAAGGAGGAAAGAATATGAGACCTAAGATGGGCCAGATTTTAAAATGAAAGTTGAATGTAGTTGCTCTTCAAAGCATATGCATTCACTTATGTGTATTTTTATGGTAGTCATAAAATGAGATAACAAAAGCTTTTTATATTTATTTCCTCATCTAAAAATGGACATGATTTTAATAGTGCCAGCATTGTTGTCAGGATCATAAAAGTAAAATATATGAAAGCACATTGCGATAGGCTTTATAAATATTAGGTCTTACTGATGTTTACAATTTGTTATGATTTTTCAAGATTTCTTAGTGTTTTTATCATCCTTTTCCAAATCTCATGATAGCCCTGCCAAACTTCTTTTACTACAGTCATACAGGTGCCACTCCAGATTAATTAAATCACAATTTCAAAGGGTGGGGGGTTGCTAGGTGTTTGTATTTTTTATAAAGCTCTCCTCCCCCCACCCCTCTCCATTCTAACATTCATCAAATGTTGAGAATAAGGCAAAAGACATTATTTGAAGATGGGATAAATTAGACTTTCTCAAAACAGAAAACCCATACAGTACAATTTCCACCTTTTGATGGCCTTTTCACCATCCCTGTTTTAACTGCAAGTAGCTCATGATTTTTTTCTCTCAAACTATATATGTGCATTACTTTTTAGGGGGTACCTTCGTGTTCTTGACTTATATTTGATAATACTAAAATAATACAATGATTCTTTTTTGTATTAAAATTTATTGGGGTGACTGGTCAATAAAACTACATAGATTTCAAGTGTATAATTCTATAATACATCACACAATGATTCTACATATAAATATTTTATAATCAAGAATGAAGAAAACATGAACTACTTGAAATGCATAGAAATAAAGATAAATTATTTTGCCTGAGCAGGGAGAAAAACAGCGTTTCAGATCTTATTTTATTTTTTAATAAAATTTATTGGGGTGACAATTGTTAGCAAAGTTGTATAGATTTAAGGTGTGCAATTCTGTAATACATCAAAGATAGATCTTAAGAAAAATTTATTTTCAAAAAATAATTTGCAAAAATTTCAGTTATAGTTGACACACAATATTACATTAGTTTCAGGTGTCCAACATAATGATGAGACATTTCTATAACTTATAAGTGATCACCCCGGATATAAGTCTGATACTCATCTGGCACCACACATAGTTACTGCAGTGTTACTGAGTATAGTCCCTATTCTGCACGGGACATGCACGTGACTGTTTTATAACTGCTGATTTGTGCTTCTTGATCCCTTTACCTTTTTCGGCATCTCCCCTCTCTCGCTCCCATTTGGTGACTATCAGCTTGTCCTCTGTATGAGTCTGTTTCTGCTTTGTTTGTTGTTAAGTTTTTAGATTCCACATGTAAGTGGAACCATATGGTATTTGTCTTTCTCTGTCTGACTCATTTCACTTTGCATAATACGCTTTAGTTTCATCCATGTTGTAGCAGATGACAAAATTTCGTTCTTTTTTATGGCTAATATTCCTTTGTATATATGTACCACCTCTTCTTTATCCATTTGTCTATAGGTAGACACTTAAGTTGCTTCCATATCTTGGTTATTGTAAATAATGCTATAGGGAACATAGGGGTGCATATATCTATTTGAATTAGTGTTTTGTGTTTCTTTGGATAAATCCTCAGAAGTGGAATTGCTAGGTCATAAGGTAGTTCTATTTTTAATTTTTTGAGGAACCTCCAAATCATTTTCCATAATGGCTGCACTAATTTGCAGTCCCACCAACAGTGCACGAGGGTTCCCTTTTCTCCACATCCTTGCCAGCATTTATTGTTTGTTAATTTACTGATGTAGCCATTCTGTCAGGTGTGAGGTGATATCTCATTGTGGTTTTTATTTACATTTCTCTGGTGATTAGTGACTTTGAGCATTTTTTCATATGTCTGTTGTCTATCTGTATGTCCTGTTTGGAGAAATGTCTGTTCAGATCCTCTACCCATTTTTTTTTTTTAAAAGATTTTTATTGGGGAATTGGGGGGATGGGAACAGTGCTGGGGAATTGGGGGAAAGGGAACAGACAAGTTGCTGTCGTTTTTTTTTTTTTGTTCTTCAGTCTAGTTGTGGAGGATGTTGCTTCACTGGCCCAAGTTGGCACCATCATCGCGCTCTTCCCAGGAGAGGCACATCAGTCGCCGGCTTCTGGACAGCCGCTCACAGCGGCTGCTGGCCGCTCACGCTGGCTGCTGGCTACACACGGTAGCCCATGGCAACCCACTGTAGCAGGGGCCGCAGCCAATGCCGTCGCTGGCGACTCACGGCAGCTCAGCTCCAGGTTGAGCTGTTGTTCAGCATCTTAGCTGTAGAGGACAGTGTCACTGGCCCTCATATGTGGGATCCGAACCGGGGCCCTCTGGCATCCCAAGCCAGTTCTTAACCATCGCGCCACTCAGCCGGCCCTGTCTCTTCTTTTTTGTTGATGGTTTTCTGTGCTGTGCAAAAGCTTTTCATTTTGATGTAGTCCCATTTGTGTATTTTTCTTTTGTTTTCCTTATCCAGGGAGACTTACCCAAATAAGTATTGCAATGTCAAAGAGTTTACTGCCTGTGTTTTCTTCTAGTAGTTTTATGGTTTCAGGTCTTACATTTAAGTCTTTAATTCATTTTGAGTTTATTCTTATATATGATGTAAAAAGGTGGTTTGGTTTCATTTTTTTCTGTATGTATCTGCCCAGTTTTCCCAGCACTATTTATTGAAGAGACTGTCTTTACCCCATTGTATACTCTTAACTCCTTTGTCATAGGTTAATTGACCGTATGGAACGTGGGTTTATTTCTGGGCTCTCCACTCTATTTCATTCATCTATGTGTTTGTTTTTATGCCACTACCATGCTGCTTTGATTACTATAGCTTTGTAGTATAGTTGATGTCAGGTAGTGATACCTCCAACTTTGCTCTTTCTCAAGATTGCTTTGGCTATTCAGGGTCTTTTGTGGTTCCATATAAATTTTAGGATTATTTGTTCTAATTCTGTGAAAAATGTCTGTGGTGTTTTGATAGAGATTGCATTGAATCTGTAGATTACCAACTTTCAAAGATTTTTCCTTAATGGCATTTCTTCTTTTTTGTTTCCCTCCCCAGGTTTCCACTATAAGCAGTAAAAACCTAGGAATCTGCCTTGAAAACGGACTCACTGTAGCCAATATTACTGGATAATACAGAATGCATTCTGTGCTTATTTTTTCCTCCTATGTTGTGTTCTGGGGATTTATCCTCAACTATTTTTCTGACCATAAATAATTTTAATTCATTTAAAATGTTTTTATTATTTCTGATCACTTGGGCAGCACAAGAAAACCTAGCTTCTGAATATTGACCACCTCTACACTGCATATGCTTCCTGGGATATAGTATCTATGAGATCTATAAAATGCCATTTTTGTTAGGTATCGTGTGTTGGTATTTAGGGGCTAGGATTTACTTAGCAATTAGAGTTTTGTGACGATAATGATCAAGGTAAAACATAATGTGTGGATGCAATGCAGAATAAAAGAATATATGAAATAGCTTTTTTGGTGCATTAGTATATGATGTATTGAAAGACGGAGCCTTTTGCTTTTTGTAGTTTTTAGGAAAAGAAAAAAATTACAACTATAAAGTATTTAAAAAAAAGAAAACCAAACACTTGGAACAGTTGTAAATGTTACTCCGACTACCAGAACGAACTCTAGAGGTTTTACATGTCCTTGTCCACCCTCCAGGGAGAATTGGCCTAGATGTCATTCTCTGACACTTTCTTTGCTGTGCTTCCTTAATAACGAAGCTTCCTGAAGCCTCTGGGTATCGCTCATTTATTTATTTATTGGCAAAAATTTATTTCTGTGATATTTTAACTCAGGTCTTTGTAAAGTCAACTAAAACTGAAAAACTTTCTATCCCTTCTCTTATTTTACATTTACTTACAAAGCCAAGGCAAATGGAATTGGGAAGGTGTTTACATAAGTGGTGGTGCCATTATTCTCTCTGGCTGTAGATCAAAGTTCTCTTGCTTAAAAAACATAACAGTATTTGTTGACAACCTCTCAAAAATAGTTTGTGTATCTATTAATAATTAGATTAATTCAACATGAAGTTGAAGTTGATAAAGTGATTCTTTATCTAAAGTATTTGGTTCTATGCATTCATTAATGATACATGGTCATTGGATCTTTTATACAAGACCTTTAAACTTCTCTTTAAGAAATCTAGTCTTTGTCTAGCTTCTAACCTTACAGAAATGCTTATTTTCCTATACCAGTTAACACAAATGGCAGTCACGCTCTATATATAAGTAATATTCCTTTAGCTTGACTTCCTATTATTTTTCATTGTGTGAATGTCACGTTTTTGGCATTCTAGTATGGTGTTTGTTTTGGAAAGAAATACATAGGTGACTAGAGAAAAAGTTGTTAATCCATTCTTTTCCCATTGGGAAATGCCTTCCTTTTGCCTTATCTTTCCAGATGGTCTTTAAAGTCGGGCAATGTTCAGGAAGCTATTTAGAGTAGTTTCTGAGAGTGGATTTGGGTCTTTCATTTTGAGAAAGATCTTTAGTTTCATACAGTTTTTGGACTGTAAGAACTTGGTAAAAGGTATCTAAGAGTTAAGTTTTGGCTAAATTATAGAGAAACAAAACCCTACAGGAGGTAGTCATTTCAGAGAAATGAGGAAAGGGATGCTAACAGTACTTTGAATGGCCATGATGAAATGAATGAAGAAAAGTCTTCATTTAGTCACGGGCACACAGGTCCTTGCCTTAAGGCAGATTCCAGAGGGTGGTTTCAATATCCAAAGCTTAGGCCTTATTGACTTCTAGTCATGTGCTATTTTTCTTTGTCTGCCCTGTGATTTTGCTTCATGTTTTTAGAAGTTTTTATAGTAGTTTTAAAGAAAAAAAACAACAACAGTGTATTTTTATTTGATAATTAGGCAAATGGGCAATATCATTTGCCATATTTTTATTTTATAAATGTTTATTTTTCTATCATGCAATGATCGGTTTTACTTTTACAATTCTGCATTCCTCTCGCCTCTCATGTACTTCATCCAATTATATTTATTATTGTAAATGCTAACTGGATATATTTCATTCAGAATATCAGGCCACTTGACACTCAACCAGAATGTTAGTGTTTCAATTGTCTTAGGAAGTGATCAAAGGTGATATTTCCCTTGTGATACCCAATTCAACATCTATATTGAAGATTTGATTTTTTAAAAGTTTTTAGAAGATTACAATTTAAAAGTATTTAATTTTATTTATTTTTTTGTAAAACAAACACTTTTTAGAGTTTCAGTAATTCTTTCCCTGTGAGCAAGGAGACAGAAATCAAACTCAACCAGTTAAATCCTCTGGTTCTTATTCAAGTAATGTAATTATTATCTTTGAGACTGTAGAAGCAACTAACAACTGTATTTTTAAGGAACTACCAAACATTCTTCACTGTGTTCTCTGCTTTTCACTTTGTCATTTTTGTATAAATGCGGACACATTTATTTTGTTCCTGTCCCTACTGCTGGAACACATGCAATTTAAGCATAATGTATTGTGCTCTAATGTTGTGATGTAAACTAATACTTCTGGCCTTGGAAAATATTTCTATACCTCTGTTCTCTGGAGGCCACGCTCCCTTAACACCAGTATTGCCGAATGAGCACAATGTGTTAAGGAGTCTTATACTGCTACTGGACATGTACATCCCCTCCGCCCAGCCTAACTTTTTGTAGGTCATGGCCTGGAAAAGCAAGGCGAGGTAAGGGTCAGATTAAACATTTTGAGTTGAAAACAGTTTAACTGTAGTGTCAAACCGTTGTCGGACGTAGTTGTTTTTTTGGGAGGCTGGAGAGTTGCTACACAGGCTTTGATGGAACACTGAGATTTTTAGAAAGTGACTTTGTATACCGTTGAATTACTGTTTCTGAAGTGGCTTTACAATAACCAGCAACAAACTAATGAACTCCAAGAAAGACTGTGGTTTTTGATCAGAGACACATCTAAATTAGAAAAGACAGATGGGGATCGAGGCTCCCAGGAGAAGGGCCTATTCAGAATGGCAGTGGCCACTTGCATCTAGAACAGTACGTGTGACCAAAGTGTGTGGCCCTGGGCCTTGTGTTCCACTGAACTCACAGAAAAGTATGAACTGGACCCATTTTTCCCTTTGCTTCTCTACTGTGGCCTGCAGCTGGACTGGATGATGAATACATTCATTGCTGACTTTGTCCATACCGATCCCTCAATGTCAGGACTTTTCGGTATAAAAATAATTAACTTTTAACTGGTAATTATTTTTCTTTAATACTGTCAAATATTCTCTAAATTCTGTCTTGTGCCAAATTGTTCTTTGGAATCACTTGCTATAATATGGTGCATTCAGTTTACCACATAAGTGGTTAACATTTTAGGGCCTTGATTTTTAATGAGTGTTGCCTTTGTATAAAAATCACTTTGGGGAATACCAAGATTATTCACTTATTTGGTGACGGTTTTCTTGAAAGATAACCGTGGTGATTGGCTGTAAGATCTTCAGCCTAATAAAAGAACAAGACCCCTGTGTAATCAGCTTACTAAAGGACTGAGAACAGAGTAGAACTTCCATTCAAGGGCCTTTTCCCTTTTGGGAAAACAGTATTTATGTAGGGAACGTTAATGTAAAAGAGAACACCGACCCTGTAGATTTCACTACAGAGTATGCCATATTCTGATAACATCAGCGTTTTAGAAACAATTATAAAAAAATCAAAATCTATTCTTTTAGCCAAAAGGAAAAAAAAACAGATTTTTAAAGTATTTTGTTCATTACTTACTGCTCATAGAGAAGTGACTAGATAGAATGGCCCCATTTTCTCCTCACATCTGGTGGTGCCTGTGAGTCTTGAAGCCATAACTGCTTTGTCTTATTGCTAGACTCCTTTTCCCCATAATAGGTAGTAGGGTCAGGGGGAAGCAAACTGGAGGCTGTGCTGAGAATGCTGCATGGGCACGAAGTCATCCGAACTTTTGGTGGAAGAATCTCTTATTCCTGATGATACATAGATCCGTAAAGGGAAGAGTTGAGGCTATCGTTGCTCCTGCGATTTCACTGTTGTTGGAATGTTGAAATTTAATGCTAGCAAAGAAGGAAGGGGGAAACTGAGGAAATCTCACTTCTAGAGTCACTTTTCTGTTGAGACCTGCCCTTTATGCCAGCAATGTCTGCGGAGCAGCATTGCCTTAAATGAGTTGGATTCCAACTGAGGTCATTGTATTGTACTTACCATATGTGAATGACTGTCAACTCTCCATTGACATGTAAAATTCTCAGGTGGTCCCCAAACATCCTTGTCATCCAGAGTTTTGGACCTCCCACTGAGCTATGGGTGGCCTGTACATCTATGATGATAGAGCCATCATTCCATTTCAAATTGCCTCTATCTATGGATGAGCAGTGGCCAAATAGATTGGTAGGAGAGGGAGAATTTCCTGGCCAGGTTTTCAGGTGATGCTTTCTGAATAATCGAGAGTTGACTGTCTTTTTCCATTACGATTGTGTAGAAGATGTTTCCAAAGGTTCTATTGTGCAGTGAAGTCACTCGTTACTGGTTTGTAAAAATTTCACCAATACTTCTGTGTATTGAAATACATACCATTAACAACAAAAAGAGAAAACCAAACAAAATAGAGAGATTTACTTGAAATTGGAGATTTGTTGATGTGAAGAGTCTTTCTGTTTTATTGTTTTTAAGAAAAAATTAACCAGGAAAACTTTTATTGTGGTAGAGAAGACACCAGAGTAGTTCCTTTTTAAAGTTGTGTTTGATGCCACAAACTAATGCAGTCATGTAAGTAATCATGTTAATTTGTGGAAATGTCTGGTCCTAAAAAAAACATTCTCTTTATATATTTGTGAAAGCTGCCTAGAAACATGTTTGTAATAGATTTAATATGTTTTTGTGTATTCTCAGCAGACTAGAAAATGTTTTTCTCTTTCTGAGTAACTCTTCATAGCATAGGCAACCAGTATTATGCTGACTTCAGCATTTCAGATAAGGACAATTATAACTGTGTAACCCAGTGTCCCATTATTTATTGCTGTGGTTCATATATAAAGAACAGAAGAATTGAAAGACAGGGTTTGAGTGCCACATTCTTCACAAAAGAAAAAGGATGAAGACTAGCAAAGAGAAAAGGTTCAGCGGATATACTATTGCACATCATATACTTAGGATATGTTTTAGTTGCACTGAATTTCAAACCATAATTGCTAAAATAGTTTCTAGCTGTGAAATTTAGTAAGAGGGTTTTTGATGTCAGAATTTTTTTTTTTTAATTTTCTGATTGAATAAGTCTGTGAAATCCCTGTAGGCTGTAACTTCAGCTCTTGCTATAAACTGAAAGCCAAATGCTCTTTCTCAGAAATAGCTGTATTTTTCGCCTGCCTCTTAAAGGCAGCCCAGTATTTATTCCATGAAGAATGATACATCATGAGGAGGTACAGTGGGAAGATAGCGTGTAATAAAATGATCATCCAAAATGAGAATGCTCTAATGGGGCTTTCCTTAAGAACAATCCATCCCAGCACAATACATTTTGAAAAGGTGCTGAATTATTTTTCGTATAAATCAAGTTGCTCAGGACATTGGGTGGTGCTGTCCTCTATCTTATAATTTGGGAAAGTTCTGTCTTGAGAGATGACAACTTGGTGCCCAGGCAGTTTCAGATTCTTTGGTAAGAACCCCTTTGCCGCTTGGAACGTGGGTATGTTAGAAAAACAAGTGAGACATTATCCCGAGTGCTCATATTCATTTGTAGCCAAGGCCCAGAAAGAAAGACAGCCTTGAAATAATTACTTCATGGAACTGGGTAGAACCGGAATGGAATACAGCCGCCTGTCTGAGGACAGAAAACAGAGCCCACCTCAAACCACATGCCTATCTAGAGATTAAGTGGAACTGTGAGGGACATGTTGTGGATGCCTTAAAGGTGGTGGGTGGTGGGTATTGGTGGGTGTGTGTGCACGCCCACCTGGACGAGGCCGTGGGAACAGCCCGTTGCAGCTCACCCGCGCGCAGCGTGAGTGCTTCCTGCTTGTGGCCTAATCAAGGAAAAGGAGAAACATGGTGCTGGTGACCTTCGTGTGTCTTGGGAGGTTCAAGTGGTAATGTCACTGGGACTTGAGTCCAGGCCTCCCTGAAATGCCACTGACACATTGACATGAATTCATCTATGCAAGCTTCGGTTTTTATGGTTTGTTTTTTAACCTGTGTCCCATTGGATTCTTTAAACATCAGGATTAACATCAATATGAATAATTTTTAAACCAAAGTATTGTATAAGTATGTGTGCTTGTTTTCCTGGATGGTTTGAGGCAAACACAAATCTTGTCCTTCTCTCTCAATAAAGTCATTTGTTAAGTCAGTGGCCTCTGACTCGTGTTTTCTTCACTGTGTTCAAGGACTTGGGACATTCTGGGAGTATTTGTCTTGTCTTCTTTACAAAGTAAACCTAATATAGCTTTGTTTAATTACAGTAAAGTTTTCTCTTATTCCAGTTCTGTAACCACGTACAACACCTTACTTAGGCCTCATATATTTGCAATTCTCGACAAACACACCCGAGTCTAAAATTGATTATAGAAGTGGCTTTGTTTTGTGTGTGGTGGTGGCTTGGCTGATGCATTCGGGGGGTGGGGTGGAAAGTGCATGTTCATCCAGTCATCCAAACTTTAAGACCGCATGCGTGCACTCAGTCTGCACTACACATTGACACTCCATGGATCCTGAAACCAGATGTTATTAGCAACCATTAACATTTTACCTTCATAAGGCTTGTTTCTTTATCTTACTTGATAGAATAACTATGATGTGGAAAGTGATTCTGCAGAAATTTAGCAGGTTACTTAAAAATAAGATGCTGTTTTCAGTGAATGTTAAACTAATTTTTAAAGAAGTCACTATTTAGTTTCTCTGGACCAGATTCTCTAGGCCTCACGTTCTCTGGCAAATACAAGGAATCTAAATGACCTCTGTTATATTTCACTGCCAGGCAGATGCCCAAGGAGCGCCAGTGATGTATAGGTGTTGTTATTTAGTTGAAGAAAGTTTGTGTATTGATTTCAGCCTTTAGTCTCTAAAGAATTGCTGGATGAAAGTTGCCAGTGAAAAAAGTTGACACTGCTAGAAGCCAATTAAAAATTTTAAATATGTAATTAAGGCCACTTCCTTGAATCTGTGGCAGGAGGTGCCTCATGTGATTTGGGTGGATATGACTGAGTCTGTCAGACTGGCCAGGTGGTGTGGAGAGGTAGCATGCTGGAAAGACCATCCTTAAAACAGGCAGCCAGGAGAACATTCGGCACCCCCTGCACTTTGGAAACTTGGAGACATCTTTTACAGGGCTTTGGACTTCTAGAAGTCATAGGGTAGAGATTTGAAGAGAATTTCACCCCCATTTCAAGGGGCAGAGAGATCACTTGTTCCCGTTATATCCGAGCCGCATGCTTAAACTAAAGCAATAAGGTCAGTGTACTAAAGAAACGGACAGGAGTAAGGAGCCCTGGGTCCTAGTCCTGGGTCTGCAGTGAACTTCCCCAGGACCTTGGCTCACCACTTACCTCTGTGCCTCGGTTCTTTTACTAATTATAATCAGCACGTTGCAGGGAGAATTGGTGCTCTGTAAGCACTCCTTCCGGTCTGACGTTCTAGGATTCCTCCTGTCAAACGCTGCTGGGTTTCTTAGAGATGCTCCCGAAAGAAGATCCTGACACACTAGCGGGGGCCTGGACAGTCACACAGCCTTCCTAAGCAATCATTTGAAAGGCCTCATTGCTGATCTTGTGTTCTTTAAAAACAGAGTGTTTTGTTTTTGTTTCTTTATTTTTGACAGCTAAAAGTTGTATGTGCGCAAATGTGATGTTTTGATGTATGTGTACATTGTGAAAAGATTACCACGATTAAATGAACACATCCACCACCTCTCATAGTTACCTGTTGTGTGTGTGTATGTGATGAGAACACTTGAGATCTACCCTTAGCCAGTTTCCGGTTTATAATACATTAACTATAGTCACCATGGTGTGCGTTAGCCTCCAGAACTTACTCATAACTGAGTGTGTATCCTTTGCAGATCCCGTGTCCCTGACCTCACTGCTCTGCTATCCTAACTCCACACCAGCGGGTTGCCCTTAACGCACACGTGTTCCTCTATCCAAAATCTGCCTTGTCTTTTTTATCCCCAAGCTTCAAATGTGAGCCTCCCTCATCAAAAGGTCTTTGGATGCTCGTGTGCTCTCATGTACTTCCCACTAGTACACCTTGCTTTCATACTCCCCAAAATACACGCTTCTTACCAATTCCTGTGCCAAATGGTACAGATTTGGCTTTGGCCATGTTAATCATAACATGCTCTTAATCACACCTGCCACTCTTGATTATTTGGGGTCATTATTGCCTGACCTGTGCCCGTACTAGCAGTGCTCTCAGGGCCTGCCTGGCCGAGGAGGCCTTTGCTGTGGACCTGCCCAGCTCCTGCCCTGCAGGCCTTGGGGGCCCTCAGAGAACTGGGGATATAAGGAGTGTGAGTGTGTGTGTCTGTGTGTCTGCAGGTATTTCTGACATTGGCTTTAAAGGTGTATATATAAATGACCATGGACTTCTCTGGCTTGGAGAGGTGAGTACCAAGTGGTGTATATCAATTTTTCCTTTATGGATCATGCAAAAGGTGTCCAGAAGGCATCAAGTTTTAAGAATTCTGCCTAGACCTACATCCTGAAGATTTTCTTCTGTATTTCTTTTTTTCCTAAAAGTTGTTGTAGTTTTAAGTTTTACATTTAAGTCCTTGATCCATTTTGAGTCAATTTTTACATAAAAGGTGAGGTTTAGGTCAAAGTTTATTTTTTTGCCTGGATGTTCACTTGGTCCAGCACCATATTTTGAAAAGACCATCTTTCTTTCATCGAATTAGGTTTACACCTTTGTCAAAATCAGTTGAGCATATATTGTGTGGGCCTATTTCTTTTTTTTTTTACTTTTATTGGGGAATTGGGGGGATGGGAACAGTGCTGGGGAATTGGGGGGAGGGGAACAGACAAGTTGCTGTGGTTTTGTTCTTCAGTCTAGTTGTGGAGGACGTTGCTTCACTGGCCCAAGTTGGCACCATCATTGCGCTCTTCCCGGGCGAGGCAGATCAGTCGCCGGCTTCTGGACGGCCGCTCACTGTGGCTGCTGGCCGCTCACGCTGGCTGCTGGCTACACACAGTAGCCCATGGTAACCCACTGCCACAGGGGCTGCAGCCCACGCCGTCGCCGGCGACCCACTGCAGCCCAGCTCCAGGTCGAGCTGTTGTTCAGCATCTTAGCTGTGGAGGGCAGTGTCACTGGCCCTCATACATGGGATCCGAACCGGGGCCCTCTGGTGTCCCAAGCCAGTTCCTAACCATCATGCCACTCGGCCGGCCCAGTGTGGGCCTATTTCTGAGTTCTCTATTCTTCTCCATTGATCTATGTGTCTGTCCCTCTGCTAGTACCAGTCTTGTTACTGTAGTTATATAGTAAGTCTTGACATTGGGTAGTCCTATTTCTTACACTTTATTCTTTTATAAAGTTGTAGCTATTTTAGTTCCTTTGCCTTAGAATATGAATTTTAGAATAATTTTGTATACAAAAAAATATTGCTTGTATTTTCAAAGGAATTGCATGAAACCTCTCTATCCAGTTTGGAGAAAATTGACAGCTTTACTGTGTTTAGTCTTCCAGAAAAGACTAGTATGCCTCTCCATTTATTTAAATTTTTTATTTCTTTCAGCAGTGTTTTGCAGTTTTCAGCATGTATGCTTTGTACATGGTTTGTTAGATTTTCTCCTTAAGTATTTAATTTTTGTGTGATTATAAGTGATATTTTGTGTTTTTTCCTTCATTCTGTTAATGTGGTGTATTACATTGGTTGATTTTCTTAAGTTGAACCACCCTTGCATTCCTGGCATAATTTCCACTTAGTCATCCTTTTAACATGCTGTTAGATTTTATTTCCTAGTATTATGTTGAGGATTTTGACATCTATATTCGTAAGAGATATGGGTTTGTAATTTTATTTTCTTGTGATATCGTTATCTAGCTTTGGTGTCAGAGTAATGCTAGCTTTATAGAATAGTTAGTAATTGATACCTCCTCTTCTGTTTTTTGGAAGAGTTTGGAAAGGTTAATGTTAATTACTTAAATATTTGGAAGAATTCAGTAGAATAAAGCCATCTGATCCTGGGCTTTTTGATGTTATCGTTGAGAGCCTTAATTACTGATTCAATCACTTTATTTGTTACAGGTTTGTTGAGATTATCTGTTTCTTGAACTGGTTTAGGTAATTTGTGTTTCTAGGAATTTGTTCTTTTCATCTCGTTTATATCTTTTTTGGTATAGTTCATAATATTTTCTAATACTCTTTGTTTATGTACGTTTGGTAGTATCTACACTCTTATTTCTAATTTTAATTATTTGCTTCTCTGTATTTTCTTAGTCTAACCAAAGGTTTGTCAATTTTGTTGATCTTTTCAAAGAACCAACTTTGGTTTTATTGATTGTCTTTATTGTATTTCTATTCTCTATTTATACTGACTTTAATCTTTGTTTCTTATCATTTTCAATCAGTGTTTATTTTCTAGCTTTACAAACAAAATGTAAAGTTAAGTCATTTATTTATTTAAAAACTTTTATTGGGGAACAGTGTGTTTTTCCAGGACCCATCAGCTCCAAGTCAAGTAGTTGTTTCAATCTAGTTGTGGAGGGCGCAGCTCAGCTCCAAGTCCAGTCACCGTTTTCAATCTAGTTGTGGGGGGACACAGTACACCATTCCATGTGGGAATCGAACCGGCAACCTTATTGTTTAAGAGCACATGCTCTAACCACCTGAGCCATCCGCAGCTCAGTGTCAGCTCAGCTCAAGTCGTTGTCTTCAATCTAGTTGCAGAGGGTGCAGCTCACTGGCCCATGGGGGAATCGAACTGGCAACCTTATTGTTAAGAGCATGTGTTCTAGTTAACTTAGCCACCTGGCCGCCCCAAGATCTTTACTTTTAATGTGCGCATTTTTTTACAGCTTTAAATTTCCCTCAGTACTGTCTTTGTGGCATCCCATAAGTTTTGGTATGTTGTGTGTGTTTTTGTTTTTTTCTTTCTGTTTTTATTTTTCTCAGTATTTTCTAATTACCCTTTTAATTTTTTTTTCCTTGACCCATTTGTTGCTTAGTATCTACATATTGGTAAATTTTCTCATTTCCTTCTGTTGATTTCTAGCTTCATTACATTGTGATCAGATAAAATACTCTGTATGATTTCAGAATTTTAAAATTTATTAATATCTGTGTGTGTGTGTGTGTGTGTGTTTGTGTGTGTGTGTGTGTGTGGTCTAACATATAGTCCCTCGTGGACAAATGTGCCATGTGCACCTGAGAAGAATGCATATTCTGTCATTTTTGGGTAGAGTACTCAATATATGTTTGTTAGGTTTAGTTGATTTATAGTGTTGTTGAAGTGCACTATTTCCTTATTCTTCTGTCTAGGTGTTCTATTTATTATTAAAAGTAGGGTTTTGGAGTCTCCACTTACTATTGTACAATTAGTTTCCCTTCAATTCTGTTAATGTTTGCTGTATTTATTTTGAGGCTCTGCAGTTTGGTGCATATGTGTTTATAATTTTGTACCAAACATACCGTGGTATGTTTTCTTGATGAATTGACTCTTTTATCCATATATAATGTTCTTCTCTGTCTCTTGTAGCGGTTTTGACTTAAACTCTTATTTTTTCTGGTATTAGTATAGCCACTCAACTCTTTTTTATCACTTGTATTGATTATCCGGTTTCATCCTTTCACTTGCAACCTTTTCATGTCTTTAGATCTAAAGGAGTCTCTTAAAGATAACATATAGTTTCCTAGTAGTTTGATGTCTTGAGATTTTTTTTTGCTGTTTTTGAAAACTGAATATTTAAATATTATGATATGATGACCTTGGAAAACAGATTCTCCTCTTTCCTCAGGGTTTCTGGGGTATTTTTGTTTATTTTTCTTTTTGATTCTTAAAGGTTGTAGGTAATTTATTTTTCTGGTGACTTTTCCTAACTATTTTGCAGAGACTGTATTCCTTTCATATGTAGTCTCTATATTCTCTGTTCTTGAGCTTTTGTTCATCTTTTGTTTGGTGAAGAATTTCTTGAACACCAGAGATAACAAACAAACAAACAAACAAGCAGTCTTTGCAGATTGGCTGTATTCTAAAACCCTCCTTTATTAACCAGACTTGACTGAGCCGAGGACCTACATGAGGTCTAATCTTAAGTGCTTTGGAGGTCTTTTCTGAGCACGCATCTTGTCCTGGGCATGTATATGGCTATTACATTTTAAATTCCCCCTTAAATATGGGCGCTTTTGATTGCTTGAATTTTACAAAGAAATGCTGTCCCTAGCTTTTCCATCTAAGATTTAGGCTGTCTGGTATATGCCTCTACTATAATCTCTAGCCTTAGGTGTCTGTGAATTGTTCATCCACTTCGTAGTGTTTTCAAATAATGTTCTCTGGTTTTGTGGCCTCACAGCGAATTTCAATTTAAGCAAAAGAGATAAAAGAGCACCTTGCATCACTCCTTCAGGTGGCCCCCCGAGTCAAATTAGAACAAACTTGCACAATAATTTTCAAATAAGTACTGCTCAGCTTCTGGAACCACAGACCAGGGTCCTACACTGGAAACAGGCTGCTGTCTTCAAGAGTGTGCTGAGCAGAGAGGGAGTGGGGCACGGGCAAGTGAAGTGCCCGAAAGCTTTCCTACTGTTTGTGTTGTTTGTCATTCTGTGTTCACTTGCTTCCTGTAAGCCATGTTCCAGAGTTCTGACTACGTTGGTTCTGACAGTTTCTGCTTGTTTTTGTTTTTGTTTTTACATTCCTGTTGGGAAATAGGAACCAGAAGCTGCCTTGTTGGTCACTTTGTGACATCACTTTTGACAATTCCCTAAAACACAAATTGAGTCATTTTATAACAAATATTGGAAAATTTATCTTATACTTTTCATGAGTAACGAGGTGAGTAGTAAACTATGGAATACTCTTTACCTATCAAAGGGAGTGAGGGAAATCTAAGCCACAGAGTGATCTCCAGTGTATATTTTTAAATGAGAACAGGAAGGTGGAGAAAGCATGAAGCTTTTCCACCATGTATCTGGAAAATGGGGACGGAATGATCCTACTGTGTATTCATGTTTTTGTTTATAATAAGAAAAATAGAATGTTTATAACAATTTTAAAAACTAGGTATAGGAAGGGAGAAAATACATGTGTAGAGGCAATGTTGAAGTTAGACGTATGGTATATACCTTATTTTATAGATTTGATGTTAGAGCCTTGATACTTACTTAAAATAATTATGAAACAATTTTTTTAATGAAAATGAAACTATAAAAGTCAAATGAAACAAACTTCATTGTATCCAGTTGGCACACAATCACACAGAAGAGAACTGTTTAAATAATTTTGTTTGTGTGTGTGTGTGTGTGTGTGTGTGTGTGTGTGTGTGTGTGTATCACTGTCTTTCTTTCTATACACACATAATTTTAACAATTTTTCCACATCTGTGTTCATGAAAAAGGCCTAGAAACCTGGAAATAATTAACATCTTGATAGCAATGAATATTCTTCTTGCTGAGAATATGGTCTTGAAGTGATATTTCCTAACAAAAGAAATCAATCTTTCATAAAGAAATTGCTAATTTTAGCTATGGATTTAAATTTACAAAATAAAACTGAAATATCTTGTATTACCAGATAGCAAAGAAGCTATTGGAGATTACTTGGGTCATGTCAGAAAGTCCCTAACCTGCCCAAAATAGAATACTTTGTGCATCAACAGGATAATAACTGAAAAGGACAGAATATATATATAGTCATCTCATATCTGTTTAAATCCCTGTATTTATAATGATCTTTATCCCCTTAAAAATAACCCTTACTACTCACCTGTGACAGATGCTTTGGACCAACTCATTATTTTGAAAAGTGGAGAATAAGAATATTTGAACATTCAGTCTGCCTGTTTTGTTTTGCTTTTTAGTTGGGGAATTGGGGGATGGGAACAGCGCTGGGGAATTGGGGGAAGGGGAACAGACAAGTTGCTGTGGTTTTGTTCTTCAGTCTAGTTGTGGAGGACGTTGCTTCACTGGCCCAAGTTGGCACCATCATAGCGCTCTTCCTGGGCGAGGCAGATCAGTCGC
>NW_017732011.1:456500-457905 GCF_001890085.2 Hipposideros armiger
GAAAGGTCAGAAATACAGAAAGGAATAAATATAAATGAAAAGTATATATTTGTTGGTAAGCATAAATAAATATTGACTGTCTAAAACAATGATAAGGTATTTTGTGTGTTTAAAATATAAATAAAAATAAATACACAAAAAATGATGTATAAATTATGAAAGAGTAAATTAAACCAAAATGCTGTGAGGCAGTAGTTCTCAAACTTTTAATATATGAATCATCTGGGGATCTTGTTAAATTGCAGATTTTGAGCCAAAGGCCCTGGGTGGGGCTGGAGATTCTTCATTTTTAACAAGCTCCCAGGTGGTTTTTATGCTGCTAGTATAAGAACACACTGAATAGCAAGGAAAAGTTCCTGCAATATCTTGGAAGAGGTAAAAATATTAACTTTCATTAGTTATATCAGGTATGCTTGCGGTATTCTTCATTATAACGAACAACAACAACAACAAAAGAGTAGTAAAAGAATGTTAAACTACCCAGATAATAATGAGGGAAATGGAATAATACAGTATAATCAATCTGAAAGGAACCCAGAAAAAGTGGAACAAATAGAAAGCCAGTAGTTAGATGGTAAATTCAAACTAATATTTCACTAGTTATATTACATCTCTGTGAGCTAAATGTACCACAATCTGGAAGAACTAGATTTTCAGTCTGATAAAACCCAATTATATGCTGCTTATAAAAGAAATACTTAAAATATATGATACAGAAAAATTGAAAGTAAAAGAAGAGGGAAAAAAAAAAAAGACGCTCCTTGGAAACATTAACCCAAAGCAGAAAGCCTGAAAAAAATATTGAAAAAGGCAAGCTTTCATTAAAAATATTACTAGAGAGAAAGAGGAATATTTTGTAAATGTGAAAAGTTTACCTCAACAGGACGATTTTAACAAATTGGACAAATGAACTTTTCTAAGTGTCAAAACAATCTAGGTAGAGCTGCCTCAGGGAGTAGCAAATAATCTACCATTATAATCTACCAATAATCTTCAGCTCTTCCAAGCTCATGTTGCAGGCTCTTTTATAATTCTATGTATAGATATGTACAGAATCTTTCCAATATGAGAATTTTCTCAGTGGAGTGGGCTACACCGGGAGATGGTGATTTCTAACCAAATGCAACCTTCCTAGCATTACATCTTATTCTTGGTGCCTGGCATGGTGTCTGACACATAGGAGCTCAGTGTAGTTTTCTATGTTGAATAGATTGATAGATGGAAAGAAAAGAGGACCCCTAAAGCCCTCTCCAACCCTGACATCCTTGGGTTCCTCATTTACTATGTGGAGTGTTCTAAAGTACATAAAAAGACAATTAGGTGATACAAATAAACTTTATGTAATGCTTCACAAAGTGGAGTCTCTTTTTGAAGAACAGCAAAATGGGGCAGATGGTAAGGAGCT
>NW_017732011.1:460345-462916 GCF_001890085.2 Hipposideros armiger
CCCAGAAGCACAGATGAATTTTGTAACAAAGGGCAGGGCTTGCTTTGTTCCAGGTTACATTTCATTTTATAGATTTGCCTATTGTTTTACATTTGTTGCTTTTGGAGGGGGGTGGGACTCTGATTCTGGCAAACTGTATTTATGTGCAGATTTCAAGAACCCTGGCTAAGGCTTGGGTGATTGACAGCTGCTTCATATAGAACCCTGGAAAATGTCTCCACAATCAAAGCCCCTGAGCCTTGCCTCTATCTGGACCACACAGAAAGGTGGGAGGGAAGGGAGCTGCACACAGCCTCTGGCAACAGTGCTTCTTTCAATTCTTGGAGAAGAGGAGGAGTTAGAGACAAAGGGCTTCTACACTTCAGCATTGGTGTCAGCACTGGCCGAGAACAGCATCGTTTCTCATCTGAAGACAAAGTAGTATTCCTTTTTGGAAGGATTATTTTTTTTTTACTTTTTAAATTATATTCTTTCTACCACTTTGAATTTAAGTGCTGTATAGTTTACAAAATAGATGTGCTAGTAAGTGGATTTTTTTTTAATTTGCTTAATTGGAAAAATAAAATTTGGCAATCTGTTGCTCTAACAAATTAGAGAACACTGGCCTCTAACTTATTTAAATACATTAAATAAGCTAAGTGAACAATAAATATTTTATTTTGTAAGGCAGGAGAAAGTTTTCCCTGACCCTATTAGAGTCCCTGGCTAGGTCTGAAAATTATTCTGACAGACACATTGAACAGGACAAAAGCATGCACATTTTATTGAATGCTTATATGTACATGGGAGCCTTCCCAAAAGAATAAAGACCAGAAGAAATGACCAGGACAGGACATTTTGATACCGTTTAGACAAAGAAGCATTAAATATGTGAAGAATTGGCAAGACAGAGGAACATGGGCTAGGGGTAGTAAATGGTGAAGAAGTACCTAGGGAGCTAAGGGTGAGTTTAACCAGGTTTGTTTGTACATGTTCCTTGGTCCCCAATTCCCCATCTTTGGTGATAACAATGTCTTCCTTCCTTTTGGTATAGGGAGGGTACTTTTCACATGGGAATGTTTGACCTCTCAGAGAAGAAAGGCAAGGAAGGTGGGTGGGGGGGTCAGAGTGATCTTCCTATTATATTTCTACTTTTTTCTCAGACTCATCAGCTCAAGACATCCCATATGCCAAGGTGTCGTATTTCTGGCTATTGTGTCCCAAAGTCATCAGTTTCCTCTGAATACTAATTTCCACTTACTTAATAGTCCATTAACTAGAACTCTCTGTGTGTTAGCACTGGAGAGCGTTACCGATAATAACAGCCTTAATGCTCCCAGCAACTCCATGAGCCAGGGAGGACAGCTGTGCTTTCCCGCTTTGCAGAGGAGGAAGACCGTAAGTGCAGGGTCAGTGTGGTGCCGTAGGTGTGCATTTAACCAGTGCTTGTGCTTCTCCCGCTAGGTCTTAGGTCAGGTTATGGAAACATGGTTGGCATAGGAACGGAGCTGTGAAGCGGCAGTGAGCGCCAACGAGGACGTAAGGTAGTAAGTGGAGCTTCTGTGTAGCCCTGCGCGAGTCGGATCAACTCCCTGGGCCTCAGTTTACTTATCTGTTAGACTGTATTGAGTGAATCCCCGTTCCAGCTCTAAAAATTAAGGTTTTAGCCGTATCAATGGNCATTATGTATGTGTCTATCTATCTATCTATCTATCTATCTATCTATCTATCTATCTATCATCTATCTATCTATCTATCCATCCATGCATCCTTCTATGTATGGGTTTGGCCTTGTAGATCACATTCTACAGCAGGACGTATATAATGTGACTGCAGGAGAAAAGGGAGCACTGATGACAGATTTGGTGCCAGGAAGTAGATGGAGTTTCTATCTTTGATCTTTCTCCCTCCCTTTCCTTTCCTTCTTTATGTTTCCTTGTGTGTGGTAGAAAGGAATTTCCTGTGCTGAGAGCGAGGGGGTAAAGTTGGAAGTCTGAAATAAGCAAAGTTATATTGTAGAACAGCAAAGTGGGATTTAGAAGCTTATGGAGAAGGGTGACAGTTTGGAAAAATGACTGAGGGAAATGATGGAAGGGACTGACGCGGAACTGCTGAGCACTGTAGATGGAGAGAACAGCGGTGATTGAATTCTACACATTTATGGTGGCGTCAATCTTCATGGCTGCTTGGTTTTCAGCAGCTGCATCAGCAACCCATATGTAGAAGCAGGAGATATAAATGTTGGAAGTGACCCTTTGTTGCGGTTTAGATGGGCATCAGTAGCAGAGTCAAAGGGCCAAAAGGAAAGAAAGAGGTTGACGTGAGGCACCGTGAAACCTTGGGATGAGGCCAGGGGGCAAGGGAGTAACATTCTTGGAGAAGAGGGAACAGTTCTCCAAGTGATCACTGATCAGAGCGCAGGGGTCAGGAAATGAGAGACTGAGCTGAGGACATGTTTTGGTCAGAAAGGGGGTATTTTATATATGGAAGAGGACTTAAGCCCAAGGAGTAAATAAGTGAATTGGAGCACAAAGAAAGATGCTGTAGTTTGGGGTCAAGGACGTGAAACCTAGGTTGTCTAAATTGTCATTT
>NW_017732011.1:465616-479264 GCF_001890085.2 Hipposideros armiger
TCAACTCCCTGGGCCTCAGTTTACTTATCTGTTAGACTGTATTGAGTGAATCCCCGTTCCAGCTCTAAAAATTAAGGTTTTAGCCGTATCAATGGAATGTAATAGGAAAAAAACAAAAGACTCAAATAGGTGAATGAAAAGAAATGAGGTTACTTCTTTCATGATGTGTCTGTCTGTGTGTGGTTTGGGGGTTTCTAATTAAAATATGCAGTCGTGCTAGGGACGAACCCTTTTGCTAAGGAAGAAAATACATGACAGGAAAGAGAAAAATCAGTGAAAGTAGGGTAAATAGGACGGACTCTGAAATCGGTTGCTGTGTTCGAGGTGTTGGTGGGGAAATGACCTGCCCGTTCTTCAGATAGGACCATGAGGCATAAAGAAAGCCATCCGTCCAGCAGGAGGTGGGTTATCGTGGTAAATGCCAGGTCTTTGTTATCTTGCTCTGCCTTCCTCCACTCTATTTTAATTGACATATCCAGCACTTTTTGATCTATGGCAATTAAGAGGCAGCTTCTGCTGATGGAAGCTGGTCAGGCCTTTGAATCTGACACCGAGGCCGGAGGGAGAGCTGCCTTTGCCAGAGGGAACCTGGGCTGTCAGGAGATGACAGGGGCCTGCCCTTCCAAGGGGAGATGGCCTCCGGCAGGAGTAAGTGCTTTCGCCCAGAGGCAGCCCTGCTAGTGAGATGAGAGCAGCGTTCACCGAGTGAGCAGGCTCAGAGGAGCGAGCTGGCAAAAAGAATCACATCACATCTGCCAGAGAAAGGGATCAAAAGCAACAGGACTCGGGCAGCTGGCAAAAGGTGACCCCTGGATACTCAGCAGCTTCCCAAACACAGCTGATCCCAAAGACTGTGAGAAAGTGAAGGAACGTGCTCACAGTAAGATTCTGCCAAGTTCAATGATCTCTCTGTCTCTCTGTTTCCCCCTTTTCTCCCTCCATCCTTTCCAGTTTACCATTTGCAGATGATTAAGAAATACTAGTCTATACAATGTCTATAATTTTGGATTGGGGTGTTCCAACTGGTCCCCTTGAAATGCTTGGGGAATTCTATCACAACTAATCTGAACTCTTCTTCAAGTGAGAGATGGCACTTGATTTTTTTTTTTGCTTCCCATCAGTTTAGAGTCAGATGCGAAAATGAAATGAAACCAGCTTTATTCCAAATTAAAAAAAAAAGAGTATATTTTGCTAAAAGCCATGCCTGAGGCAGAGAAGTAGTGTATCCATTTCTACATGAGAAGAAATATTTTAATCTCCTGAATCATGGTTCTTTGGCTACTTTCTTTGTTCAGCCTATGACTTCATAAAGAGAAAGGGCCACTTTCTCACAGAGGTAATTTAGTTTCTCATTTTCTTTATAATTACGTGGTAACTATTTGAGGTTGCCCTTTCAGCAGGACAACATTTGTTGTTTTTAAATAAATGTTTACTGCAATTAAATCAACAATAGTTTGTTCACTCTGAAGGTTTGAATTTTGTTAAATTTTATTAAAAACATACCATATGTCCTAGAAAAACACTTCAGTCTTCTATTACTGATGTCCACATTGTAGAAACCGAGACCCCAAATGATCACAAGATCTGCCCTGTGCCAGCCCCACGCCACCCAGCCCAATGATGGCAGACGGGCCTTGGATTTCTTATCCTGAGCCCAGCCTTGTGTTCATTCCAACCTGCTGTCCCACCTCCATTTTCAAATAAAAATCTGTTATCCAGTGATAAGCAAGCGATGATTTTTATATTCTTATTTAAAATGTGGTCTGGGAACCTGCAGCATAGATACTCCCGGTGGAATGTTAAAATGCAGAATCTTAGGCCCCACCCCAAACCCACGGAATCAGAGTCTGCATTTTAGCTCAGTTTTCAGAAGATTCATGTGTAAATTGCAGTGTGTGGTGTGCTACGTTCTCAGGTGAGATTTCAAAATTGAATTGATGGGTATGTTTCGTGAGGGTGGGTTCTTCAGGTTTAATGGGATGATAAAACAATATATTGTGCATATATTTTCATTTCAACTCATAACGCTATTGATTATTCTTTACTTTAGCTTGTTACGTGACTAAATTTTAGCACTATAGATTTTAAAGAGATGTTTACTTGAAATCAAGTACAAATCTAGGAACGGCCTCTAACATTACACTGATTATTGGATGAAGTAAAGACTTTTTGGGTTGACGGTCAAGCCTGTTGGCCTTTCTTAAATTGGTGTATGATAATAGTGAACTGTGATGGTATTAAAAAGAGTTTTAGAAATGAAATGGGGAGGTGTGAAACTGGGCTATTCCTTTTCACTGAGAAATAAACAATCAACTATAGATTCACTCATAAAATATCCTTTGCAAACATAAGTTGAATGTAGGGAAAAATTCTTGTCTTCTTATATGTGAGTTTTTGTACCAGTGATGAGAGAAAGTCTGGCATCACATACTTAAGCAGTTTTATTCCTGTTGTAGAATGGAAGAACCAGGTTACCTTTGCACACTAGATTTTGATCCATTGTTAATTTTCTTTCTTCTCCATCCATATAGTCTCTGTCTTACCTTCTCACCTCTCACTACTCCAGGTATTTATTGAAGCACCTTCTTCTTCAAAATAATTTTCTGTAATGCCAACAGAAATGCCATTAAAACAAAACAAAAATCTGAGAATCTTACCTTCTGCTTAAAACCACCAATGTCTTCTATTTTTATAAGATTAAGTAAAAACTTCTTAATAGATCTCATCTTAACGTGCACTGTGATTCGACTCTTACCCAGCTCACTAATGCAATGCGTGATCCTTGATTGGGTCCTGGATGAAAAAAAGAAAATTCTTATTCTATAAATGACATTAGTGAGATAATTAGAAAAATTTGAATACAGTCTGTATATCAGAAGTATACCATCAGTGTTATTTCCTGATTTTAATAATTGTACTCTGTTCATGGAACTTAATGGCCTTTGTTTTAGAAAGTTGCACTCGAGTATTTAGAGGTAAGGGGGCATTATCCTGTCTTCAGCTTACTCTTAAATAGTTCAGAAAAAAAGTATCACACACACAGAAAGGGTGAGAGAGATGCACAAACACATGCAGTAAAATGTTAACATTTAGGGAATTTAGGATTTCTTTGTACTATTATAACACCTATTCTGAGAGTCTAAAATTTCAAAATAAAAAATGAAAACAAAATAAATTTTTGTCAGCTTGTCTTATAGATCATGTTGCCATTACATTTATATTATAAGATAGTAATCCATGAAATAGCTTCATGACTTATTTTTGAATGAAATGAAGGATTATAAAATAATAGGCATACTATAATTCAAGTTATATAAACCATGTGTACATGTATATTTTAGAACAAAGTATAGACTGGAACAATAAGCTTATGTTGTTGGAGAGTGGGCCCTTCTCGGCGCAAAGTCTGGGTCCTTGGCAACTTGCGCAAAGAATTGAACAAGATGCTGGAGTAAGGTACTAAAAAAGTAGTTTATAGTACATTTCAAAGAGTAGAAGTAGGCCTGAGCAATAGAGAATGGCTCAAGGGCCCATTATTAGAAGAGAAATTACATTCTAAAGAGTTTGGAGCTGGCCATGCACAAAGGCGAGGCTCAAAAGGCTCAAAAAAGAAGAAGTGGTCAAAAGAGCAGGGCATCCAAAAGTGGAAAAAAAGGGGAAAAGGGCGGATTTCCCAGGACTTGGGGTTTTTATCCCTTCTCTAGAATGGGCTGTTCCCCTAAGGGCATGGGACCACTTGATTGGCACCTGTGATTGACAAGAGGTCCTGCACAGGTGGGAGTGACTGGTCTGATCTAGTTGGGTATTTTGCACCCATTTGTTTCAGGGGTAGATAGTTACAATGAAAAGAAGTTTTGGGTTGAGAGGGGAGGTCACCAGGCGGTCACATTCTGTGGAACATGCAGGAATGCAGAGACCCAATGCCTGCCTCTAACTGCCTGCCTAGTTTTCCCCTTGAGAGACGTGAGCCCCTTAAAATCTCTACGGGAAGTTGAGAGACAGGAGGTCTCCTCTTCTGTTTCTGCTTCCTGCTGGGCAGGGGCGTAGAGCTGTCCCTGCCTATTGGGGGATTCACGGAACTCTTACCCTAGCTGATCTCAGATGAGAGGAAGGGGTCTCGAGATCTGCCTAGAAGACCCTGTTGGCTTCTTTGGTTGTGACTGGACATCTTGTTGGGGTATCCTCTGTATCCCCAAGTTCCCTGAATGAGGAAAAATAGATTTTAATTAATAAATCTGTTAACTCTCATGAAGCCTATGGCCATTCAGCCTGTTACTCAGGTGGTGTCAGAATGGGTTTGGCACTTAGTTTACTGGCCTGGGGGATATTAGGAAGTCACAGGCTTTCAAGTAGTTATCTGAAGCAGGGCTAGGAGACTTCTATTGTTTAGGATGCAGAAACTAATTTACAAAGCAATCAAGAAGCAGGGGCATAGGAGAATTCTAGGATTCAGGCTAGGAGCAATCTTTAGCCTAGGATTCACAAACTGATGAGAAGAGTAATCAAAGCCAAGAGCTAAGAAACTAAGAAACTAGGGAGGAGACTTAACATTTCTATACTTAACATTTCTATAGGAAAGAAAACTTAAAAGTCTTTGGGGGGTGGGTCACTCTTTTGGCCAGTGACACTTATAGATGTTAAGGATAGCCATTCCTTTGCAATGGGATTATGGGTAATTTTAATACATTTTTCCTTTGCCTATTTTTAAAAATTTATTTAAATGACTAATATTTGTTAAAATGAGAAAATAAAATTATTATTATACTTGAAAATTTTGTTAGATTTTATTCCATCTTGTTTAGAAATTAAGGTTATAAGTAATAGATTTATTTTGAATCTTAATTTGCAAAACTTTAGTGCCTATTTTGACCCTGTTGAAATCAGCAATTCAGTGGTTTCCCTTATATTTGGGTTTTTTAGTTGTTGACATGAAAAAAATATTGAAAATGAAATTCCTGTTCTTTTTTTAAACTCTAATCAATAGTTCTCACCTACTTTAACAACTGAATTTTAACTGTAGCTTCTGAAAATGGACAAACTGTGCAGCTTGGATAAGTATATGTATGATTTCCTTGAACTCATTGGCAAAGGTACTAAAATGTGCCAGAAAGAACAAAACTCAGGCACAGAAAAAAATCTAAAGAAACAAATGCCCTATATTCTGTCTCTATTTAGGAAACCAGAGTAGTTACATATTTATTTAATGAATAATCAATCCCCAAATAATTGAGTTTGGCCACAGCAGGACAGCCATTGTGATTGAAAAGCTGATTTGCTGATTTGGAGTTTTCATCTAAACTTAAGGAAAAATAGAGAATTGGAAAAGGCAAGGAACATTTTTCCTTAGGCTTTTACCTCCTTCTCTTCCATCATAATCCTTGGGAGAAAGACTGTATTTTTTGAAAGTTAACAATACTTTTTTTTTTCTAGTTAGAAGCCACAAATATTAAAGATAACTTAGAAAGTACAGAAAAGAAAATAGAGAAAAATGCCTTATAATTCCAGAGCATCGTTGAGGACTCAATTATATTCTTCTCCATCCGTACACACACATTTATTTTACTAAAATAAGATCATATTATTTTGAAACATATCCTTTAAAATGAATATATTGTGAATATTTTCCATGTAAATGTTCCTCTGTATGATTATTCCATAATTAATTGAAACTCGTTTGCATTTATTTGATATTTATATAATTTCAAGTTTTTTGGTTTTTTTTTAAAGATTTTTATTGGGGAATTGGAGATGGGTACAGCGCTGGGGAATTGGGGGAAGGGGAACAGACAAGTTGTTGTCCTTTTGTTCTTCAGTCTAGTTGTGGAGGACGTTGCTTCACTGGCCCAAGTTGGCACCGTCATTGCACTCTTCCTGGGCAAGGCAGATCAGTCGCTAGCTTCTGGACGGCCGATCACGGAGGATGCTGGCCGCTCATGTTGGCTGCTGGCTACATACGGTAGCCCATGGCAACCCACTGCAGCAGGGGCTGTAGCCTACGCCGTAGCTGGCAGCTCACGGCAGCTCAGCTCCGGGTTGAGCTGTTGTTCAGCACCTTAGCTGTAGAGGACAGTGTCACTGGCCCTCATATGTGGGATCTGAACCGGGGCCCTCTGGCGTCCCAAGCCAGCTCTTAACCAACGCGCCACTCGGCCGGCCCTCAAGTATTTTTTTAGCTCCTAAAAGAGACATTTTGAGGACTATCTCTGCAGCTAAATCTCTGTGTACCCTTATAAATATTTACTTAAGAATAGCTCCTGAACATGTGATTACTATGCACATTTAAAGAATTTTGATAAATATTTCTGCCTTCAGAATGAGGGTGATGTTTTATATTCCCACTTTGAGAGACACATCTATCCTGAACATTATTTTTAATCCTTTTCAACTGAATATTATCAGTAGAAAAATAATTTTAAGTCATATTTTCTTGATTACTGAAGTGATGATCTTTTTCCTATGCTTATTGGCTATTTATATTTCTTATGTAAATTATCTTTCATTTTCTAACTAATACTAAAATACTCACATATGAGAATGCCAGAGATGAACAAGCTCTTGTTTTCTTTTTTCCTTTTTAAGCAGAAAATGCTTTTTCAAATACAATCTTAAAAGGAAACTCCATGTATAAAACAGATAAAGTGTAGCTGTACAGGTTAAAGCAGGGTTATGAGAGCAGAACAAGAATTAGGGGAAAAAAAATGAGCAGGAGAATAGACATTTGCAGAAAGAATGGAAGGGGAGAAAGGGCTGGAGGCAGGAAGACCAGGTAGAAGACATAATCACACAAGTGAGCAAAGATAACATGTCTGTATTTATCATGAATGAACAAGGAAAATTATAAGAAAATGTGATTACTGTGTTTCTTCCTACCTCTTACTAACTCTTTAAAGAAGACTTAAACCTTGGAGCATGTTCCCAGATTTAATTCAGTCTGACATGTGGGAGAAATCAGAAAAAAAACAGGATAACTTAATTATTGACTTTTGTAATGCTAGAGTTACAGGGATATAAGATACATCTAGTTCAGTGCTTCTGGAACCTGAAAGTGCAAATCAATCACCTGAGGGTCTGGTTAAAAATGCAGGTCTGGGGTGAGGGCCTAGGGTCTAATTTCTAATAATCTCTGTAGGGATGTCCATGCTTCTGCTATAGGGAAACACTAAGGAGCATAACCTGGCTCAACTCCCTGATTTTAGAGACAAATTACTTGATACTTAGAACTGTGAGGAATTCTATTATATCTATCTGTCTAGCAGACTATATGACCAGAAATCTCCCCCACAACACACACACACACACACACACACACACACACACACACACACTATCAAATATCGATAAAGGTGAAAATAATGTGAAAAATCTCCCAACAAATTAAGAAAAACACAAACAACCAATAGAAAAAGTTTAAAATTATAAACAGATGGTTCAGAGAAGAAAAGCAGGTGAAAAACCGAAGGGTAGTCAGGGAAATGCAAATTAAGGCTGCAAAGCCCACTCTGCTTGATGGCAGCATTGATCTTAGGTTTAGATTGATGGAGAGAGATGAAGAGTAAGCTTTACTAAGCACCAAGTTTCTTTTACTTTATGACAAGATAAATGAACGACAACAACAAGTTATTCATGACACCAGCAGAGTGGAGTCTTTTGATTATGACACACAGCTTGCAATATCCCCAAAGCACTACACACTCAGGACATGTGTGGTCACAAGGGACAGAGATGAGCTTTTGGAAGCCATTAGCCCTGGACAGTTCGGAATGCCTTGCTATGTGTACCACCGTCAGGTACTGCAGTATCTCATCAATGTCTTTTAATTATTGCTTGGAAGATCATCTTGATGATAATGTGTAGATGCTTGGCCCAGATCATAGTCTTCGGGCTGCTTATCATTTATCTTAGATCAGCTATGGGTATAATTTCAGTTGTTAGTTTTATAAGAAGGATTTAACTGACAAATATATATGTGTATTGTGTATAATGTATATGGAAAGCATATAAATGAATGTATACCAGATTGTTCCGGAGGAAGTGGAAGGAAGGAACTAAATTTTACTTTATAAACTATTTTGTTTCCTTTTAAATTGTTATAGGAAACATGTATTACTTTTGAGTTTTATTTTGCTAAAAATTGGTTTCAGGGACTTTTGTTAAGGAAATAACAGTATCAGCTAATATTACCCAAAGGTAATAATCTGTAAAACTGACTGCAGGATGGCTCAGCAGTGTCCCTGGCTCTTAGAGGACGCTGGAGTCTTCCTAAATGAAGGCCATTGGCAGCATCAGGGAGTTTTTGTGGCTTGCGGCATTATTTCTTCTATTGGTGCTGCGCTGCAGGGAGAATGAGGTTTTCCAGGAACTGCCAGATTTCCCCAGCAGCTGGACCTCTAAACACTTGGATTAGGCTGGGGATTTTTTGGTAGTAAAAACCTCTAACACGGGCTTCTGAGTCTGAGATATATATTTAATCATATAATTTCTCTTCACATAAAGTCGACATTCCCCAAGAATCTGGTCAAGTTTACTTAGAAGCCTTCTCTAAGCCTAGGATATGTTGCCAGGGGTCTCAGAATTAAGGTCCTCTGGATGTGGCCAGAATGTGATCTCTAATTGCAGGTTTAATTCCAGCTTTTGATGACCTCGACCTCACCAGAGTTGATTGGTGGCTCCTTGGACTGACTTTGAGACATTCACAGTCAGCTATGATGGATTTTCAACAGGTTTCATCTAGAACCTCGATAGGCATGCTGACTAATGACTCCTGGCTTTTACTCTAAACCAAAAGGCCAAGTTGCGGGAGAGTTCCCGCAGGTCCAGGGGTTTCCTCAGGTGGAGGTGGAGTCGGCGAGGAAAAAACATGCGGAGACACAGGAGCGCTTTTTCAAGAAGAAGTGTCTCACTTTATTTTACAGCATGCCCCTTTTTATACCGGGCAGTTTAACCATTGTTCCATTAGTATCAGGGTTTTACTTCCTCATAATTCTTATGCTCCAGGGTACAGCTATATCTTTTCTATGCTAAAGACTAACTTATCCCAACTATGCCCAAATCCCTCCACCTACAATGACTGCGACCAAGGCCTGAGCCTCTACGTAATCGCCTAAAGGTTACCATGACTACCCAACATTTATTCTAAAAACTATTGTCTAAGCAGGATCTTAAGATTTACAGGGTGTGTACTTTGACCTTTACTAAGAGACTAGTAGTGTGACTAAAATTACCTTTAGTGTATAAAATATAATTATTGTGATATATTTATTAGAAGGGGTGTAAGATCTTCGTCCTACTGGGGGGCATCCAAAGGGGAATTTAAATTCTTTAAGATGTAAAGCAGTATCTGTTTCTCATTCAGAGCTTCAGAATTTGTCACAATTGCAGTGTGTTTGGCCATGTCAGACACTGAGGCACAGACGGCTCCCCGCACCAAGTGACAGCTCTTGCTTGTTCCAGAAGATCTAGCAGAGTCTTTGGGATCTTTATCTTAGTTTCTAATGCTCTTGTGGCCACTAGAGCCATGTTCTCCCTGGGGGTTTTAACTCAGGAGAGTGTCAGGATAAAGATTCCTGGGGGTTACAGGGCACAGTCAGCTTCAGGGGGAACCTGGGCTTCTTCACTGGATGTGAGAGTAGTTTAGGTGCTAAGCTTTTGCCTCCAAAGAGGAAGATACCACTGTGGGATTGGGGAGGGAATGCATAGGGTTCTGGCTAACTTGGCTTCCACAGAAGAGCCTGGGGTCATCACTGGGGGTTCTCATGCCTACTGTAATCTACAGAAACAGTTCTGGGCTCCCCCAGGGTTCACACGTTATCTGGAATTCCATAACTTTGGAGCTGTTCAGAGATGGTCTGAGGGACTTCTGAGCAGATGTCCATGTTTGGGGGCGTTTGGGGACACTGAGGTTCAATTCTGTAGCCCTAAATCCTTTTGAGTCCAGGAAGGATGGTCTTAGGGTTTGGGAACTCCAAATGAAAGGAGAATGTTTACAGTTGAGAAACCACTGGGATCTTCTTAGAAGAGGAGGAGGCTCCTTCTCTCAGCCACTGGATCTCTTGGGAGCCATTCAACCAAGACAGTGGTCCCCAGTCCAGGAAGAGTATGTGTTCCCCTCTGCCACTGTGTTGACAAGAAACACTTAAACTCCACCCTGTGGGTTGAGGGGACCAGTTGGAATAGTGTGCATGAGCTTCTGGAAAGTTAGATTTCTGAAGCTAGACACTAGCTAAATTTGACTTATTCTGGAAGCAACTGGGAAGACCTGCAGTGGGGTTCTGAGGCCCTCCAGACTCAATGGGAAGAAAATGAAAAAATCCCCCGTTTCCAAGGATGAGATTAATCTTGGAATGCCTGCCACTCCATTACTGGACCTGGCTCTCATTAATGAGCAGCTTTTGCTCCTGGCTTTGGCTGTCTTCCTTTGGCAAATTTTCACAGATTTTGGCCTATTTAGAAGGACAGCCCTAATACTTAGATGATCTGGGGTTATTTAGGTAAATTATTTATTGCCTCAAATCTTGTACATTCACTCTTCAAAGGCGTAATGCAATATGGATGAGGCCTGAGTTCTGCGTCAACGCATAAACCACGCTTAGCATTTCTACAGAATGGTCTTCTCTGTGTGCAGTCTTGGCAGCTTCTGTGGCTTTTAAACTTTTATGGTCAAAGCATCGCTCAAGGTGAAGCAGGTGTCCATGGAATTTTATTTCAGTAGTAACTTCCTAGAGCAATGATTGCTTGATTCTCTTCTCTTATTAAGATATATCTGGGCTGAGTTTTCAGCATGAGAGCACTGGCTATGATGATTATTTCAAATTATAAAATAATACACAAGGAAGTGTTATTTTCATTTGGCTGGAGAATAAATTTAGACTACAAAAAATCAAATCATTTACCCTAGATTACACAGTAGGCAGTTGAATCTCTAATTAAAACTCAATTAAATTTGACCTTAAGTTTAATTCTTTCCATTAGCCCTGAGGCTCTGAAACTTTAGCAGGCATCGGAATTGCCTGGAGGCATTTGTAAAAGGCAGATTTCTCGGTGGTGCCACCCCCAGAATTTATGATTTAGTGAAGCCCAAGAATGGGCTTTTCTAAACAAGTTCCCAGATGATGATGATACTGGTCTAGGGGTCCTATTTTGAGGACCACTGCTGTAGACTATGCTTAGGTTTTGGAAACTCTCATCTACTATAGTTATGCATTATAAGTTTATATTGTTTTTTAGCTTGTAGAGTGACATCAACATCTTTAATATTGTTGTACACATGTGGGTATTCCAAGGAGAGTTCTAACTCATTAGACTGGAGTTTTCATTTTTTGGATTTTTCTCTTTCAAAAGAAAGACTTTAGTTCTAAAGGAATGTATGTAACTCAGTAATTTGTTTTTATATCCCTATGAATACAGGACAAAATCTTGCTGGGTCTGGATGAAGTAGTTTATCCTCTGACATCACTGGAATAGATCTGACATAAGGCAACATTTTTTTTTTCTTTGAAAAAGTGAAATTTAAGTCCCAAGTATACCCTTTCTATTTGGGAATAGTGAGGACCAC
The DNA here is from genome assembly GCF_001890085.2 of Hipposideros armiger. Classification (NCBI taxonomy): domain Eukaryota; kingdom Metazoa; phylum Chordata; class Mammalia; order Chiroptera; family Hipposideridae; genus Hipposideros; species Hipposideros armiger. The sequence goes on from NW_017732011.1 coordinate 477,168, forward strand.
GTTTCCCAGATTTCTGATGATTCTGAGTGCTTCATCCTGGCGCTCTGTTCAGAAGCTGTGTGATCAGACCTAAACACATGCATGAGCATTCATATTTTTCATTTGTCAAGTCAGAGTGATGCTTCTGGGTGGATCAGATTAGATAGATGTACAAAGGACTTGTCTATTCTTCTAAAAATATGAAATGGCACTATTGAAGTTTACATGAGCAGGGGCAAAACTATTTTGCTATGAAGGTCCTTGGTTATTTTTAATAGGTTATATGTTACTTCTGCTGGCACTCAGTGAGTTTCAATATAATTGTGCTTCTTATACTCCTTAGAGAGATTCTGTTATGATTCACGTATCAGAGACTTAAGTTGGATGTGCCTATACAATTACGTACCTTACTGGGTGACTTATTAGTGCTACTTATGTTCCTTTATTCTAAAGGAAATTTAAGTGGCATGCTGTTTTTCGGAATGAAAATATTTAACATTTAAAATAGCATTGCTTTTGTCCCCAAGGTTACACTAAAGTGATGGTGTTTGCTTTCATATAGTTCTTCACTGAAGGAGAGTGTCATAGCTAAATAAGAACAAAATTTCAAGTGACTTTTAAGAGGAATCAGAAATTGGTTGCTAAGCAAGACAACCCCTGAACTCGGAAACTCATTTTATATTCTGTACCTTTGTGCAGAAAATACCTAAATTACTCACAACATTTTTATGAACAGGCAATTTTTGAAGCTGAAAGGCCTATAATAATGTTGAAACTCTGGAAGATAAAATTACTCCTCACTCCCCCAATCCCATTTTTTTTGGCCCAGTTTCTAGTGGAAATCTCTCATAAAATTACTCTTCCTTTTTTGAGTGATTGATGTGTGGGGAATTTTATTTTGATTTGGGTAACTTTGGAGAATACATCCTTTGCTCACCGGGTTCAGCACATTTGTGTCTGTATTGTTTTCTGGCTCCAAAGGGCAGGATGCTATCATTGGCTTTTTAATGTTTGGTGTGTTTTTTTTTAATCTTCTTATCATACTCCTTCCATGGTCATTGTAGGAAATGGTAAAGCACATATAGACTGACACTCAATTGGAACTCCTTTATAGCATCAATAAGAATACTGATGGGAAAATGGAAACCACATTAGTCATTTAAAATAGAGTAGATTTTATTTAGGATTTCATTACACATTTCGTTGAAGAGCTGAAAGAGCAAACAGGAAACACTGGTGACATCGAATAATAATACAGGAAGAGCCTGGGATAAAGAGGAAACAGTGAAGATAAGGGACACAGCATAGTTGGTTTGGGGAATGCAGAAAGAAGCTGCAGGCTTGACCAAGTGTCATCACTACAGCAGCTGAAGGTGAGTCAGGAAGTTCCTTCCCCTGTCTCTCTACCTCCCAGCATCATCTATGAGTGCAGCCTATTGGCAAAACTTCACAGGCAGCCAGCTGGCATGGAATCGAAGAAATAGCATTTGTGTATTTTGAGTCCCAGCATCTCAGAGTACAGAATGAATCTGGAGGTATGAAGAAATGAATAACTAATCAGCATTATCACAATAATTTTTAATATAAAAATAATTACTCAGTGTGCTGCTTTCTCCCTATTAATGTACTACCATTACTGCAGGGCCCTGTAAATAATGTAAAATGAAGTTTCATTAAATGGCACTTTATTTTTTTATACTTCATTAATTGATTTTGACATGTGATATTATTTTGTATGAATTTCAGGTGTACAGCTTAGTGGTTAGACATTTATATGATTTAAGAAGTGATCCCCCTGACTAGTCTAGTACCCACCTGGCATTATACATAGTTATTACCATATTATTGACTATATTCCCTGTGCTTTATTTTATATCCACATGACTATTTTGTAACTACCAATTTCTACTTCTTTTTTTTTTTTTTAAAGATTTTTATTGGGGAATTGGGGGATGGGAACAGTGCTGGGGAATTTGAGAAAAGGGAACAGACAAGTTGCTGTCGTTTTGTTCTTCAGTCTTGTTGTGGAGGACGCTGCTTCACTGGCCCAAGTTGGCACCATCATTGCGCTCTTCCCGGGTGAGGCAGATCAGTCGCCGGCTTCTGGACGGCCGCTCA
>NW_017732011.1:479481-481701 GCF_001890085.2 Hipposideros armiger
GGGGCCCTCTGGCGTCCCAAGCCAGCTCTTAACCAACGCTCCACTCAGCCAGCCCCCAATTTCTACTTCTTAATCCCTTCACCTTTTTCACTGCCATCTATCACCCCAATAAATCTGGTACCCATCTAACACTGTACATAGTTATTACAATATTATTGACTATATTCCTTATGCTATACCTACAGCCCCATGACTACTATGTAACAACTGATTTGTACTTCTTAATCCCTTCCCCATTTTTTCTCATCCCAATCACCCCCCACCTGGCAACCATCAAAATGTTCTCTGTGTCAATGAGTTTGTTGCTGTTTTGTTTGTTTATTTTGTTCTATATATTCCACATGTAAGTGAAAGCACATTGCATCTGTCTTTATCTGACATACTCCACTCAGCACAGTACCCTCCAGGTCCATCCATGCCACTGCAGATGGCAAGAACCCATTCCCATTCATGGCCGAGCAATATTCCATTGTATATATGTACCATCTCTTCTTTATCTATTCTTTCATCAATGGACACCCAGGCTGCCTCCACATCTTGGCCTTTATAGCCAGTGCTGCAATGAACACATGGATGCATTCATCCCCTTGAAGTAGCTTTTGGGTTTCTTCAGATAAATACCCTGAAGTGGGATTACTGGGTCCTTCTTTGTCTCTTATTATAGCCTTTGTTTTAGTCTATTTTGTCTGGTATAAGCACTGCTACCCCAGCTTTTTTGTTTTGTTTCCATTTTCATGAAATACCTTTTTCCCCATCCCTTTATTTTTAGTCTGTGTATACCTTTCAATCTGAAGTGTCTCTTGTAGGCAGCATATATAAGGGTCTTGATTTCTTATCTATTCAGCCACCCTATTTTTGATTGGAGCATTTAATCCATTTATATTTAAAGTAATTATTGATAGATATCTAGTGTATTGCTATTTTATTATTCATATTATATATGGAAGGGATTGACCCTCAGGCTGATTGGTTGTGAGGGCTGGCTGTGACTACAGTAGAGGAGCTATGGTGCAGGGGCAGACCCTACAGAGCAGGGTTCACTTTAGCAGGGCTCTGGTTCCTGCCCAGTGTGCCCTTTAGGTGTGTTGTCCTTGAAGGTGGCCGGGTGATGCTCTGGCTTGGTCTGCAACTGGCTACCAGGTGTGTCAGCCATGGGGTCTCCTAGTAGTGGACCCGCTACAGGCCAAGTTCAGCTATAGCCTGTGCCCTGCCTAGGGCCTCCTGGTATGAGCCACAATCCTTAGATCGCCGCCACCCACACTGGGCTTGGAGGTGCCTTGGAAGGCCAATCTGGAAATCCAGACTGACTGTTGCTAGTGCCGGGCTTAGGATAACTCAGCCAGAGCTATGGGGCATGCTGAAGCCAGATGCTGCTTGTTTGAGTTTTGTGAACCTTTGAGAGATTTTAGGAAAGTCTGCAGCATGAGCCAAGACAGGCTGTTTATAGAAAAAGCCACAGGAAGCAGCTTCCAGTGCAGGGCAGGGCAGACAAAAGGTCATAGTCCATTTTATAGAAACTCAGATTGGCGTCTGCTCATGTCTGCATGCACGGAGGGGGAGGGCTCAACAAAGAAATAATGGCTTCCACCAGCTCCTTTATCCAGGAGAAAGCTGCCCTTTCAGCTCTCACCATGAAACCAGAAATTCAATTCCTCCCTGTATGTCCCTAGCACCTTTCAAGCTGCTGCCCCAGCACTGAAGCTCAGAGCAAGTGAGTTCATCAGCAAGTCTGTGCACGGGTTCTTTAAGAGGAGCACCTAGAACTGCTGTCTCCCTCTGTCTCACTCAGCCACAACTCCACTAGTTTTCACAGCCAGAATTTATGGGGACTTCTCCCTCTGGCACTGGAACTCTGGGCTGAGGATCCTGAGGGTGTCTGGGACCCCTGGCTTCTCCAGGGGGCATGGGGGAGGGGCCTCTGCAGCCAAGATATCCCTCCCGATTTTTAATGGTCACACATGGGTGTACAACAGCCCATTCTGTCTCTGCCATTCCTACCAGTCTTGAGATGTCATCTTCTGTATGTTCTTAGTTTTAGAGCTTAGGTTCAGCTAGACTTTAAGCAATTTTCGATGATGGTTGTTCTATAGTTTAGTTGTACTTGACATGGTGCTCAGAGGAGGTGAGCACAACATTTACCTACTCTGCCATCTTGACTGGAAATCTCAAGTGGCACTTTAAATTACTAATTTTCAACTCTACATGTTTTTTTTTTTTTTT
>NW_017732011.1:482081-539908 GCF_001890085.2 Hipposideros armiger
GTAGAGGGCAGTGTCACTGGCCCTCATATGTGGGATCCGAACCGGGGCCCTCTGGCATCCCAAGCGAGTTCTTAACCATCGCGCCACTCGGCCGGCCCCAACTCTACATGTTTTTAATTCTGTAATTCATGGGTTTCTGTCTGTTTCTCTGTATCTTTGGTAGGGACAACTTTAAATTGTCATAACATATTTTGCATATGGATATTTATACATACATATACACACATAGCAGGTTATTTTGAATTGGGATTTTCACATTCTGTGCTGATTTTAGCACTTAATCCCCATATTAGGTGTAATTGCACAGTATCTAATAATCCAGGATACAATTTCAAACACATTAAAGCAAATTAAAAGGAAGCCATATAAATATATATTCCTGTAAAGAAAAAGAATTTGAGAATATAAAATAGAAACTTATAGAACTTTAGGCTCGTTTAATCAATGAACCTTAATTTTTAAAAGTTATTTGCACATGATAGTCAATTCTTTCCTTAAAGATTTTAGTGCTGGACTGAGACAGGAATGAAAAAATATGAAATAAATTTACTCTTCACATGTGAATTTATTAACTCAGGTTTCCTGAGTTGTATGAATTGAAAGTTTTGAGAAGGATGAAGGAGTGAAAGACACTTAAAGAAAGGAGAACGGACTAGATTGGGATGTTAATTTAGTGTGTTCAAAAGACTTATAATTAGAATCCACATTAAACAAAAGGCAAAGATGCTTTAGGTATGCTCTGTCTATATACTTAGAGGAAAATATTAGATTTTTTTTTCAGTGAAAGAAATTACCAAATTGTTTATGACAGTGAGGCAGGAAGAATACATAGTTAGCCTAACAAGCAGTTATTGAAACTTTTTTATAATGGAATGTAACTGTCACCTTTTCTTTAGGTATAAAGAACTAAGAGAAAGCATAGAGCTGGAAACCACATTTAGGGCTCAAAATTTTCCTCTGTAAAATAAGGAAGGGTAAACAATCTTTTGTAACTCAAGAGACCCTGTTGTTACTCTTCTTACTGCAGCTAACAAAAACCGCTTTCAAAACAAGAAAATTGGTTTGCTTTCTGACCAGCGTTTCTTCATTTAGTACTCTGACCCACTGGAACCCTTAAACACAATCTTAAGTTCTAGTTACGTTGCAGCAACTGCGCTTCCCCAAACATACATTTTTCTTTTGTGTCTTTGCCCCTACTTTTCTTTCAGGGACATGCCCTTTCCAAGACTTTTTCCTTCCGGTTGAAATTCTACCTTTTTCAAGACCCATTTCAAATTTCATGAGTTTCATAAATTTCCTCAAAGAATCCCTTTTCTTTATTTCGTTGCTTCTTATTTACAACTAGAACATTTTGCCATCTTATTTTCTGTCTCCTAGTTCCTTATTTAAGGATATGTACTCCTCTGATGATACCACAGTGGACTACTGTGGAGGAGAGGTTTACACTCTTTTACCCAGAAAATCATACATATTTACATACAAAGAATTTTACGCAGAATTTATTAAGAAGAGCTAAAGATTTTTAAAGGTAAAGTGTTTTAATATTTTCCCCTTTGAACATGAAATACCTAGCTTCTATTCCCTTCTCTTTCCTTTTATTCTCCCCTCCTCCTTTCCTCTCTCCTTCCTTCCTTCCTTCCTTCCTTCCTTCCTTCCTTCCTTCCTTCCTTCCTTCTTTCCTTCCTTCCTTCCTTCCTTCTTTCCTTCCTTCCTTCCTTCCTTCCTTCCGTCCTTCCTATCTTTTTAGTTTATTTATCCTTTAATAGTGGTTTCTATTTTTATTTAGAGAATCAAATTTTTGAGTACTCTTTTCTTGTAATGGAAGCATATCTCTACAAAGCAAACACAGTTGAAGCCTGAAATTGTTTTACTTACTCTGAATAACTTTGTTGAAGAAAAAATACATTACTCTCTTTGTAATAATATGTTTTCAACAACACTGCAAAATTAAGTGGTAGAAAGAACACTGGACTTGGTGTCCAAAGACATGGGATCAATTTTAGGATTTACCAGCTAGTATATATGTGAACTCTGAATTAATGTAACAACATCCCTGAGCCTAATACAACTCAGTAAAGCAAAACAAATCTCACATGACTGTGGAGATCAATGAAACATATATGAGAGCATTTTGTGAAATGCATATTGCATTGGTTAACTTGTAGAAGTCATTTTTATTATCATGAATGAGTAGGAACCCTTAGAATGTATAATTATACTTAAACAAGAGGATCAAATTTCTCTTGGAATATGAAACATTTCAGAGAAATAAAGAATACTTAATGATTTGAGTCAGGGAACTTTATTTAAAATGCTTCATGTATTACTCTTTGTACACTATTTCATTAAAAAAATAAAAAGTAAGGTCTAAAATAAATGTGTACTGAATTGATACCAGTGAAAGGAAGTATAATGTATTAAGAGTGGCAATAGTCTTAGTACATATACATCTGTGTTATCTTCTTACCATCTCTTGGCCTGGCTCCTGTATGTCTCATGTGGTCTCATCAGTTTACTAGGGGTAGAGGGCCCTGATTGTGGTGGGGTTAGACATGGAAGGGGAGACTTTCCTTTTTTGGGTACTTTTTCTTATGACCTGATGGTTTATTCTCAGAATGGTTAAGCCATGACTGACATTATCTAATTATAAGTATCTGCTTTATTAAACCTGATGGTTTAATGTCACATAAGTTGTATTTCTTGGGAGTCTTCTTGACAGGAGTTTAATGCTAGAAGCAGAGGAAGTATAATAACATAAAAGAGTGTCATCATGAGTGGGTACCACATAGAATCACTACTCTTTCCATTTTTATCTTAGAAGTCTAAATGAGTCTTTAAAATTACAGAAAAGACCCTAGAGGCTACACTATTTTAATTTAAACCTGTCTTTTCCAGTAAAGGGATAAGATATACAGTAAGTCCTCAATGTAGTCAATAGGTTCTGTGATTTAAGCAAAATGACATATAACAAAACCAATTTTACCATAGGCTAATTGATACAGACAAGAGTTAAATTCCTACGGCGTCTCATCAACTTAACAAAACAGTGTTGAACGAAATATTATTTGCAGATTTGCTGTACTTAATTTTTAAAGTTCCAAAATCTTGTGATTTTTCCTTTTGTAAGCTATATGATTTTATACAAGATATTTTTCCCTGAGTCTCAATATTATTTCTAATATTCTTTGAAGCCTCAACGGTGCATTTGACGATTTAAAATAATGTTTTAAAAAGATGCCTATATAATGTTTCTCTTTAAAAGAATATTGTTTAAATAGGAAAGGCCAATCAACAAATTTCTGATTTATTTTTGGTTTATATATTGATCTATACATCTACACAAATTGAACATTTTAAAGGTCAAATTAAATGCTAATTCTTTTATCATATGACCAACCACAAAGGAGTATTAGTAAGTAATGCTTGTATTCATTCATTCAACATTAATGAAGTACATGGTGCATGCCAGGCATTGAAAAGAAAATGGAGATGTGAGGAAGAAAGGATCTATGCCCTCAAGAAACACTGAATCTACCTTCCTAGAGACTATACAGGTGAATACATTGACTATAATGAAACAAGACAAACTTGTAGCTGAGATTAGTACAATGAGCTATGAGAATACACAGACGGAGAATTTCCCTGGTCCCTTAGGAAAGAACAATCAAAGCTTCCTTGGTAATGCTCAAGCTGAGTCAAAAGAGGAGGATGCGGAGAGGTGCCAATGTTTGAAACAGCATGCTTGTTCAGGGATTCATTGACAGCGTTGATTTCAATATGATTAAAATGTCAGTATTTCAGTATGACTAAAATGTAGGCTGCGAGGCAGATGTGGGAAGAGACAAGGCTGCACAGATTGGCAGTGCCAGACTATGGAAGGCCATACTCAGGAGTTGGTATTATATTCCGAAGGATGGAGTGATCAAATGAGCTGTTTCAAGCAATGTTGGAAACGAGCATTAGCTTGATCAGCTCTGCATTTTAGAAGGCAGTCCTGGGAATACTGCAGATGAATAAACAGCGGGCAGGGAGAAGAGGTAAGCAGAAATGGAAATGGCAAGAGTCTGAGGCATCAGGAGTTGTGCAGGGACATAGCACCTGAAAGAACCTTGGTGACCAAGTCTAAGTGAGGAGGAGGGCGGAGGAAAGTATCAGGCACCATTCCTGTGTCCTGAGTTAGCAAGCTGGTGCTTCCATTGACTGAAAGATAATGAAAAGTATTGAGTGATACAGTGGGGCCTAAGGTGGTCTTTGAATAAGTAGATAGAAAAATGCAAAGGGCATTTGGTGGGGCCAGGTCCCTGGGAAAAACATCTAGGTTAGAAGAATAGATCTGTGCTTTATCAACATGGTGTTAATTAACATTGAAAGAGTGAATGTGACCACCCAGGGAGATCAAACACAGTGAGGAAAAAAAGAAAAAAAGATGTAACTCTGAGAAATATCATCTTTTAAGGAGTAGCTGAAAGAAATTGAATCCACATAGGAGGCTGAGAAGTGGCCATAGATGTAGATGGAAAAATAGGCAAGAATTGTATCTTGGGATCCTTCCAGGAGATACTTTCAATAAAAATCTGGCCCAGATTTCTACATATTTCAGAGAAATAAAGTAAGATTGAGGCAGAAATGTGTTAATTTTATGAGGAATAAGGGGGGAACTGATCACTCTTGTGAGAAAAATTTCCCTTGAGAGATAGGTGTAGACATCGTATAGCAGTGGAGTGAAGGCAGAATGGGAAGGGGAAAATGTAGGCTGATTGCAGAGAAAATCAGAGAGATTAAATGATGGCTAGAAGATCCTGAAAATTAGATTAAACATTTATTTGTTAATAATGGGAGAGAGATTTTATTTTTGCATGGAGAGAAAGGAGGCAGTAGAGAGAGTTGTGATATAGAAAAGAAAGATGTCAAGTTTCTGAGGAAAGAGTATAATTTAAGGCACTGAAGGATTATGTTTAGATTTGATGGAAGATAAACTTTCTTGTGAGCCTGGAAGGAGAAGATAAGAGTGAGTGGGGATACAGCTATGTATTTATAGATGGACAGGGATGGGTAAAAGCAGATAATTGAATGATGACCTATACCTTATGAAGTAAAAGAAATCTGTGAGTTCACAAAAAATGATGAAATATCAATATTTCTGTGGATTTTCAAACTCTGGTTTATTTTCACATGAATTCTGACAGTATCCATGAAATTGAAATGGTATACTAAAAATATAAAATCATTTTTTTCTATTAAAAGTGAGGAACAAGATACTGATGATAATATTTTTTAACCATATTTTTACTGCTGTGAATGTCAATGTTTGGTACCTTAGCATGGCATATATTTATGTACACATATGACAAATGAGCTTTTGAAAATAGTTGAAATAGTTTATAGGAGTGGAAGATGACAGGAAAACTAAAAGTCTATGTATTTAATGAAGTGAATGTGTGATTGGTGGGACTTCTGAGAGACTGGAAGTTGCAGAGTGACTGGAGAACCCGGGGTCTCTTATAAGGTTGGGACTCAAAAATGTATTTTTGACGTCATCTCCAAGATGTCACAGGATTGAATTTTCTAGAGCATAAGCTTAACTAATTAGTTAAATGTAAACCTTTAACATACAGTAAGCCTTCACTTGATGTCACTGATAGACTCTATAACTTTAAGCAAAACCAAAATATAACAAAACCAATTTTACCGTGGATAATTGATATAAACAAGAGTTAAGTTCCTATGGCATCTCATCAATGTTACAATGTTGAATGAAGCAATGCTATTGGAGGACCTGCTGGACATCAGCAGTTTTGCAGCTATATTTTGGCATTTCTTTATTTGGCAACTTGGAACCTCAGAAAATAGAAATGGCCTTGACATTTTTGCCCACTGCGATGCCTTGGTGCTAGGCAGTATTGATGGCTCTTAGAAGTATATTCAAGGAAGCTCCCATCTCAATCATATATTTGGGTTTTTAAAAATTTTTGTACTGAGAGTACTGTAGAAACAGAAGGAAAGGAATATTTGGTCATACAGTTTGTCTATTTATTTAATAACATATTAGCTGAATGGAAATGAAGACTATTGTGAAACTAGTTAACATAATAAGTCTTTTTAATAATCTAGCAGAGATATTATGCTAAAGCAATGATTAGACATCACTGTATAGTGCACATTTCTGGGTTAGCCTATTGTTTACTATCAACTAAATAAGGAATAATTTTTATAAGCATAAAAACTACTCATACAGAATTCTACTATTTAGGTGTCTTACTTATGAAAAACCCTACTGAAAGCCAGAAGCAGACAAAATATTCATTTTGAACAACTCAAAATAGGAATACATGACTCACTTTTAGCACTAGGGTTGCCAAACAATTTCAGTTAAATATTCTGAAACACTTGATAGAAAATTATTCAACCAAAAATAAGTAACATGTTAAATTTGATGATCTCCTTTGTACATTATATTGACTATTAGATTATATGGATTTTAGTGTCCAATTCCCCCCCCCATCTCATTTTTTCTGCTTCAACATAAATGAAAAGCATAATAAGAAATATGCAGTGTTCACCTCCTACTATCTGGGATATTCAATTTGTTTTGTTCTTTAGTCCATAAACTTCCCTCAAGTTTGTACATTTTTTTTTACACCAGCACTCAACCATTTTATACAATAATGGGGTAGTAAGTTCTTTGTTGAAAAATAGTATTTTCAGTCATCAAGAGATGCTATTCTTTCCAAGATGTGAACCTTGTGTTCAAAACACTAACTCTTATTTGAAGGAAATATGAAGGGAACTATTCTGGCTATGACAACAATATTTGAATATTTCAGCAAAATAAAGGTTACTCAAAATTTGCCAAAGCAAAACACTCATTGCAGTGAACTTTCAAGAGGCAATACTTCTCTAGATACTGGGACCTCCCCGGTGTACATATGTATTGCTCCAGAGAACGATTTACAGGTAGTTAGTTGATCTATAGCAACCTAGTCCTGCTGCAATTAAAAAGTTAAGTTCAGAGATAACCTTCTATTTTTACCTTTGAAAGAGAGGGGAAGTTTTTTTGATAAGGCTGCTAAGTATTTCATACCTTGAAAGAGTTCCATAAGTTAAAAACAAGATGAAACAAAACGAACACCGATTTCTTAAAAGATGTCAGGGAGAGAAGAGGGCATTAAAACAAAATAAATTTGCCCCTACTGAGTAGTTGGTATACAGTGCTAAAAATAATAACAATTTTCATCAAATGTGATGCATAAGACTTGATTGGATGCTGGTTAAAACAAACTATAAAGGACATTTTTAGACAATTGGAGAAGTTGGAATATGGACTGGATATTAAATGGCATTTTGGAAGTATTGTTCATTTTTTGAGATGCAATAATAGTACCACAATTTTATAGGTGAATGTTCTTATTCCTAAGGCTGAAGTATTCAGGGTAATAATAGAAGAATAAGAATATCTGAACAACTGAACATTTACCCTATTTCATTATATCCAAGACACCATGATTGTAAGATGCACCATTGTTTAATAACTAAGAGAGAAACATATTGCCAATAAAAATAACACATGCTTTCATACCACTTTGCATTTTATTTTATATTGTTTGACAAAGGTTTTAAGTCATTTGTGACAGTTTGTAAAATTATATATCCCTTTGTACCTAGTTAAAAAATGAAAACATAAAAGAAAAATTAGTTACATTTCCCTGAGTCTCCTCCACAGGAGATTCTGACTCTCTGAAAGGAGTTTGGACTCACAGCCATCCACTTCTGTCCTTCTCACAATATTATCCTCTGTACCTTTAGGAGAATTGAAGTCACAGCATTTCTGTAGAGTGCTTCACCCTCTACTCTGGGATTTCCTTCTAAGCTGCAGACAACCATTTTTTAAGGGTTGAGGATGGTGTTTTGATGTTTACCCTTAGGCAGGCAATGATTATATCCCCAATGCCACCTGGTGGCAGCATTTACAAGACACCATCAGTTTAAGACACATTTCCATTTTAGAAATGTTGAAACTGTGGGAAAATATGTATGTCTTTAAATAGATGAAACTTTATAGCTTTAGTTCAGTTCAGACCCCTGGAAAAGTTCATTTACTAGATTTTACTTTTAACCTTAATTATGCTTAATATCTTTATCTGGTTTTTACAACCATAGCTTGCTAGAAGGAACAGTTTTGAAATTGAAAAGAATAAAATCATTTGCATATTGCTTTATAATTGAAAACAACTTTCACGTGTCTCAACTAAATTAGTTTTCCAAGAAATTAAACGCTCACTGGGTGCTATTGTTGGGTTCTGCTGGATACTCTTTGGGTTGTTGAGTACTGTTATTTATCTCCATGCCCACTTTATAGATGAAGAAACTGAGGTTCTGATCTATTACATGGTTAGATCATGGACACTAGTAAAGGCACACATCTGAGCCTGTATTTGAATACAGGCTTCATGATGTCAAAATACGTGCTCTTTGTATTCGTGCTTCTCCTGAGAAGGAGAGATGAGAGTAAAGAAAGCCATGCTGGACCACAGCTACACACCCTCACAGAAACAGAGCAGTGGACAGCGTGTAGATAAAACAGCTCAGCAGCAGAGCAGCCTATAGATGTTAAGTGTTGCAGCAAACAGTGTTAGGCCCCTTCTTAGTAAGAGTGGATGTCCATGATGTTGATTTAAGGGCTTGAGGAAAAGTTAACTACTGCTTCTTATTCTTGCTATTTCTTTATCAATAAGGAAAGTAGTCCAGTTTAGAAAGTTCAACTTCCCAGATAGCTAATTAAAAAATTATTATTTAGAAAATAAGTTTCTGGTATTATATATAACCAAGACATTAATAAATTATCATACATTTTACCTGGCACTCAAGTAATTATGACTTGGATACCCTAAAATAAGTCTTCACTATTACTTTTCTGATAATTAATATAATATGTGTGCTTTATAGATGATTTGGGACATCTAAGAAGCTATGAGGAAATATAGAATAAAAATCAAATAAAATATAACGAACCAACACAAAATCCAAGCACCTAAATACAGTCACTGTTAAAATTTGGCATATCCTTCCAGATATTTTTCTTTGCATTCAAAAATATAACTGATATACTAAATATACTTAGTATCCTGAGTATTTTCACAGATATAATTGTCATCATTACATAATATTCCATTTTAAATAATAATACCTGATATCCCTTTTAACTGAATAAATTTCAGAAAATAATAAAATTAGCATGTAAATGATGTATGTTTGACATTGAGAAAACAAGAATATGGTCTATTTTTCTATTGTGTCTTTTAAACCCAAATATAAAAAAAGTTTAAATGCACCGGGAGCCCACTGGACGAATAGCCCACGTGGAAATTAGTCATTTCTTTGGGGAGGCACAGGCTGGAGTGTTGGTATAGACTGTTCAGGGATTGTGTCCTGTGGCCTGGTGTCACATAACTCCCTGGAGGACATTGTAATCATCAAACACGGTTTTCTTTTGGTAGACGCTGACCCATTTCGCTAATGTTCTGTGTGTCCTATGTTTAAGTCAGGGATGAAAAATTTCTTCAGAACTGGCTTTATGCCAGCTCAGGGCTATCATAATTCAGCACTTTGAAAACCCCTTCAAAAAGTTGAATGTGAACTGGTTTGCTTGCCTCATCACTAAACTTTTAGATATTAATCTTATATTTTGGAATTCTTGTTTTATCTGTCAAATTATTTCAGTATACTTGGATTCACTTTAGAGTTATACATGTATGAGTTTGGCATTTGAGACCTTGGTGGGACACTTTTCATTTTACTATTATTGTCTCTATGAAATTACCTTAGAAGCTTCTAAAGCCATCTTTAGTGCACAATTACTTTACCTGCAACATCCAAGGAGTAGAGAGCAAAGGATGTGTGAGCCTTTGTAAAGGGATTCGAATAATTACGGAGCAGGGGATGCACTTTTGCTGGGTAATCTCTGCTTCAAGTACAACCTTTTTCAAAGTCATTACCTTCAAGTCTCTCTGCCACTTCTTCCATCAGAAGGACCTTTCTGTTAAAACAGGTATAATAGTTCCTGCTAAAATTTGACCTTTGTATTTCCTCTAATCTATTTTGTAGACATGTATGTGCTTAGAAAATGTGAAGAGCCCTTTAATATCCTTCCTATGTTTGAGGCATTTTCTTCAATTTAATTGCATGTCCCTGTTTTCAATTCAGAATCCAGATATTTGTCCCCCAGCCTTCCTTGCAGCAGAGGCATAGATCCTTCCAACCGGAGACGCCCTCACAAGAAAGCAACATGAGGAAGAGAATTCCCCCATAAGAGCCATTTTCAAGCAAGCCTGGTAGCTGAGGTGCCTGGCCTTCAGAGACGGAAGTGTTAGAGGTTCTGGCATCCAGTGTCCAGGATAGCTGCGGGGCATGTTTTTCTTGTAACAATGGGGTTTGCAGAAGCAGTCCCTGAACATCGTTCTTGATTGCACACATCCAACTCTGACTCTGTCTTGGCTTCAGATATAGTTGAGTCACATAATGTGCAAAACAGATTTTTTTTTTGATGGAAAGAAATGTGTAGTTTGTAATTCTAAATCCTCAGAAATACATTCTATCCCCCACCCACTCTGCTGCACCCTTTGTCTCCCAGTATATAGGCTATGTCTTATTCTTCTTGCTCATTTTCCTCATCTTTTTCCACCATAACAGCTAGCATCATTTTACAAGGTTGACAAGTACATCAACTTTGTAAATGGTTTTTGAGTCAAATTAGATTATCTCGAAGCATCCCTAGGCAGCTCTATAAGAATTGTTTACTTTCCTTCTACGAATGAAAAAGGTTTTCCCCTACATTCTTCTTAAATAATACTTTAAAAATATTATTTCTTTTAAATTGGTGAGCAAAATCAATATCTCTGTATAATGTGAATACAGATTTTCTGAACATGGCTGGTGGAGGAAAAGTGGAACAGAAAGAGTTACTAGTTTGCAAATATAAAGGGAGAAATCCATATGATTCCCAGAACCTAGATGAAAAAGAAAAGTTGCAGGTTAGATTAAATCCTTCAGTTTAGGCACATTGTCCTTACCTGTCAATGTGCTGGAATGGACATACAGAGGATAAATTAGGATGCTTGTGTTCAATTCCTGCTCCCTTTCTCAGATCTGTGATATAGCTTTTGCAACTTGCTTTGTTCATTTTCAAAATGAGATTGTTAACACAATCTGTTCACCTTAAAAGCTTGTTATAAAAGTAGGAGCATAAAGTTGTTAGCATTATGATGGTGCTTTATAACTTGTAAGAAGGATTATAAGAATTATTATTCCTGATGTTTATATATATATTTTTTTCTCTAGAATATTGTTCTCATATTGAAAACTTCTTAGTGCTCCAGAGAATTTGGGATTAAAGTAGGGGACATATCATGTTGAATATTTGCTTCCTTAAGTATAATCTTTCCATTTTCATGGAGATTATATTGGAAAGAGTAAATAATGTACCCTATACTTTGGAGAGCATTAAAACTAAGAAAATATCTCTACACCTCATAATTAAATAATAACATTTCTCATTTTGGATTTTGAACTGCAAGAGATAGATACTCAAATCTAGCCTATATAACCACCAAAAATGGATTATTATTATTTTTTCCATTTTATAGAACTGGAAAGCTCAAGAGACACATTTTCAGGCATAGCTGGATTCAGGTGCTTAAACACTGTTATCAGCAGTCTTTCTCTCAGAGTCTGACTTTTCTATGTTGCTTTGCATTTGAACTCTTCTTTTTTCTTCTTATTATTTTATTATTTTTTTATTTGTTTTTGTTTTAGTTTCAGGTGTACTAAACAATGCAATAGTTATACTTTTCACCCCTCACCCTTCTGATGTGAGAGTGACGATGACTACTGAAATCACTAGACTTGTATTTTTTCAGTTTAGCAATCCCAAGAGAAATGTGAGGCTTTTCTTAATGGTGCCAGGAAAATTCCATGTGCTGTGCTTGGCCCAGGCTGAGTTAGGTCTCTCTCCCTGATCCAATCACTGTGGTTAGGAAAATGGAGTATTCTGTTTGTCCTAGCTGGAACAAATGCCCAATCCTACAGTTGGTATATTCAGCAATATTTGAACCTCAGGGACTGAGAATGGGTGGGAAGAGAAATTCACAAGGAGAAACTATGCAGAGAAAAGTTTTGAGAAGTAGCCAGGGCCAGTGTATTAAGAAATATCTCTAGACAGTGCTTAAACTTGTCTCAGTGGAGTCTTGTTCTCTATAGCTTTTATCTCTGATGTAGTAATCAATAACTTAGACAACATCCCTAGTATCTCTAAAACAACACTCTATTTTGGAGTGTTACCAAGGATATGAATAAGGTTAGGGTGCCCATGCTATCATCAAGGTGGAGAAATGCGTAGAGGATTTCTAAGATGGCCAAAAAGAGAAAAATGAAGTGGTTGCAACAAGAAAATACTGCAGAACGTGGTCATTTGCATTTGTGAATTTTTTTTTTTAAAGATTTTATTGGGGAGTTGGGGGAGGGAACAGCATTGGGGAATTGGGGAAGGGGAACAGACAAGTTGCTGTCATTTTGTGCAGTCTAGTTGTGCAGGACATTGCTTCATTGGCCCATGTTGACATTGTGATCATTATGCTCTTCCCGGGTGAGGCAGATCAGTCACTGGCCATTAGATGGCCGCTCACAGTAGCTCACGGCAGCTCACGCTGGCGGCCAGCCACTCATGGTAGCTGCCGGCCAGCCCCACTGCAGCTTAAACTGCTGTGGCCAGCGACTCACAGCATCCCAGCTCCAGGTTGAGCTGTTGTTCACTATCTTAGCTGTAGAGGGCGAGCATCACTGGCCCTCATGTGGGATCCGAACCGGGGACCTGCTGCTCAGAGCTGGTGTTCCCAAGCCAACTCTTAACCAACGCGCCACTCAGCCGGCCCTGCTTTTGTGAATTTTTAATAAAGGGATCCCAGCACACAGGGCTGTCATGCCTTCCTTAGGCATGACAAGTAATTAAATGTGGAGGCTGCTATCTAGCCGGTCACACATTCTGAGTGGCCCTAGGGCACCACAGGGCATAAAGGGCTCAGAGCAGATCAGTTCAGCACGATGCTTCTTTCCCATAGTACATAGTAAAAGTCAAACACAGGATTCCCTCATAGCAAAAGCAGGTGTGCAGAAGTGGGCAGAGACCTGGTTTAGAATTGGAACGTCTGAGTCCTAATCCCAAATCTGCCAAGAACTTGCCATGTGTCCTGGGCAAGTCCCTTTTCCTATCTTGGTTTTTATTTCTTCATCTGTAAATTCAAGGATCTGAAAATGATGGTCACAAAGACCACTTCCTGCTTAGTAACTTTATCCTACTAGAATTTGTATGTTTTGATTCTTTTTAATTTAAAAATTTATAAATATAGGGCATACATTTGTATGGTTTAAAAGACAAAACAATATAAAGGGAACATTGTAAAAATTGCACTCCCACCCCTTCCACATCTACCGTGTTCTGTATGGATCTCTGCTTTTATTGGTTTCTTTGCTATATTTCCAGTGTTTCTTTATAAAAATTTAGATAAATATACTATATATCTGTCCTCCTTCAAATTTCTCACAGAGCAGTTAGCATATGCCTTTTTTTCCCACTAAATATATTGTGCAACTCTTTTCATATCACTATATAAGTCATTTCTTCATTCTTTATTTAGCTGCTAGTATTATGTTTTTTCCAATATTTTACTCTTAGAAATAACGTTATGCATACAGATATACCTGTAAAATAAACACCAGACATGCAGCTGCCAGATTAGATTAGAAGGTAAATGCTTTTGTAATTTGTATTATTCAGGAAGGCTTTTCAGAATTGTACAAATTTATACTCAACCTGAATAGTGTAGGAGGGCCTGCTTTTTCAGTCTCACCAATAGAGTGTTTTAAAACACATTTAGATTTTGCTAATCTGATAGATTAAAAATGGTATCTTGGCACAGTTTTCCATTTTAATTACTTGTTAAGAATAAATGTTTAGCAGATTGACTTCTGTCATAAGGAAGCATGAGGAATTTGGTTGACCTCCTTTCCATTGAAACTGAAAATTATAAAAAGCAACCATGTAAACCCTCTGGAAATGGTCCTAAAGGCAAGCAGCAAATAAAAAAAATACACTTTTAAGAAAATCTACAAAACTTCGGCAAGAAAGGCCAGAATGTGTGGTATTTGAATTCCCTCTACACTTCCTTCCAGCTCAATGAGATGGAGAATTCAATTCAGATTACCACAGACAAGAAGAACACAGGGCTCCCTCGCCCTCCAGTTTGCAATGAGAGGGCTTTCTTCATGGAAGGAATAGGGCTTCGGCAGTTCTCATTCGGCCTCAACACCTATTGCTGAAAGCAAGTCTGGTTGAGAGGTGAGGGCTCTAATTTTCTGCTCAGTTCCCACTTGTGAAAAGAAGGTTCTGCCTTGGGTACAATGTACTGAGAATACTGGGGCGCTGATTGTCCTTGCCCTGGCTTGTGAGTCAGGGATTCCATGCCAGCAGAGGCAAGTCAAGAGATAATTTTAGGTTGCTGCCTGCGCCCTCATCTACCCACCCACCAAGGAGTTCAGTTCCTATTGTTGGGTTTTCACTCAGAAGCTTGCCATTGTGCCTACCTCCAACTCTAGAACCCTAGAGATTATGCCTAGGAAGGGAAGCAAGCTAAACATAAATCAAGCAAAAGGAAGAGAATAATAAATATTACGGTGGAAATTAATGAAATAGGGAATAGAAAAATAGAGAAAATCACTGCAACAAAAAGCTGATTGTTTGAAAAGATCAATAAAATCTAGAGCCCTAGAGATTAGATTAAGCCTAGGAAGAGAAGCAGCTTACATAATCAGTAGATACTGATCAATTCCCAAAGGAGCTGGATTCATTTGTAATATAGCATGGAGAAATTCAAGCCTAAATGCACTCTTAAGAACAGTGGAGGCTGTGAAAGGTAATTGGGAGGAGATGTGTGACTTTAATGAAGATATAATCTAGAATGTAGGCTTGTTAGTTTTTAGGCGAGAACCAGGAAATAAGACAGCTGGGAGGAGTCCTTCTGGGGTCAGAACAAATGCCAGGCACTGACATCAGAAACTGGTCCTTCAAAGGAACCACAGTTTGATTGGATTAGTTTGTAGAACAATGTATGCACAATGGCATTGTTGAAAACTACAAGGAATTAGTGGGCAATTGATGGAGTTTAACAGCTGGGTGTGGTCAGAGAGAGAGGGAGAGTCTTACCAAATGCCACTGATATCCCAGGGTGACTGTGGGCATCCCAAGCTGTTCCTCCCTAAAGAACATCAGAAGCTTCAAAATGGGCGGGGAATAGACTTCACCAAAATAATCCAGCTAGTCACTAGTCAAATAAACAAGTCCCACAGAGGAGGAACCAATTGCTGTAATATATTATCTAAAATATGCGTTTCTGACAAAAAAATTATGTGGCATGCAAAAAAACAGGAAAGTTTCCAGCCTGTATTGGAAAATTCAGACTCAGTATCAGAAAATCAACTCTTACCTGAATGTCTTGCTTGATGGCCTGCACTATGGATTTCAAACATGCCAGTTCCCATCATCACATGAGCCAGTCCCTTAAAATAAATACCCCCCTCTTCCTCCCCCACTAATATAAAGTCAAAGAAGACATCTAAAGAAAGTTCAGAAAATACTTTGAAATAAATAAAACTGAAGATACAACATACTAAAGCTAAGAGAATGCAGGTAAAGCATTGCTTTAAGGAAAATTAAAGTTGTTAATGCCTATATTAAACAGAAATTTCAAATCAATAAACTAACCTTTCATCTTAAGATGCTGGAAAAATAAGAGCAAGCTAAATATAAATCAAGCAAAAGGAAGAGAATAATAAATATTGGGATGGAGATTAATGAAATAGGGAATAAAAAAATGGAGAAAACCACTGCAACAAAAAGCTGATTGTTTGAAAAGATCAATAAAATCTAGACGTCTTTAGCTAGATGGACCAAGAAAAAGAATATTCAAATTACTAATATAAAAAATGAAGGGGAGGGCTATACTATAAACCTTACAAAAATAAAAAGGATCACTAATACTATGAGAAATTATATGCCAACAAGTTAGAAAAACATTAAATGGATAAACTATTAAAACTAATTTTAGAAGAAATAGACAATCTGTGTAGACCCATAATGTGAAGAGATTGAATTAGTAATAATAATTTTTAAAAAATGCCTCACAAAGAAAAGCTGAAGATGGCTTTATTGCTGAATTCTACCGTTTAAAGAATTCATTCCAATTTTTCACAAACTCTTCCAAAGAAATAGAAGACAGCAAGATACTCCCCAGCCCCTTCTATGAGGCCAATATTATCCTAATATCAAAACCAAACAAAGTCATCACAAGAAAATTACAGACCGATATCACATTTGACTACAGCCAAAAAAAAATCCTCCAAAATACACTACAAACTTAACACAGTAACATATAAAAATAATTATACATGATCAAGTGGGATTTATCCCAAGAATGCAAGTTTGGTTTAACATCTGAAAATCAATTCATGTTATTCATTATATCAATAAATAAAAATTAAAAATGACATGATCATCTTAATATGTCCAGAAAAATTATTTGACAAAATTCCACATCCTTTCATGATAAAAAAACCCAACAAACTAGGAATAAAGGAACTTCTTCAATCTGGTAAAGGTCATCTACAAAAATCCTGCAGTTAGTGGAGAAAAACTGGATGTTTTTCCCCTAAGATAAGGATCATGACAAGGATGTCTGCTCTCCCGACTTCCATACAACATTGTACTGGAAATTCTAACCTGGGCAATTAGGCAATAAAAAGAAACATCCTTATTGGAATGGAAGAAGTAAAACTATCTCTGTTTGCAGATGTCATGATTTTATATATATGAAACCCTGAGGAATCCACTAGAAAGCTATTAGAAGTAACACATGAGTTCAGCAAAGTTTCAGGACACAAAATCCATACATAAAAATCAATTTTATTTCTATATATTTGCAATGAACAATCCAACAATGAAATTAAGTAAACAGTTTCACTCACAATTGTACTGAAAGGAATAAAATACTAAGGAATAACAAAAGAAGTGCAAAAGTTATGCTATGAAAACTATAGAACATTGTTAAGAGACATTAAAGATCTAAATAAGTGAAAAAAAATCCATGTTCATCAATTGGAAGGCTTAGTGTATTAAGATGGTACAAGAACCTACAGATCAACACAATTACTAACAGGGTCCAGTTTACTTCTATGTAGAAATTGACAAGCTAATTCTAATAATTGATTTAGACTTGTAAAGGACCTAAAATAGCCAGCACATTCTTGAAAAATAAGAACAAACTAGAACTCACCCTTCCTGATTTCAAAGCTTACTACAAAGTAGCAGTAATCAAAATAGTATGGTGCTAACACTATAGGATAGACACATAACAGAAGGATAGACGTAATGGATTATAATTGAGAATCAAGAAATAAACGCATACATCTATGGCCAACTGATCTTCAACAATGATGCAAAGATCACCCAATGTGGAAAGAATAGTCTTTTCAAAAAATGGTGCTGAGACAAATGAATTTTCACATGAAAAACTAATGATCTTGGGTATCTACCTCACACAATATACAAAAATAACTCAGAGTGGATTAAGACATAAATATGAGAACTAGAACTATAAAACTCTTGGAAGAAAACATAGGGGTATATCTGCAAAACCTTTGACTTGACAAAGAATTCTTAGATATGACAACAAAAGCATAAGCAACAAGAAAAAAAAGAGGTGTATTAGATATCATCAAAATTAAAGTTTTTTTATTTTTTATTTTAAAAATGTTTCATATGACTCTACCAATAAAATGAAAAGACAATTCACAGAATTGAAGAAAATATTTTCAAATCATATACCTAATAAGGGACTTGTATCTAGAATATATGAACAACTCTCACAACTCAATAATAAAAAGGCAAGTAACCCAATTAAAAAAATGGGAAAGTTCTGAATAGATATTTCTTCAAGGGAAATATACAAATACATACTTATTAGTACATGAAAAGATGCTCAATATCGTTAGTTATCAGGGAAATGAAAACTAAAGCCACAATGAGATACTACTTCACACAAAAAAACAATGACTATTTAGCATCTTTTCCTATGTTTGAGGACCATTAATATTTCATTCAATGAACTGTTTATACTTATGATCACTTTTCTTTTTTGTTGTTTTTGTTTCCTCATTTTGTACTGTTCTCATTAATTCTAGGAGCTCCTTTTGTACCTATCTGGAAAGGAGTTGCAATTTTTTTTCTTTGCCTTTTAACTTTGCTTGTGTTTTTCCCCACAGGCTAAAGCCTGTAATTTTATGTAGGTGCACTAATCTATCACTACTTTTGCGGCTTCTAGATTAGAGTCATAAAAAATCCTTTCCTACTCCAAGACAATAAAAAAATTCTCCTATGTTTACTCCTGGTTCGTGTATGGTTAGGTTTCAAATTTTGCTTTTAAATCTTTAATCTATTTAGTGTTTTCTGTAACAAAAGAATGAAGTACGGATCCGGCATTTTTTTTAGGCAGCCAGCTAATGGTATCAGAACCCCTTATTATAAATCTTATCTTTTCTACACAAATTTGAAATGTTATTTTCATTAAATACTAAACATCCTAATCTATTTGGCTTTATTTTTTGACTTTCTATCCTGTACCATTGGTCTGTCTGTCTCATCATGCACCAATATCACACCATTTTAAATATAGATGCTATATATTTTAATATCTGTCAACAGGAACACCCTTTTTACTTTCTTTTAAAAATTTATTTCCAGCTATTCTTGCTTGTTTATTTTTATTTATGAACTTTAAAATCACCTTTCTAGTTCCAATATACAAACAATGAAAATAAGATCACATCATTACAAAATACAAACAACAAAAGCCTGTTAGTTATTTTTTAAATGTCATTTTACATTATAAATAAACAGGGGAATTGACATTCTTCTGATATTGATTCTT
This sequence comes from Hipposideros armiger, assembly GCF_001890085.2. Classification (NCBI taxonomy): domain Eukaryota; kingdom Metazoa; phylum Chordata; class Mammalia; order Chiroptera; family Hipposideridae; genus Hipposideros; species Hipposideros armiger. Next base: position 501,110 of record NW_017732011.1, read on the forward strand.
CCTATTTAGGAAGAAGGGATGTCTTTTCATTTGTTCAGTTCTTTTGAGACTTTTAGGAGTGTTCTAAAGTTTTTCTTGTGTAAGACATAAAAACTTCTTAAGTTTTTCCAAGAATCGTATCTTGTTTATTTTTTTGCTGCTTTTATAAATGTCTTTTTCCCTCCATTTAATCCTGTAGTTTATTTTCTGTATACATGTATTCTTTTTATTTTTAACTTAGAGTTTGGTGCCTTGCTATCTTACTGAATTCTCTGACCATACTAGGCTTTTAGTCAGTTGTTTGGGTCGAGGAATATAAGCATATCATTTGCATATGTCATCTATGCTGTTGCAAGAGGTCATCAAGAGGACGTGACCACCAACTGACCTGGGCAACAGGAGGCACCTCTCCCCACCCCTGTCCTTAAGATGTGTGTTCTGCTCACCATTCACACACTAGGAGCTGTTTTAAGGACATAGCCTTGAGAGATAAGCTGTTTTGAGACCATCTAGACTGAATATGTGACTGAACTCAGTTAAGGCCTCTCTATAAACTTCCCAAGTTCTGGTGAGTGAGTGCAGAGATTTACTCCTCTTGCGGCCTCCAGAGACAAGCCTTGTATGTAAGTTCCCTTGCTTATTATACCTGCCACCCACCCATCTGGAGTGGTCTGCCTCTTTCTTTGGGCTCTCCTTTGCCCTCCATGTATAGAGGCCAGTTTATGAACCAACATTTGTCCTCATTTCCAATTCTTAGACTTATAATTTCTTTTCTTTGTGTTGATTAGTATAATTTTAAGTGAAAATGGGTCTACTGGGAATGTTTGTTTGGCTCTAAGTTTAATGCATAGTCCTTTCTTGTGTCACACTTAAACATGATGCTGGATTTTGTGCTGAAATATACATCCCTCATAATTATGGTTATCTTACATTATGTTATGTTATATTGCATTGTATTATATTAGTATCCACCAGTTATTTTATTGCTTTTTAAAATGAATTCTTCAAATGTTTAACTGGATATCATCAAATATTTCTCCTTAGATCCTTCAACATGATATTATAATAATTGTTGATAATTAAGCATCCTTGAATTTCTGGAATAAATTTCATTTGAAAACACCGGGCTGCATTTTTTAAATATATGAGTAATTTAAAGAAGCATTTTGGTTTTTGCTGCGCTGTTGTCTAGAATTATTGTATTGATATTAGAAAATGTGTTCTGTACTATTGCCACATAGGGGAATTATTCAGATTTTCTATATGTTTTATTAGTTTCCTCAAATATAACCTGAGCAAGTAAGGATAAAGCTTAATGAATACAATAATATCATTTGCAAGTATGTAGGCACAGAATTTAAGATATATCAGTCAGATACCTTTTTGATTATGCTGTTTGGCTCTTGAATATTGATCTGTCTTGAATTAAAAGAAGTAAATTAAGATCTCCCACTTTTAGTGTGTTTGATCTAATTCTTCTGTATCATCTGCAATTCCTAATTTATGGTGGCTACTGTAATATAATGTAGTATATGGAAATTCATAACTGTATTTCTAGTGATTTACATTCTTTAGCATCACAAATAGTACTTTTTGACTAGTTTCCTACTCTTTGACCTTTTTCTAATTTTTACATTATGACCCACACTTTTCTACCTGATTTATTTAACATACCTTTGCCTATCCTTTATTTAAACTTTTCTGAATCACTTTGTATGACTTTGTATGTGCATATGATCACATACTACTTTGGGCTTCAATGTGAAATCTTTAAATGGTGAATAAGCTTTTTTTCATTTAACGGTTTTGCAGCTTTATTTGGTTTTAGTTTTGCAATAATTTTGTTATGTTTCCTGTAATATATTTTTAAGTCTTCTGAACTCTTTATTTGTAATTCTTTTGATATGTAAGATCATTGTTATTGTTTTTTATCATAATCACCTTTGTAATGTACTACTGTATAATACTCATGGTGTTCTAAGCCTATACAAAGTATCTGTTATAGTTAGTATCAATTTCTCCTTCATTCAATTTTAGTGAATACTATTAACTTTCTTAATACTTGCCTTAGTGTTATCAGAGATGACTATTCTATTGCTTTTCTTGTCATGGTAGATGTTATCCTTCGAGTCCAAGGTACTACTGGAGAGGCCATTTCCCTGCTTTATTCAACTAACATCATCTTTCCCTCCTTTCTCCTCTCAAGGTATATTAATTGTATCTTTTCTACATCATCAGCTCTTATAAGTATTTTCTGTCCTGCCACAAACTTCTAATATTTTTTAAATGTCTTGGTTTTGCAATCAAATATATTCCATTTTCACTGCCACTCCTTTTACATTTCTGCAGTTATCTCTTGGTTTGCTAAAGTTTTTCCTTTAATTGCTTTTTCATTATTTTGTTCTCCCCCACTCCCTCCCTGACCCCACCCTGGAAAGACTCTTAGGATCAGCTGTTATTCTGTCTCCTTTATACTTAAAACTCAGCTTGGTTTGATGGAAATTCCTTGGATCACATTTTATTTCCTTAAATAAGATCTATTTCTTCATCATGTTCTGCCATTGAATGTTGATATGGGATAACCTGAGACCAGCATGATTTTTCACTTTCACATGACTTGAACATTTTGCCTGACTGCCCAAATAATCCTTCGTTCAAAGTCAAACAACTTCTACAAGAACTAGTTTAATATTGACCGGTTTGAGTCACTTTTCCCTGGCACATGCTTTACTCTTTTAACATGTAAACGTAAGCCTTTATGCCAGGAAATTTTCCTTCAGTTATATTTTAAAATATTTGTTCTATGATTTTTTTTCAGAGATTACATTATGTTTATATTTGACCTGCTTTGCCTGTTCTATATCTGTACTTTTTACCCTTTTTATCTGTTTCTTTATTCTATTTTCATTCTATTCCATATCTATCATTTTTTACTAATTTATTTAATTCAATTTATTTAATTTGTTTATTTCTATTCTCAGTTTTCATTACTGTATTTTCCACAGTGTCCATTCTTCCTTGTGCTTCTTACAACTTGGCAGCTTGTATTTCACTTCTTCCTGTTACCTTGCCTCTTTCCTCAATTCCTGTATTTCCATTTTGTGATCTGCCTTTGTAATCATGATTGGTTTATTACATTTTAAATTTAATGATAGATTTTTTTGGTTATCATTTTCATATGTTACATGACAATACACTTCCTGGCATGTCTTCTTTTTTTCTGACAGTCAGTTTTGCTCCTCATCATTTTAGTCGTTTTTTTTATTGAGGCTGTATCAACTCCTCTGCTTATGATATATGGTTGAATGAGTTGAATTCTCCCAATGTAGCTCTTTGCAAAGGTTTGGGAAGGAGGAAGCAGGGACAAGGATTACTGTAGCCTTCCAGGATTTGTGTCTCCAAACCTCTGTCCTCTGCCGCAAATGACACCAGCTGCCATTTTCTGACAGAGCCCCACTGTGAAGTCTGCTGTGAGGATATACCCCCTTCACTTCTCTTAACCAAACTGGACCTCGGAGGGCTTCTTCCTGTTTTGGGCCCTCCAGCTCACATTTTGGTTAATGCAAGTGACACAGTTCTTGTCCAAGGGACAAAGCTTATCCTCTTACTATAAGAAGCTGTGTTTTCCTGGATCTTTCTGAATTTATAAAGGCGGAAATCCCCTACCGCTTGACATTTTTTTCCCATTTTATCACTCCATTTTATCCTGCGTGCAGGTTCAGTCTCATCGTAGTCTATTTCAATTCATCCCTGTTTAAAATACTTACCTTTCCAGATTTTCTTTCCCATGGGCTCCTGACCTCCAAGAAATGCATTTTTTTTTTAAGCTCTTTCTGCTACTTTTCAGACTCCCTGGAAACTTGCTCCCTCTACAATGTACCTCTGCTTCCTATCCCACTGTGGTCCATGGAGCTAAGGTCAGTTTCAGCTGCTTTACGCTGTAGTTTTTGAATTGGTAATTTTTTTTTTCTATGTCCTAGTTGAGCTGACAATGGAATTTGCTTGTTTTCTTCCTCCCTCTTTCCTCCCTTTCTCTCTTTCTTTCTCTTGAGGTTTAAGATGAGAACAGAGGAATATTCAGATTCAAGCTAGTTCCATATTCATAGTTTGGTGTCCAATAATTCAGTATAAACAGCAAATGAAATCTTGAAGTTTGAAGTGTCCTTCCATGATTCAGCTTATGGAAATGTAGCCTTTACATTCATTGTAGTGAATTATTCCTATTTTTAGTGTGGCTTCATGGTCCTGCAACTGATGTAACTGCACCCTGCACTTAACGTTTAGTGTTCTGCAATTGGTTCCTGTCTTGAAATTCCTAATAATTTGACATTTGAATTTATGTTTTGTAAGCTAAGTCTGAAGGGACAGCGGGGCATATGCAGTGGGACTGGGGCCTGGCACATGTACTTTCCTGCCCCCCTCCACCTCCCCACCTCCCTGGGACATGTTCTGGGCTGCTCCCTTCTGCCCTGAGACAAACTGGCACCCTTTGCCCAGGTTGCTTGGAGGGCCTCTTTCCACTATTGTTCTCTGCCCATAGAGTATTGGTCAGGCAACTTTGTGAGGGCTTCTCACCCACCTCCAACCCAGGTATTAATCTCATCCCAGTGCAAAAGTTTCTATTCCTCTGGCTGTCACTCTTCACCATGGGTTGAGTGACAAGTCCATGGGGAGAGGAGACTGACCAGCCCTTCTCTCACTCCTGGAAACCCTGCATTTGCATTTTGCATCAGCCCTCCAGATTATGTAGCCAGCCCTGATTATTATTTATAGTTTGCAGTTTGAAATATTGGGGGCTTAGACCCAGCTACACATCTAGTAACAGCTTAGACCAGGATTCTGGAGCTCTGAGCCCATGTATGGTATTTCTGTCTAATGCTACTGGACTGTTTGCACAATCAAGATAGTGCAATTGGAAGACAAATGCTGGAATTCCATTGAATTTATCCTCTGCAATTGACATGCTTTAGATTTATTAGTGTTTACTGATCCACAGCTATGTACTTGGTAATGTATCAGGTAGTGCGAGATAGATGAAATACACACTCACTTCATTTCTGCTCTCAAAGAGACCAAGTATTGTGTGTATGGAGGGTTGAAGGAGGTTGGGGTATGGCAGAGGATAAGGGAAGAATTGGTGGTGGTAGTGTAGACGAGGTTAACTCTATTGCTGGGGGAAGTAAGTTAATGCACAGCGTTAATCAAAGTTTAAAGTTCAAAGAAAGGTAGAATCAAGTCCTATAAAGGGATTCAGGATGGCACCCTTAGAGGCACTTGATCCAGCATTTTTAAGGGTTGCTAATATTTTGACATGAATAGAAGACAGGCGTGATAACCAGCAGAGAAAACAGTGTGCATAAAGATGAAGGAATGACACATTAAAGCATGTATTCAGTTACTTACGGCATGTATTCAGTTTCATTGACATTCTGGTAAACTGCTAGGGAAGTGGAGAAGATACCTGTAACTGCATTAATTGTACTTTCATTGATGGCATCGTGACATGATATCAGCTGAATAAGAGTAATGACACATTATAATCTTAAGAAAGCATGAACAGATTTCTTGGGTGATTCTCAGGAATATTAAGGTGAAAAGGACTCCTCAGGGAATTAAATGTCCCATAGACATTGGAGACTCAGAACTAATACGATTCAGTTATTAATGTACTGGAACCTAGATTTTACTAGTAGCTTGGTGAAAACTGAGACAATTGGTAATATTGACATTTAATATTCTATACTCATTCTTTTAGCACTTATTAATTATTATGTACCAGGCCCCTTGGGAACACTGTAATGACCACATCTTGCCCCTTAAGGCATTTTATCTAAAAGGGCAGACAAGAGCTGTAGAAAAACCACAAGAGCAAAAGTGATAAGTACCTTCTAAGATATGGATAAAAGTCTGTGGAATCCCAGAAGATGGAGACATTTAAGATTTCAACAACTTCAAAGAAACCTTCCTCCAGTAGATGGCATTTCACATGGACTTGGAAGGAGGGAGAGTGTTTCGCCATGCACCCACTGAGGGAAGGATCTCCAAGTGAGAGGCAGAATGAGCAGAAGTGGGAAGGTAAGAGGCAATACGTGAATCGTGAGCCATTTAGTTTGATTGGGGCAGCTGTAGAGATTGTAGGGAAGGCTTTTGTATGGCTAAAGAAATGTCAGGGGAGATGTCTTTACAAAGGATATTCTTCAAATGATTTCTTTCAAGTGATGCCAAATTTACAGCAATAAACAAAGGCATAATGGCAGGACAATGAAGAGCCCACATAGAAAAGCATGAAGCTGCTTGAGAACGGCTGCGAGTTTTGTTTCCTCTGGAGAAGAAATACCATTGCATTTCTCAGATGACACCAGCGTGACACTACTCTAAGGGAAAAAGAAAAAGCTCTGACTCTGACGACTATAATTGCATCTTTCTACTTTTTCTTTACTTCAGTGGCCAAAACCTGCTGGCTTTTGATATAGCCTTAGAGGATGACGGGTCCAAATTCTCAACTATTCATGTTCTTGTCCAAAAAGAAAATTCCATCTCTGTTCTTGAGAGATCACATGTCCATATGAGCAAAGAAATGAGAAATAGCCAGTCAATAGAAACAAATTAGGTTATAGCCATAACTCCTAATTTTAATACTTGGTTAGAAAAAAAAAACATTTTAGGCAAATAGAGGCAATAGTTTTTTTGTTTCAATATATTATTATTTTGCAACTATATGAATTAAAAAAAATAATATATATTTTGGTAACCTCATGCTTCTCAAAGTGGGTTCATATCCATAGTGTCAATTGCATTCTCATAGCTTTCGAAATTATCGGCACAAGAAATTTTAGCCCTACTTTTCCGATGAGGAGGTTGAGAAAGAGATATTAACTGACTTTCTAAGGAATCAAAGGCCTTTGAAGAGACAAAGAGCTAGTACTAAATTTCCTGTAACAGATGTAGAAACAGGGACCTACGGGGGTGACTGGCTAACCCGAAGATTTGGGGCTACTAACTGATGCAGTTCGGAATCCAATCCCGTATTCTGACTCTTACACCAGGAATTTTCCCTCCACACCCTGCTGCTTTTGAACATTACATAAGCGCTTTGCTTTTGATCATTGCCTCCATGTGATTCAGCAAATGCTCAAATTGTATTTCACAAGAATGCAGTCAACTCTATTCAACTTTCTATAGCCAGTATGCATCAGCATGGTTTGTTCCATCTGCACGCTTCTAAATGAATACATTCTTCACCTGCGGAGGAGTGACATTTAAAAAAAAAGCCAAATAATTTTCTGTTTTTTGAAAATGTCAAAGATGATCACGGATCACCTCCAGGCTTGGAGCTATGGTAGCAATTTTTTTTTTGAATGACTCTGGTTTAAATACATATGGGTTGATATAATCTCTGGACCCCTTCTGGTGAGTTACAGTTTTGAAATTCACTTAATCCCTTGCTATCTTAGAATCAGTATCATGCACTAGATGGGCCATCCAAAGTTTAATGTTTATGGTTATATAAAAAAAATATCATTGCAGGCTACAAATCAGTGGTGTACTGAAATGCTTTCTAACGGCTGGGAGAATTATTTCACAGGATGAAAAAAATAAGGGAAAAGAACAGTTTGCAGCTTTATAAGCTGTAGATGGTCCAGATAATTTTGAAAATGCTTCCAACAGGGAAAAATAACATTCAATTACAGATTTAAAGAAAGGTTTATGAGTAATTATTTATGATATACAAAATGTCCTATTTCTCAATAGGTGTCACACATGGATTATAATTTGAATATACAAAAATATTTCCTATAATCCTGCCTTCCAAAGAGGGTGGTAAGAGTCTACTGGGCAGTTGGACTCCTAGCTTCTTTCTCTACTCTCATTTTGTGTGATCTGAGGGGAAAAAAGATATCTTTATCTCTATGGTGATACAGTTTACCATTTTTATGATATATTTGTAATTTCTGCTTTCAACCAATGTTTTCTCATGGCCTCCTCGATGTTATAATATAAAAAATTTACAGTTACTGTTTGGTTAACAAATATTTGCCTTATGATTTTGGAAGAGAGCTTTTTATTTACACGTGCACAACTCCTTCAAAGGGCTGGCCTGGTGCACGCCATTCTTCCAAGTGACAAGGCAATTCATAAGCAGGGATCAGGCAGTGCAGGACTGAGAGCTAGTCTTCAGAAAATGGCCGAAGGCAGTGCCCTTTTTTCCTATGTAACGTTTCCATGTATCCTCATGGTGCATACGTTCTGTTTCTACTTATCTGAATTACAAAATTCTCTTTTGTGGAAAGCATGGGATTTGACCTTCATTTTATGAAAGCATGTTAATGAATAATTGAGAAACTTTAATGCCAGAAATCACAAGGAGCCGTCTTCACTGGACCCGGCTTTGGGCTCTGTCTTAGAGCATGGCTCAAGGAGACAGAGGACTACAGTGGCAGAAAAGTTGGCGTCAGGTATGGATGTGTTTTCCTGATATTCAGGACCGCTCATGATGGCCAGTGACTGATCTGTCTTGCCTGGAAGAGAGCTGAAGTGAAAAAAACACCTGGGGATCCCTCCTCTGTGATGTCATAAGTTGGTATTCTTCCACCGGTGGCTCAGTGATATTACCTAGGATAGATGAATTCCATGTGAACGTTAAAAATAAATTTATCAAGTAAACATAAGAGATGGATCCCAAAAATATTCTCTTACTATGGCAGAGCATGAAATAAAAAGTAAAACTCTCCCACCCAACCTCCTCACTGTAGGTCCACGGCAAGAGGCGATCTGTTTTACCTTTCTTTGACTGACATTTTTCGGGTGGATACCTGGTACTCCCCACTTCATCTCCCATAAGTTTTAGAAGTAAACCTAATAACTCCACTTATTGATTCATGAACTTTTAGCAGTGGCAATTGGTTCCAAAAATAAAAGACGCAGTTTACTCATGTATAATACTACTACTATCCCTTCTTCAATCTTTCTATCTCCAGTTTCCAAGAAGTTTAACATAATTTTACCATTCCCATGCTTTATAGACTTGAGAATTCTATGCTTTGTTTACAAAATTGTGAAAAAGCACACCCAACAGTGTTTATTAGAATTATGTAAATACCATATCATTAACTGCAGAACCAAGTTGTATAATTGGATCTGTAGATAAAAGGAAATGTAATCCTCAAACATTAGAGTCACTTTAAAGAGAATTTTCTGCAAGTCAAGGTCAAATTAATGCTCTTTTCTTACAGTCTATTAATTGTTCAGAGTCATGCCATATTATAGATCAATTCACGCCTGGATCATGAGGAAATGAGCTTTTTAGAAATCTTCTTGGGAGACTGATGAGCCTTTTTGGAGAAAATGTCTAAGGGAAGAGAGACTAGGTCAGGACTGTTTGAAGAAGGTTTTAACTGTCAGAAAAGAGGGGTCTCCCACAGACTTCTGTCTGGCTCCTAGAGAGGATGTGTATCAGTAAAATCTAAAATAATTATTTTTTACTAAAATTTCTCAAGGGTGGTTAGGGTCTAGGGAATCATTGTTTTGATAATTTTATATGTGGGTAACTGAATAAAATACAAAAATAGTAAAGGGACTATTTATAGAACTCTGCCTCAAAGTGAAATCTGCAGGACCTTAATGACACTTAATGATATTGGCAATAAAGGCGAATGGAGAGTGTGGGGGTTGGCGTATATAACAGTATATAAGGGTAGCTGGGACACGGCAGGATCGAGTGGAGACAGCTACTATATGCCATGCACATGGCGGTATCAGGACAAAGAAGCAGTTGTGGACCCAGCAAAGATGGCAGTGCCCAGAAAGAACTGAAAGCAATTCATGCCTGGGAGAAATGGCAGCACCACTGGAGATGGTTGTACCAAATAGATACAATAGTCCCCAGAAAAGAGAAATGAGTTTAGAAGAAAAAAAACAGGTAGATTTTATATGGAAGGTGAACAGCTTGTTCATGAGATCTCCCTGAATACATAATTAGGAAAAAGGAGGCAGGGGGGAAAGGCTAGTCAAGAATCATTTGTTGTCTTTCGTGTAGGCACTTGATACATTTGGTGAACATTTTAATTTGAAGACATTTCTCTACAACAATATGACATCATGGGAAAAATTCACTCAGGGGAACTATGTTCATGAGACCTTGCACAAGTTTTTCTAAGATGGCCAGAGCTTAATTTTTCAATCTATAAATTGAGGATAAGAAAACCCTTTCCTCAGAAGGTATTATAAGAATAAACTGGACAGATGTGGGAATCTTACATAAACTCTAATGGGTTATAGAAGTGTTAGCCTTCATTCTATAGAACAATCTTATTTCAGAAATTCTCTACATGCTTCCCCTTCTTGGAAACCTGGGCTTAGACAAGCCTTCTGATCCCTTGCTGGTGGAGCAGTGAGATAATCTTCACTCCCCTCATCAATATAATTGGCTGGCTTGGTCTGCCCTGAGGCTAAAGGTCTCTGTCAATATTTTGTGTATTTCCAAGGGCACTCAAAGAGGATATACTTTATAGTGTTTAGAAACTAAGGTATTGCCTAGATTGCCATGGGCAGACTTGCCTCCAGAAGTGACAGTTTAAACCCCTACTTTCAACATGCAAATGAATCTAGACAACTTAGATTTATTAACAAAGATCTTGCTATTGTTGATAATTTTTAAAAGAAATTAATTTTTGTTATTGTAAATCATTATTTGAATTTTTTCAATGTGTGTTTTTTGGACTTACGTGGGTGAGGGGAAGAGAGCAGAGTGGTATAAAAGGAGAAGCAGTAGACTAGACTTCATAAAGATGAGAAACTTAAGCCTGGCTCTCTCTGTTTTTGTGTGTGTAATTTTGAGCAAAACCTTTACTTCTATGAGCATTATACATGTTCTAAAAGAAATGATTTTCTGTTTCAAGTAAGGAGCTGTGCTATGGGGAACAGATGTAATTAAATGGGATGATTACTGCACAGTGAGTCAAGATCTAAACTCCATTTATTGTCTTTGGGGTTTGGGGCAAGCCCTTTGTTCCCTCTAAATATCAGTCTCCTTATCTGCCCAAGGAGGGATATTTCCAGTCATTTTTTAGAATGCTTCTCAGCTCCATTCTATTTTAACTCTAATGTGAGCATCTGTGGTAGGCAGAATAATGGTACCCCAAAGATATGCACATCTTAATTTCCAGAACCTGTGAATATGCACCTTACATGGCAAAAGTAACTTTCCAAAGTGACTAAAGACTTTGAGATGAGGATATTAGCTGGGATTATCCAGGTGGACCCAATTTATTCACATGAGACCTTAAAATCAGAGCACCTTTCCCAGCTGGGTCAGAGTGAGAAGAAAATGTGACTATGGAAGAAACACACAGGCAAGGAAACAGAGCCCTACGTAGAGAGAGGATCCTACAGGAAGGAATAGAACCACGCTGACAGCTTGATTTTAGCCCAGTGAGACCTGGGCTAGTTTTCTCATCTGTAGACCTGTAAGATAATAAGTTGGTGTTGTTTCATGCCACCAATTTTTCAGTAATTTGATAATGAACACAGAATGGACATCGCTCATTCTATTGGCACTTATTTATTTCTAATCTGTTCTAGTTGCTGTTGAGGACATGATGAAGGATCAGACATGGGTTTTCCCCTCAAGGATCTTGTAGTTAGGCAGAAGAGATACATCTTATGCCCAGCTCAGACTTTCATTTTTAGAAGTCATACTTTTAGAACTCAATCTTTAAGAACGTGTAGAATTTGAACATGCAAAGATGGGCCTACATTTTAAACCACAGGGACAGCATATGCAAAGGTTCTGAGGCCAAACATCGTGGTCTGGGTATAAGAAATGGTAAATAAATAAGTACCATTTGGCTGAGTTTGAGCATGAGAAATTGAATGTTAAGCAGCCATTTTACATTATAATGACTTTGAGGCAGAATGAGAAATGTTCCTATTATGCAATGTGAAAAAAGCCAAATGTAAAATTATATCTGAGCTGTAACTTCAGCTTTGTAAATTATGTCTGCACATGAGCTAAGGCTGGAAGGAAATACCAACCACAACAACATTTATAAATGGGTAATTTTAGGGTGGAAGCATTCTACTTTATTCTTTTTCTTTTTTGGTCATTATTATGTAGGCAATAGTCAGAAATACGTGAAAGCAGTTTGTAGATTGTTATATTTTGCAAATACGGGGGTATAAGGTGCGTATACATAGCTTAAAAATGTATAACTTGCACATTAAACTCAGTGGTCATTGTGCACACACTTTAATTTCTAGGAACCCTGCAGAACAAAGACACAGACACAAAATCTTTTTCCCTTTCTCAAATTATTAGCATTTGAAAGGCAGCATAAAGTACATTTGCAAGGTGTCTCTGATCTAATAGGTGCCTATCTGATATGAAGGACAGATTTTTCAGCAGGACATTGTGATGACAAACCTTGGCTATTTGTAGAAATAGTAAAATATGGGATATTATTTAAATGAAAGTGATGAAACGCAAAGATTAAATAACATTTTATAGAAGCCAACTTGTGCTCCAGGGACTCACTTATTAGGCAGTCTTATGATAGAAAGTAAAATATATCCATCTATCCGAAAAGCAATTTATTACCCACCTCAGTGTCTTGCTAACATCAGCATTCTCTCAAGGTAGCTGGAAGCAGAATTAGTTGCAATAGTATTCCTAAGTCTATCCACCTCTATCTTACTGCCAAAGTGAACTAGATTTGTTTGCCACAAAAAAGGAGATGTTGTCAATTGGTATGACTTATTATAAAGTTGCATACTCACTTGGTACTTTTACAAAATTAGCTTTGTGTGTGTGTGTGTGTGTGTGTGTGTGTGTGTGTGTGTGTGTGTGTATTGCTATCTTCTACAATGCATTTGACTTCACAGACTCCACAATGAAACATTAAGTAGAATGATTTACTTGACTAAATCACTAAACCCTATGTCAGAATTAGGATAGCACTTAGAAATCATTTATCAAACCACCTCACTTTATAGAGTGGGCAACTGAGGAACAGAAAAGGCTATACCTCCATGAGATTTCACAGGAAAAGGTAGTGGTAATATAGAATGGAAATAAATCATCCTACTCCCCATTTAGCACTATTTCTAAATCATATACCACATTCTTTTTGGAAGCACTGATTGAGTTAAAGCAAAACAATGATACACATGTCTTAGAATGCTTAAATGGAAAACTAAGTTTGATTTTTGGAGGAATAAAGACATTATGTCCACGTGTCTGTTTTAGATGGGTGGTAATTAGCATGTTGCTAAATGGTGGAAACCGGGGGCACTGTTGAAGAGTGGTGTTAGGCTGCTAGTGCTCTGACCATATGTGGGTCTTTATTTTTCTTATTGTGCCTAGAACAATGCACAGTGCATGTCAGTTACTCACTACTGTCTATTGAAATGATGCTCTTCTGAAACAACAATAGAAGGAACCAATCAACAGATAATACTGGACTATCTCTTGACTTTATAACTACACTGAGTCCATTCAAAGGCTCTACTACATGAGAGGTCCTTATCCTTCAGAAAATTGAAATCTAGTTGGAAGGAGACAAAGAGAATTTATAAAACAGCAACAAATCCTTCTGAAAAGATTCTGCTTAATTGTAAGTTTATTTGGCATAGTCACTAAGAAAAGGAATCAGAGACAGGGATGATAATAATGACTGAAGAGGTAGTGATGACTTCAAAGAAAATGTGGGAGTTGAACTGGGCCGTAAAGGACAGGGAGGCTGAGAGCAAGAGTTGAAAAGAAAAGATAATGCCATTTTTAAAAACATTGTTACTTGTTCTTTCTTCTCCTTCATGGGCACATATACTTTTTTTGCTCCTCAAAGGTTGGTGTTAACAGGGTCTCATTTTTAGAGGTGCAATAAATCCCCTATTTCTTTAGTTTGAGTTAGGTAACTGTCATGTATAACAAAGAGTTCTAACTTATCCACTGACTTTAGTTTCTTCCTTTTTTTTTTTTTTTAAACTTTAAACATGTTTCTGGGAGATTTTCATCATTATTTTAAGATTTGACAATTACCTAAAAGATGATTTCCAAATCGATTTCTTAAGTCCATACTTTATCTCTACACTATAGACCTATGGTTCTCAACTAGAAGCAGTTTTGTCACTCAGGGGACATTTGGCAATGTCTAAAGACATTTTTGATGGGGAGGGAGGGATATATTATTGACATCTAGTGAGATGAGGGCAAGGATGCTGATAAGTGTGCATCAAAGTGAAGGACAATTTCCCCCCAACAAAGAATGATCCAGTCCAAAATTCTTTATGGAATTTTGTCAGTAGTGCTGAGATTGAAAAACCTGCTGCAGAACCATATGTCCAACTGCTAATTGGTCTTCTTCATTTCAGTGACTCATAAATGCTACTTAATATCAAATTCTACTTAATAAAAATGGGATACATCTTTTTTTTCATTTCCCAAGCCAAAAAAGATTGTCTGACAGTGTTCAGCCCTGATAATATTTACTTATTAACTATGATAGTTTCTATAATGAAGTTAGGTAAAAAAAATAAGAATTGGGTCAATTTTTTTTTCTTGAAATCACAGCAGCAAATTAAGGAAGAAGGATTTAAAGCAACTGGCATGCGAGCCTTTCACTCCCCTTACGAGGTTCATTATTTCCCTGGGAATCTATTCCCTTTATTTTGTTCTTCTCTTAGGTCCTCTGTGCTTCCCTTTCGATTCATGTCCTTCTCCAGATTACACCCATAGCATTTTTGGCTAACTTAACTTATCACCATATCTTTATAAGATCACCATAAAAATAAACCTGCCTTTGTAAAATAGCTATGCCTATTTCTAATTTGGTAAGAAAATTAATACAAGAGAAGCACAATTAAAGCTGAAATCCTCAATTCCCTCTACCGTAGATTAGTATTCTCTATCAAACATGGTTATTAAAATTTCATATATGTTCAAGTGAAGTCATTAAAAATACGGAATGCTATTTCTAAGCTTTTCCTGCACGAGTGGGATATACCATTTCCTAGGAATGCTAAGTATGGACTTAAAGAGATCAACATTCTTAGTCTTTATTATAAAGTTTATTTTTTGTGAAACCGTTAACTGCTGTGTGTAATTGCAACTTGAGGACTGGGGCCAGTGGTGTGTTAGTAAACCAGCTCCCTAAAAAGAAAGAAAAAAAGAAAAGCCACAGTTGTAGTATCTGTCCCTTTCCATGGTATAAACACTCCTACCATTGTCAATGTCAGGCTGTCAAAGGTTTAACATCTGGCTCACAAAATTCCTGAATTTTTAATAATTGGTTTTTACAAGCCTGTGCCAGCACACCACTGTCTAGTTCTGTGTCTCTTTCTGTGGGTAAAACAGCACTGAAATGGGAATATATCATGATGTGGGATTTTGTCCTGGCTCTGGCATAAATTTACTGTGTGACTCTCAGGCTTTTCAATTGGAAAATATGATGGTTGAATTGATGATTCCCAAGATCTATTATGGCTGTAGCAGTCAAAGGTACAAAGCGTTCCCCTCATCAATCTTAATGACTCTCAAATGTACAAGCATCAAATATCAGTAGTATAGGGAAAATGTAATGAAAATTTAAGATTAAACTGCTATAAATGGGTCTTCTTTTTCTATTGTTTTCATTTATTTTAGATTAAACTCTGAGTAAACATTCTACTCCTCCAAAACAACTATAAATTAGGCGGAAACAGTTCTTTATTTTTACCACTTTGGTTAGTCCTTTGTCAATTATGCTTTTTTTACTAAATAAAATATGCCTGTACCATTAACTTTTATATCATTAATCTGTTTCTAAAAATGGCCATTAAAAAAAATTTGATCCTTCTTTACAAAATTTTGGCAACGCAATATGAGTTTGATGATATCACATCTGAGAGATTTCATGAAGTGGCAATCAGTATAGGAAGTGGAGAATGTAATTTTTATTCTGTTTTATCTAAATAGGCATATGTTTCTATTCTTTTATGCCATAAATAATTTGCTGGCATCTGTGACGTACAGATATTACCCTATGAGTCTGTTTCTGTGAAGTGTAACCAAGCCAAAGGAATAAGCAAGCCAACTGTGTGTTCCCTCTTTCTGGTCAAATGCAAATTTTCTGTTTAAAAGGCAAATTTTTCATTACTGAAAGATGAATGAGATTTGAATTTCATTTGGTTCCTTCATTTTTTAAAGTAGGGAATAATGTGTCAAATGAAAATATGCAATAGGCCATTTTCCCTGATTGTGACTTTGACACTCACAAAAGTTAGAGTGAATTAATTTAACTAAAACTTTCTGCTTCTTGTTAATTTTCTTTGACATTTACCAATGATAGAACCATACATCTGGCATCATAGATGGCCAGAGGTTTATGACCCTTTAGGTGTTATAATCCAATTTTGTGATTAAGTATATGGAAAAACTGAGACCCAAAGCTAGAAATGACTGGACTGAAATAAGACAAGAAGACTCATACTGCTCTTTCCACTCTATCCAGAAACACCCTGGCATTCATGGTATCTGCCTTTTCTATTACCAGGAAGTAAAATTAAAAAGCATTCTCATCCACCTTGCTTACCCCACACACTCTACTTCTTTTTACCTGTTGACGTTCAATCACAGATCTCTCTTCCCTCTTTTGCAAACATCATACCAGTATTTGATCATACTTCTCTCTGCTTACTAAGGTACAAGTGACCGATAACAGATAAAGGAATACCCCTTCTAGGAAGCATTTATGTTTTCATAGATTTTCAAATGGCCCTCAATTTTTGTCTAATAAGTTTTTTATCTTAGAAAAGTTTTAAATGTACAGAAACATTGTAAAGAGAGTAGAGAGTTCCCATAAACTCCATACCCACTTCCTCCTATTGTTAACATCTTTCATTGTTACGGTGCATTGATCACAATTAACGAACAGTGTGATATGTTATTATTAACTAAAGCCTGTACTCTTTTCAGATTTCTGGAGTTTTTACCGAATTCCCTTTCTCTGTTCCCAAATCCCACCCAGTGTGACACACTACATTTATCTGTCAAGTCTTCTTAGGTTCATCTTGGTGAAGATAGTTTCTCAGACTTTGTTTTTGATGACCTTAACAGTTTTGAGGATTAGTGGTCAGGTATTTTTTAAAGTGTTTCTCAATTGGCATTTGTCATGATGTTTTTCTCCTGATTACCCTGGAGTTATGGGTTTCTGGGAGGAGGGCTGCAGAGGTAAAGTGCCGTTCTCATCACATCACGGCAGGGATATATACCATTAATCTGATTTATCACTGTTAGAGTTGATCCCTTAGCTGAAGAAGCGTTCGTCAGGTTTCTCTACTGTACAGTGACTCTTTGTTTCCAGGCTGTACTCTTTGGAAGGAAGTCAGTATGTGCAGCCCACATTTAAAGAGTGGGGATTATGCTTCACCTCCTTTAAGGCAGAGTAGCTATATAATTGTTTTAGAATTGCTTGATGCAGATTTCTTTATTATCATATATATATATATATATATTTATATGTATATATATATATATTTTTTCTACCATTTATTTATAGCAGCATGGATACATGGGGTATAATTCAACTTTACTTTTTTTCTCATATTGGTCCAGCATTGGCTACTGAGAATTTTTTCATTTGGCCCCTGTGTCCATTTGACATACTTCCATTATTGTGCATTTTGAGCCCTTCCTTATTTTCTGGAAACACCAAAAGCTCCAAGCTCATCTTGTGTATGTCTTTCCCTAGTCCCAGAATCAACCATCCTTGAAGGACTCCTGGTGTCTTTTATTGGAAAATTGTATTTAAAAGTGGTATTTAAAACCTTATAAAGTTGCCATTTAAATGGCAACTTTACTAACCATGTAAACCATTTAAAACGGCATTTAACCCAAAATCTGGGTGCTAGCTATCCAGATATCTAAACTGTCTTAAAAAGTGGCTTTGGGATATCACTGATTCTAGGCTCTCTCATCTGACAGAGCAAGGAAATATGTATGTGTATACTAACCTGTGCATATAAACATACTTATAGGTATTACTATATGTAACCATGTGTGTCTGTATTAAACTAAATATAAGTTCACACTGTTTTCTCCAACTCGAATCCATTATCACTGGATCACTCTAGCCTCCTAATCTTGGTTTTCTGTCACTTCCCATTATAAGAGTGAGACACTTGGCTCTTACCTTCTATCATCCATTTATTTAATTGTTCAATTGCAATATATATGCATTGTGGTTTCAGAGCTTCTAATCCAACCCACATGGAAAATTGCTTTTGACACAGAGTACAGTGCTTATTTATGGTTCCTTTTGACTTTATTCTTACCAATGCACTCATTTCCAAAGTTATTTTGGTCAGCACCTTTCTCCAGTCCGTTTCAGTGAGGTTATATCATAAATTTGTAGTACAGTTAGATTTTAGTCACGGTCTTCACTCTATCCTGGGATTCCCCAACCTCATAAATGCTTTTTCTTAAATTTTATACATTATATTCATACTTGTAATACTATAAATTCTATGAGTTTTGACAAATGCATAATGCCATGTAACCACCATTACAGTATCATACAAAATATTTTTAGCATCTTAAAAAATATTTTCTACCTCACCTATTTAATCTCCTCTCCACCACTCTAAAAACTTATCAACTTCTGATTTTTTACCATCGCCATAGTTTTGTTTTTTCCAGAATGTCATATAATTAGAACCATACAGAATGTAGCCTTTTCAGACTGGCTTCTTCCACTTAGAAATAGGGATTTAAAATTCACCTTTGTTTTTGTATGGCTTAATGGGTCATTTATTTTTATCCATTGTATGGATGTACCACAGTTTGTTTATCTATTCACTTTTTGAAGGATGTTTAGTTTCTATAAACATTTGTATGCAGATCTTTGTGGGGGCATAATTTTTCAAATCAGTTGGGTAAATGTTAAGGCTATATGGTAAGCTATATTTGGTTTTGTAAGAAACTGCCAAACTGTTTTACAAAGTGGCTGTACCTGCCTGCCATTTTGCATTTCTATCAGCAATGAATGAGAGTTCTTGTTGTTTTGCATCTGTGCCAGCTATCGATATTGTCATTTTTTAGGTATTAGCTATTTTAATAGGATGTAGTTGATATTTATATAGCTTTTCATATGCTTATCTGCCATATGTATAACTTCTTTGGTGAGGCATTTGCTCAAGCTTTTGCCCATTTTTTAATTGGGTTGGTATCTTATGGTTGAGTTTTAAGAGTCTTTGCATATTTTTGGGAATAGTCCTCCATCAGATGTGTTGTTTGCAAACATTTTCTCCCACTCTGTGGCTTGCTTTCTTACTCTTTCATGAATCATGCCTTTGGTTTTGTAACTAAAAAGGCATTGCCATACCAAGGTCATCTGAATGTTCTCCTATGTTATCTTCTAGAAGTTTTGCAATTTTACATTTAGGTCTGAGATCCATTTTGCATTAATTTTTGTGGTGGGTGTAAGGGCTATCTATGTCTAGTTTCATATTATTATTATTATTATTATTATTATTATTATTATTGTTATTATTATTATTGGCACATGGACATCCAGTTGTTGCAGCACCATTTGTAGAAGGGACTGCCTTTTCTCCATTGTTTGACCTTTGTCAAAGGTCAGCTGACTATATTTATGGAGTTCTATTTCTGGGCTCTCTATTCTGTTCCCCTGATGTATTTGTCTATTATTTTGCCAATACTACACTATCTTGATCACTGTAGCTTTACAGTAAGTCTTGAATTCTGGTGGTGTCAGTCCTCCAACTTTGTTCTTCAATGTTACGTTGCCTATTCTGGGTCTTTTGCTTCTCCATATAAACTTTAAAATGAGTCTGTTGATATCCATGAAATAACTTGTGATTTTGTTTGGGATGGCATTGAATCTATAGATCAAATTGGGAGTGTTACAATTTTTTTTTTTCCTTTTGGTGTGTCTTCTAATTTTTCTGGTGAAAGCCAGGTATGTCATATTTGAAAATAGAAAGGGAGGTAAAGAGGACTCAATTAATCAGTGATGATTAGCTCATGGATTAATGTGAGGATTTATTGTAAACTGGCTAGAAATTAAGCTATGCTTAATGTTTGTTTTTGCTATAGTTACTAGTGCCTTCAAATGCCTCATGTGTCTTTGTATTAGTCACCCTCCTCACTTTGTGTTGCCCTAGGTACTCTCCTTAGGGAAGGCTGTGTTTCCCAGGCCTTTCTGCTCTAAAGTCCTGATACTATACAAGAACCTGGTTAGTGTGGGGTAAGGTATGGAAGTGGAAGAGAGTTCTATAATGACCCAATTTAGACTCAGTTTTTTTGTAGGCCTCTGTACCTGGCTCTGACCTTTATAAGTGAGTTTGAGTCATGCTCTGACCTTTATAAGTGAGTTTTAGTCATATAGCTTTTTTTTTCTCCCTCTCTTTCCTGGATGCAGAGTTTTGACTCTATTGGGTTGTCTAAAAAGTCATGATGTATTTTTTCTATGTTTTTCGTTGCAAAAATGCACCATGACTTTTCTGACAACCCAGTGTTTTCTTGTTGCCTTGTCCCTATTGACTGATTTTGACTGATTCCCCCCCCTCCCCCCTTAAGTTAGGCAGGAATTCTGGAGAGTGAAGGAATTCTTGAGTGAAGAGGAATTCCAATTCCCCAGCTTGGATATGGTTTCAAAATTGTGCTCAGGCAAAATAATTTGTCCTGGAGTGTAAGTAAGCCTTCGTTATGGGAAAACTCTGGGGATAATTCACAGTGGTTCCTCTGCCCATCTCCCTGCCAGAACCAAGAAGGGATTTTTCTGGGATCCTCACAGTGAAAACCTGCTGCGGCCCCAAGGATTTCCTCCCTTTCATGCTAGTCCACAGTCAGCCTCCAGTAATTCATCAAAATGATCTTTCAGGGTTCCTAGCTATTTAGGATCCAGCAGCTTTGGTTCCAAGGAATCAGATCTTGGTTGTTGCAGCTTTCTGGATTTGCTTGTCTCTCCAGATTTTCGGGGTAGCAGTTTCCCCTGCCACTTCCATTACCTGATAAATTCAAGAAAAGCCATCGATTTCCAGTTTGTCCAACTTTTTCTTGTTGATGACTTCTGCACGCTTTACATGTCAAAGCTGATCTCAGAAGTTCCCCCTTTTATGTATATCATTTGAACTTTTGGGCATGGACTCGTGGAGTGACCATATGAGTGTGGGCATGGGTTTCAGGTTAGGCTGCTGATTCAGGTTATGGATCCATTCATGTTTATGTTGTTATCAGAGAGAAAACAATCTCCCTGCGGTCTCAGTTTCCACAAGTTAAAATGAGATTTGCAGTATTCTATCTCTAAGGGCCTACTGACTATGGTATCAGTCAGAGCTGGAGAAAGCCTGAAAAATTTTCCAGCCCATATTCTTTTGGGAGATGCAAGGAGCCTCTCCTTTACAGACACTGCTTGGAAACCAGTCGGGTATGCTTTTTAAATCTGTGCCTCTTTTGAATGTTTTATGGCTTTACTACTACCACCATTACAGCTATTATTTCTCAAGCTCTTGCTATGTGTAAAACAGCATTATATGCCTTACAAACATTATTTCATTTATTCTGCATATCAACCCTCTAAGTTAGATAAATATTTCTCCATTTTATTCATGTGCCAACTGTCATTTCAAGAGAATAACTGGCTCGCCTTTCCACTGTTTGGATGTGGATGACCTGGGATTTGAAAATGAGATCTCTGAATTTGAGATTTGAAGTTGAGCTCTGCCAGACCTGGGCTCCTCGTTACTAAGACATATGTGTTTGAGTTTCTGGTTGGCTTGAAGGTGTATATTCCAGTGTTGGCTACCTGCAGCCGGAGAATGCATTTTCATGTGATTTGCATTCACATGTCATAACTCTAAGGGTTTGTTGAGTGAACATATCATCCTTTGTAACTAAACAAATGCAATGTTCTTCTACCAGATATTGCGTGATGATACTGAACGAAAATGTCAAGAGGCATGCGTGGTGGCCAGATCTTCTAAGCAGCTAGGTGACCTTAAGCAAGTCCCAGTTTTATATGAAAAACCACTTTCCAGATACTGCTGTAAGCATTTTATATACATTAGCTCATTTTCCTTTGTCTCAACAACGCTATAAAACATACTGTTAGCTGCGTAATTTTAGTTGAGAAAACTGAGGTGCAGGTTGGTTAAATAACTCACCCAAGGTACACAACTTGTTAGTGGCATTGCCAGGATGTGAGCCTAGGTAAAATGGTGCCAGTGTCCAAAAATCTAAGTGCTTTGCAATGCTGCCTTTGTTATGTACCAATTAACAATTCTACCAACCTTTATTAAAAACCTACTGCATCGATGCTGGATTAGGTCCTAGGAACACAGTGAAAAATAAGTCTGGCTCTGCCCAGAACTCATGGTCTTCTAGCCCCATGCTATTAGAAATCCTTGCTCCACCAGCAGCAGTCTTTTGGAAATGCATACCTGTAGGCCCCACCTCAGACCTACTGAATCTTATGCACATTAAAATGTGAGAAGCATCAATCTGAGAAGCATCAATTTAGAACACATTGTAGAATGTGGACTTTTGTTTCTTCTCCTGGGCATTGGTTTCTTCACCTGTTAAAGGAAGAGGGCAGCCCCTGCTCTAATATTCCTTAATGGTATCCTCCAGGTCACATTGCAAAGTGAAAGTGACCTGGGAAATGGATGCCAGCAAAACCTGCCCCAATGTGTGGGCTCCAGCATAGGTGACAGAGAGAGTGTCTTCTGCAGTAGAGATCCAGCTCGTGTCCTGGGTTTCCGTCTTTCTCCTTGTTGCTGTAGGCGGTTGAGGATGTTAGACCGTGGCCCAGCAAGATAGCGCCTCCAGACAATTTATATGGCTTTTATATTTATTTAGAGAGCAAGAGGCCTAGCCCAGCTCTTGCTGTATGAGGCAGTGACACGTGAATTTAAAAGGGCTGTTTTATTAATTTTGGAGGGAATTTACTGCTGACAAAAGACTACATTATTGATGGTGGGACGAAAGCCTTGTCTCTCAGGAGCTGCACAGGAGAGCCGCCCCCACCCCGGCTCCTGCCTGCAGCCTCCAGAGTGAGGGAAACCCTTCGCTGGGAGGAGGGAGTCTTTCTGGCCTCAGGCCAGCCTCCATCCATCTGGCTGCACCTCTGCAATCGCTGAAAAGGAAGGACAATTAGAGGTCGCCCAACTCCATCCCTGCACTGCACAGATGGGGTCCCCGGCACCCAGAGAGGCCAAGCATTTTACCCACATATCAAATCAGAAATCAGGTACAGCTGCATAGCTTCATCTCTTTGCATTATTTTGTGGAATTAAACTGCTTTCTAAATGACAGTGACAGGATATGTGTGGGCAGCTTTCTATGTGTTCTTTGCACGGTACTGAACTTTGTTTCACAAAGAATGGCAATGACATTATATTTTTACAGTCTTCAACTCATGTAAAGTGGGATTTCTCTCTCACACGCCTCTTTGAAATGTGAGGAATGGAAAGAGGACCTCTTGGGCATTTTAACAGTGTTTCGTCACTTGTGATAAGCCAGGCTTTGGGATAGATTATTTTGCACAACATCATCATTGATGCGGACACCAATTTCGTGACGTGGGTGTTATAATCTTCATTTGGAGGGTCGTGATATGATTAAGGAGGTTATTCAACATCTCAGAGACTTTAAGTAGCACAGACAGGATTCTTCATCAGCTGGGTATTTTTAAACTGCCTCATGAACCTTTGAAAGTTCAGTTCCAAGATTACAGAATAAGGTTTTGTGAAACGTTTCCAAGCTGGGTTCTTGAAGGTGGGACAATGGATCTTTCGGCGAGGAATGGAGTGGGAGTGGTGATTGCCATGAAACCAAGAGATGACACTAATGTTTGTGAACTAGGTCAGCTCTGTACACATACCAACAGCCCCCTCAGTGACCTCACAACTCAGGCTGAGAATGAGTGTGGGGAGGGAAGGCTAGACATAGCTGACATGAGTCACGACAGAAGCGAGTGCTTAGTTCCAGCATGCCTTTGCCAAGACAGAGCCTGTCAGTGCAGATGAGGATGGACTGACATGAGAATGACGGGCTAATCTCCCCTTATGTACTAATCACTTTCTGGCTTTAAGACTGTGCCGAGTAGATAATTTAAAGTAAGCAAATTGCCTACTCTGTGACCTTAAGATTCCTGATGCTGCATCTAGAAGGAATCTTAGTCCTCCCTAGAAAACCACATTCTGGCCCCTGATTTGGAAGATGGGGACTGAGGCCAGAGAAGGAAGGAAATATTGCAAAAGCTAGTGACAGGATCAAGGCTTAGACTCATGTTGCCCAATAACTGCTTCTTTCTACCACACCAAGTGACTTTGTTTTCGTTATTTATATGTGTGTATGTATATTATATATGTATATGTGCTCACGATGTAGACACCGTATATGCAATGTATACATATATCATACATATATGAATGAACATTCACACACTCACACGCATTTACTCCACAAGCTATGGAGACTAACTACTTACCTTGAATACAGTGAAAATAAAGCTACTGAAAATACTCTATAAATGCCCAGCTATTGGAACTTTAATTAGAAAAGTCAAAACGATTGTAGTAAATAGAGCTGTGCTTAGAGTACAGCTGTGCCTGTTCTTTCCGTTAAAGATTTTACCCAAGCAGATTTTGAAGTTGGAGATAATTAGATTTTGGAAGTTAAAGGTCAGAGAACAGGAGTGGAGACATATCGGCCCTCAGAAATCCTAAGTGTTTTAGGAAAAGCAGTTTGGTTAGAATTGAACATTAGTTAAAAACAACAACTAAATTGCCACAGGGTTATGTAGTGAGAAAAGCCTGTACTAATGGGGTGGTGGGGGGAGCATTTCACCATGAGTCAGAAGACTGGGGTCCTATTTCCATAGCTGGCTTGCTTAGGGCGTGAGCCTCAGGTGGGCCGCTGTGTAGCTGTCAAATGAGGAAAGTGGCATTGTTAATTTTCAGGGCCAATGTCAGTAACTAACTGCTACTGTTGAAGTTATTTCAAGCTAATTTTTTTTCAGTGTGTGTTTATTTAGTCATTATTTAGTAAATATTTATTGACTATTATCATGTGGTAGGTAGTATATTCAGGGGAACACTGTTATGCATGGGACATACAACTTCTTTAGGAACTCAACATCTTGTCAAGGCGTTCTTAATTGTCGTGCTTTTAAGTGTCCCTTTGTTCTCCACATTAACAAACTGTCCTCTCATACAAAGTCAGGCCCTGGCCAATAAATCTATACTACACTAAGGGATTCAGAAGACTGAGGAGCAGAAGAATGGAAGAGCAGTAGATCCAAGACCAAGATATTACATGGAAAATATGATACAAGAGGCAAACCAGCTGATGAGATGAGGGGAAGGGTTTTAAGCATAAATCAAGGGTCCTCCTAGAGGCCAACAGATGCAAATGTCAAACCAGGAGGTATAAAGTTAGGCCAGCATTCCTCACAGGGCAGCCCACAGATCACCCACTTTAGGATTACTGTGGGCTGGTCCACATGCAGGATAGGGTTTCAGCTTCAGTTTTCTGGAATCAGAGCCTGGGAATAGGGGTAGATATCTGTTTGGTAACAAATAACGAGAGAGCCAGACGTTTCTTATGCACACTAAAGTCTGAAAACCACTGGACTACGTAACTGTATGCATTGTAAATAATTAGAAAAGGAAATGACATCTTGCAGAATTTGCTGAGTAAAGCGTTGATGAGTCTTATTTCTGAAATTCAGAAAACCAACTTCATAATAAGCAGCATAGCATCCATAAATTTTCTACTTTTAATTTGTAGAACAAGTATTGATTGGAATGCTAGATTATACACACACCCAATTTATGTTGCTCTGATTTATTCCCTGCTGTGAGAAACTATTAGAAATGAATTCCCTGACCTCCACTGATTCCATCTGTTTTTAAAAATTGAGTGCCCTTGTATCCACCGAGGGACAAGAGAAAAAGTTAAAAGAAGAAAATACTGAGAGATAGAAAAGGAAGATGATAAATATTTTGCCTAAATATGAAATCATATTTGTTTAAGTAGAACACATAGTTTTATTTTATGTGGCTCTAATGATTAATATTAAAATGATTTAATTATGCTTAGAGGAAAATATTGAAAATGAGTAGAAAAATTTCCCAAATTGAGTTGCCTATGAACATACACATGTGAGGATATTGTGAAAGAACAAATAGACAACTAAAAAGAAATTAATATTTAAAACAGTTTCTTTCAATGAGCTTAGAAAGTCTTGCTTTTTGCTTGTTACTTAGAAAACCAGTTCCTTATTCTTTCACTAGATGGCGCTATAAATGTGACGCCCCTTTATTGACTGAAATGTAAAATGCCTTTGTTATGATACATTTTGGAATAATTACAAGTTTAGCCACCAAACCCTTTGTGTTATGGTTACTTACCAGTTAACAGCGATGTGTTAATGGCTTTATGGTCACTTTGTATTGATCACGAGAGAACGTACAGGAAGATAATCTGGAGAAAAATATGGCATCTACTTTGCTCTCAAGGTAGGGGGTGAAATCCTCCTTCTATAGTTGCCTATGTATCCCGAAGCCACCAATCTGTGGTTACAATTACCACAAACACAATAGTGTGTCAAAACATGAAAACAGAAAATTCTCACTGTGTTTGAGCCATCAGGAATCTAAGGCCAGTGTCTTTTTCTTTTTTTCTTTTTCCTTTTTTATAATTAGGAATACTGTAGTTTAAAAGACATGATGGAATCCATAGGAACTGAAGGCTAATATTGTGTTAGATTTGTAAAAATTTAGATTAACGTGGTGCTTTGGGAATTTGCATTTTTATGACTAGTTAAATTGTTGTGAATAGTATATCACTATATTTTTTGTTCATGAGTATGTATGTATAATTTAGATTGTGTAACTTAATTATCTTCAATACATTTTAAGTAGTCCTCACAGAAAATATGTTTATTTTATTTATTTAAGTTGTCGGTGGGAAAACTTTGGCTATTATTTGCAGTCTAAGATATAATAAAATCTAGAGAGGAATCAGAATTAGTGAGATTTATTTATTACATTAACTGGCTTTCTTCCTCCACCTCCCAAACTGTTGTTTTTGTTTCTATTTCTCTTTCTTTCATCCTAATCTTGGAAAAAATTCAGTAGCAATGAGAATCTTTTCTTTTTGTGATGTCTCCTCAATACTGAGGGAAAGTTTAAAGCCGAGACAGGTAAGTGATCTACCTAAAATCATGCAGCAAACTACACTGGAAAGTGGCAAAACCGGCAATGCACCAGGCCTCCTGACTATAACTGCGGTGATCTTTTCTCTACACCACACTACCCTTCTATGACACATTTGTTTATGTATCTCCTTTTGAGTCACTGGTACAGGCCTGTTCTGCAGGGGATAAGAGTTGGATGGTTGGGAAGTTTACAAAGGGGTAGGAATTATCTCTACTTTTAAAACCACCTACCATACCAGAAGGTAGAGAGAATCAAATGATTATTTTGAATCCCAAAATTATCAGTAAATCTCCTAAGATTTCCAGTGAGTTCTAATTTGGGGGTCAGGGTTGGGGGGGGGAGGGAAATTCTCTCATAAGAAAAGCACGTGTTTAAGAGGAGAAGAAAGGAACTGGCAATAACGCCATACATTTCAATGGGACTTAGAAATACAATTTTGTGACGCCCTGTGCCATCCATTATCTATGTTGCTCTCAATAACACCATGAGCTTAAATGGTGGCATACACTCAGGTGGTGAAACCAAGTCTTAAGGTCAAATAATCTGCTCAAAATGAAGAGCTATGAGTAGTGGACCAAGTGTAAAATCTTGGGCTTTGGACTTCTACATCAATGCTATCTCTCAGGATCATAGGAGACCACTGTGATTCAGGCCATAACATTTACTGAGCCATGGTGGGGGCTAGGACGATGAATAAGAGTCTCATTCTTCAGATGGTTTATTGTGTAGTACAGGTAACAGACATATAAAAGTAGAATATCATTGAGTGCTATGGTCATATAGTATGTTTGTTCAGAGTGCTGCAGGAGCGTAGTGAAGGTAACGCTGCTTCCATTCTGCTTCAAAGCACCAACAGCTGTCACCTCAACTATTATCCTCACTTTCCATCTTCTTGCCCTTCTTGGCTCTGTCTGTCTCTGCGCTGTCCATTCTCCTCACAAGAATTGGAATCATCTTTTAAAATACAAATTAGATTGTATCAGTCGTCTATTTAAAATCCTCTGAAAGCTTCCCATTATTGAACTTAGAATTAAATTTAACCTCCTTTCTAGGACCTACCATACCCTACAATATCTGACCTCTGCCTTTTATTCCAGCTTTCCACATTGTCACTTTCCACTGTGTTCACTGTCCTTCAGCCATATTGGCTTTCTTTGCACTTGTCAAATATAACAAACTTATTCCAACTGATTTCCGTCTTAGGGCCTCTGTGCCAGAAATATTCTGGGCCATTTGCTTGGAATGCTCTGGGTTCATATTATTGCCTACTTGTGCTCCCTGATTTATGTATTTTTGTCATTCAGGTCACAACTCAAATGTCCCTTTTTCAGAGAACTCTTCCCAGATGACATTAATTACAGTACCCTATAAACTTGACAGTCTTCTATTACATATTTTTATTTTATCTTGTTTAGGCCTCTTAACATTCTAAAATTATCTGATTTATTTATGTTTCTCTATTTTTCCCTTTCCTCCCACACTATACCCACTGGTCCCTGCTCCTACCAAAATATGAGCTCCACGAGCTCTGAGGACCATGCCTCTTGTATCGACAGTTGTATCCCAGTGTTTAACGTGTTGCCCGGCACATAGTAGGCACTTTACGTTTACTGTATAAATACATACATTTTTCTTAGGAGGGAGGGTGAAAGTTCCCGTTAGGATGTGATTAAAGAATGAAGCTCCAGCCAGGGAGGCTTCCAGGAAAAGAAAAAAGCCCTGTTTTGTATATTGATTCTAGAATTACATATACTTAGGGATTTACTCATCCAATTCTCAAATCTGGGACAGAAATCCCCTTTTTCTGGTGAATAGGCTACATCAGTATAAAATACATCTTCCACTTAGGCTTCTCATCATTTTACTTTCTTCTGCTTGAGATGTAAACTATACAGTCTGTTCAAATAAGACATACACTGAATCTTTGAAGGAGTTTTTGCTGATTTCCCAAATAAGACTGTTTTGCAGAGGAATGGGGGTGTGACTCTCGATTCTTCCACTGGCTCTCTCTCCCCATCTTCCTGACTGCCCTCTTCCTTTCATCTCGGTGATGTGTTTTCTCTCCAGCCCTGCTCAGGCTTGCCAGTGACACCTAGAGGCTGACACTGTTGGCAGCTTTGGTTGCAGTTACGGAGGAGCCCACACGCTGGAATTGTACCTGCCAGGTCACCTAAGTTAAAGCTAAACAGAGGGCAGAGGCTATTATTCAGGCAATTCAAGTGACATAAAGAGCTTTATTGCCAGGCAGTTTTGCCTCTTTCACTGCTTTGTTCTGGCCATGGGGACATTTTGAACTGAGTTTCTGAGGGAACCCAAGGTACCTTGGTGGAGCTACCAGCTGTTCTTCCATTTTTCTCTCTTACACCATCTGTGATTTGGTAAAAAGAAAAAAAAAAGCAAAACTCCCTAGGTATACGGCGGGTGGGGTTGAGGATGGTGTGAAAGCCCTTATTCCGCCAAGCTGCCCGCGTTCTGACCTTGCCTTAATGCAGGCAGGGGGGTTTATTACTGGAGAAAAATGCTGTAGTGTTCATTCCTGAGCATATTGGTAAGAAAACACTGGGCATCTTTTCCATGTTTTACAGAGGTGACTTATGTTACTTGACTTTATTTCAAGCAGCACTTATTTGATACTTATTATCAAAACCCTGTACTATGAGTGGTGTAGAGATGAGTAACTGAATCTAGATGGGATTGGCAGGACAAATGTGTGTGTGTGTGTGTGTGTGTGTGTGTGTGTGTGTGAGAGAGAGAGAGAGAGATACAGAGAGAGAGAGATACAGAGAGAGAGAGATACAGAGAGAGAGAGAGAGAGACAGAGAGACAGAGACGGAGACAGAGATAGAGAGAGAGAGAGGCAAAGAGAGAAGGAGAGAGAGAGAGAGAGAGAGAGAGAGAGAGAAGGAATATAATAGCAATGTTTTATGTAATGTCCTATGAGGAATTTAAAGGAGGTTAAGATCTCAGTATGGCGGTGGTTGCAAAATAAAAATTGGCTTCAGGATAGCAGATTCATTTGAGGTGGGTCTTGAAAGATTGACTGAAGTTAAATAGGATCATCCTGGGTTAGGACAGTCATTTTAGCTTCAAGGTAAGAAAATTTGGTGCATGTTCAGAAAATTGAATAGGACAGTTTGACAGAAATATATGGTATCAGTTCAGGGTTGTGTGAGGTGAGACTGGAAAGATAGAAATGAGATATTGTGAAACTCTTTAAATGACCAGGAAATGACTATCTTATAGATAACGGGGAATCCAAGAGCTTTTGAGTAGGTAGTTGAGGTGTTCAGAGGTAATTCTAAATAGATTAATTTAGTAAACAGTGCAGACTACCAGGACAGAGGCAGAGAAACCACAAGGAATATTTTACTTGGGTGATACTGTGGTGCTGGACTAGACATGTGAAGGACAGTGGGTCGCATGGATTCATTGTCTTTGGAAGGTCATATATCCAGGTTGCTCAATTTATAGTAAAGAGAGGGAGGGGGAGGATGATGCTGTCATCTACAGAAAGGGAGAAATCATAACAAGGTGCTAATGTGAGGGTAAAATGGTGGATAAACAAAAACACAAAAACCCCTGGTCACTTGCTGGTGCCCCATCCTGTCCTGAAACACTTTCTGCTGAGTAATTTAAAATAGACATGCACCAGTTTCTATGATCTCATGCCCTGGGTTGCAGAATTAGCTCCTACTGTAACACATATGGTAAATACAGTGAGAAAATTCCTTAGCCCGTGGTGGAGTTCATTGTCTGTTCTACGCTTCAGGCTGGTCTTCAGATTCATTCAGCTGGGCATAATACAAAGTGCATAGGCTTTAAAATCATGGACCTGAGTGAATATTGGATCTTCTATTTAGGTATGGTGTGACCATGAGAAAATTAAGGAAAATAGGTGTCTGAACTAAGGATCTTAAAAGGAGTTCTCTATATACTTGTATGATGGCTTTCTCCATTTATTTCACAATGTACTTGGCTATCCTCAGTTGTAAATACTGTAGCCATTCAGTAGCATAATATTTTCTTTTAGTCAGGCTTCTATTACATGTGAGTTAGTTTTTTTCTGAATGTCGTCTCGAGGTATGTTTTTGAAGTGTCAAGATGGTATTGCTGTAAGAATATCTTCCTTAGAGCAGCCTTAGAACTGAGAACTAGTTTCTCCAAATATCAGCCATGTCAGAAAGCATTGCCTAATCCATGTACCTAAAAGAAATCAGAGTTAATGAAAATCAGAATAATGTTTTGATAGAACATTTACTGAAACTTGAAACACTTCATTATAGCCCCTGTTGGAATTTGGGGGGTATATATAGGTTGGAGGGGCTGGAATGTGATGTGAAGATATTACTGATTTATAACTTTTTCCTGTTATATATAGAGGTTAGGTTCATAATTTAAGGAAGAAACTGATATATAGACAGCTAGGTTAAATAAGTCCTTGTTCATATGAATATCACTGAAGTAACTGGGACTGAATTGTTAATAGAAGAATAATTTTATGAGGGACCTGGAAGCTGTGTTAAATACCTAAAGCTTTATCACATATATCACAATTTAAGACTTATAGTAAGATTTATATCAAACAAATTATGGCTTGATTGAATGGAGACTTTTCTAACTATTGTAGCTTTCCAGACTTGGAATGAAATGTCTAAGGAAGTACTGACCCATATTTTGTCAAGGTGGCTAAGCATAACTATTTACTGGTTTGGCTGTGGAAGAAACTTGTATATTTAGTAGAAAAAGAACAAACAGACTTCTAAAGAAAGGACGTTTTTTATAAATTGCACGAGAAACCTGGGTTATTCACAAGACTTTAATAACAGGAAGGGGCCGGTCCCTGGATCATCTTACTCTGTCTGCACTTAAATTTATTTTTACACTTCAAATCGGAAAGTTGGTTAGGTATTATGGTTTAACAACTTCAGGAGAGAGTCAATGAAATTACATACTGTTAGGTTAATAAAACCAATACTTCTATTTTAAGTCAATCAGTTCACACTTGCTTAACATTCTCCTGTTTCATTAAATACAAATTAAATGCATAGTTGGGAAACTGAAAAGAAAACATTTTCCAGAATTTATACAAAGCATGCGTACAAAATATGTTAACATCAGTTGGAGGAGGAGCAACTTGAATACTGTGATGTTTAGCAGAAAGCATGTCGCTATGTTGGTGAGCAAAAACCAGAGTAGAAGACAAGTAGACATCTCTACTAAATGCATAGTTTGTTATTCTGTGGGGAAAAAAATCAAAGGCACATGTGGCATTGTCATGGCAACGATGGAACTTTCTCATCTATAATCACTATGTGCAGATTTAGTAACATTGATTTCATTTCACCTATTTCTGTGGCTACAGTTCTGTGTATTTCTGCCTGGTTAGTTCCAAGATTGTTAATGCCGATTACATTGAAATAAATTGAAGATGCAATATGGAGAACTGAACTGTAGCTAAAAAGCATGTTACAACTGAAAATAATACGATAGCTAATGTTCAGTAAAGGGGAGAACCATTAACACATTTACTCCATTTGTTTCTAAAACTTGAAATTCAAGTGAGAGGTTTTGTCTTGGATATGCATTTAGTGACCATAAATAAATGGGGTCTGTTGGGAAATCATTGGGGTTCTAATTTCATACTAAAGACCCAATGTCTTCCAAACAGTCAGGTATTGATTTCTCTAACACATATAAGAAATTCTCCATTGCTTGACCAGTAAGACTCACCTAGAAGTCCCTATGTTATCACTGCTCTGATTCTCTTTTCTTCCCTCCCGATTTTCCAAGATTCTCAGGGGAGTCAGGGCAAAAATGATAGCAGTGGATATCATCTGCTTTCCTCATACACTTGGCCATAATTTATAGGAATAGAAAGATTATTGTCTTCATAAATTTTGAGAATTCTTTATCTAAAGAATTGAGCAACACAAAAGAATACATGTAGAATGCATTTTTTTCAGTAGGTTTTAGAAACATGTGCTGGGGTAGTAGGTAAGAAGTAGCTTAATTTTTATATTAAAGGTATATAGTTTTCTTTGGGGTCATATTATTTTCATAATATTACAGTTATGAATAGGCTATAGTCATTAAGACTTAATAGAATCTCTGAGATTAAAAATAGATTCCCAATCTATTTGCCTTAGTGTTATAAACATTACAAGCATCCTGCATCTTATTTTTTTACACTTCTTAATAACTGGCATTAATTAGTCTTTATTAAGTATATGTTTATACTTCATAAACACTTCCTTATATAGAATAGTATATCTTAATTTTATAAATAGTAAGCATTGCCAACATGGCAAGAACAATAGAACTGTCAAATGATAAATTCTTGTCTGTAAAATAAAGTATTAAGTCTTATGATTCATTTAAAAAATTCACATTTTTTAGTTCACAAAACAATTAAATCCATGGGATCATTGTTTTGACATTCAATATTACTTTATATTAGTTTCAAGTATATAGCATAGTAGTTATAGATATTTATATAATTGAGGAAGTGATCCCCCTGACTAATCTAGTTCCCACCTAGCACTATACATAGTTATTACCATATTATTGATTATATTCCCAACACTTTACATCCCCATGACTATTTTGTAATTACCAAATTGTATTTCTTAATCCCTTCACCTTTTTCATCCTTCCCCTAACCCCTCTCCCATAGGTTAATTAATCTAGTGTCCATCTGACACTATACATAGATATTACAATATTATTGACTATATTCCTTATGCTATACCCTACATCTCCATGACTACTGTGTAACAACCAATTTGTATTTCTTAATCCCTTTCTCTTTTCACCCAACCTCAATGCCCCTCCCCCCTGGCAACCATCAAAATATTCTCTATGAGTTTGTTTCTGTTTTGTTTCTGTTTATTTTGTTCTTTAGATTCTACTTATATGTGAAATCATATGACATTTGTCTTTCACTGTCTGACTTATCACACTCAGCACAGTACCCTGTAGGGTCATCCATGTTGTCACAGATCGCAAGATTTCCTTCTTTTTCATGGCTGAGTAATATTCCATTGTATATATGTGCCACCTCGTCTCCATCCATTCATCCATTCAGGGACACCCAGGCTGCCTTCATA
The DNA here is from genome assembly GCF_001890085.2 of Hipposideros armiger. Lineage (NCBI taxonomy): Eukaryota > Metazoa > Chordata > Mammalia > Chiroptera > Hipposideridae > Hipposideros > Hipposideros armiger. The sequence goes on from NW_017732011.1 coordinate 535,414, forward strand.
TCTTGGCTTATGTAAATAATGCTGCAATGAACATATGGAAGCATCCTGCATTTTAGATAAACTAGAATTGTCATGTGATAATGACCATAACACTTTCAATGATTAGATGGCATGCCCTTGGTCTTCTGGCATGAAAGGATTGTTGCTCATCTATTTTCTAATTTAAAGTTAAGAACTGAATATCAAAAGGAAACCCAAACAAGGAATCAGTACAGACACTACTATAGTTCAGAGATTGGGCTTCTCTTCTGAGGGTACAGTAATGTCCTTGCAATTTTATTTTTCTATATGTAGAATTACTATGGATGTAGGTATTGACATATATGAATAATTTAAGGAGTAATAGATAAGAAACTGCTATAATTTGCGTCATTAAAATGATCATTTTCCCTCCATTTTCCTCCTTCATTCTGCTTTAGAAGTCATTTGAAAGTACCAAACAAGATGAACCAACATTAGTAAGTGATCACAATGAAGGTTAAGATAGGCAACATAAGGGGAAAATATGCTATCAATAAGTTAGGAATTTGATTTCATATATAGTATAACTTTTTTAATAGGAAACTCAGAAAAGACTGACTATGTTTTAGCCTCTCTGAAGGGAAGAATGGAAGTATACAGAACAAAAGCAGCCACATAAGGAATATAATAGAAATTTCCAAATCCCTTATGTGGAAGGGAAAACACCTGAGTTTTTGTTCCCATTATGTTTAAGTTGGGTTATATAAAAATCCCTTTACATTTCTGATTCTTTGGGTCTGTATCTATCAAATTATTTAATTGACAAGGAAGATTTCAAGATTCCTTGAATCTCTGGCATTCTGTACAATGGCCAGGCAGTCTGGAAATACAGATTATCACATGATAAATGATTTTAATATGTCTTTGTTTCCTTTCTTTTCATTTTATAGGAATTCATTTGTATTGTATTTTACAAAAGTATTTGTCTTTGATTTATGAAGATTTAAAAAAAAATGCTGGCGTCACTATAGAACCATTGGGAAGTGCTATTCTAGAAGATGATAACAATTAACCAAAGTCTTTTTGAGTTCATTTAAATTGAACCAAAGTCGTTTCTTCTTATTAGAGTCTTGTAGGCTCCCAAGAGTCTGGAATGTCATATGGTACCCACCGTGTCTAACTTTTGTAGCCTGTACCCACCTACTGCTCTTTCTGGACTTCAAGTTCCTCAAGGTCAGGGTCATCTCTGGATGTTCCCCTTTTATGAGGGTTATTTAATCATCAAAATTAAACAGCTTGGGGAAGGAATCTCTTCTTACTGACTTATTAGACATTCTCCTTACATAGAAAAAAGCAAGAATGATGAAGAGTGGGAATATATAGTGCTAGACTGCTAGGCACAGAAAATGAGTCATTTAAATTCGCTCATCAAGGGAAGGCAACACGCTTCCATATCCACTTAGCAGATGCTCAGTTGCATTCCTTTGTACTACGACTTTGATGAGAGGTACATGGTGTCTAAATTTAAACTTCCAATGTGTTGGTTATTTAACTTCTTAGGTAGAGGGGAGGTAGCACTCCCATCACAGATATCTTTTAAGGATCAGCTTGTATAGTGCAAGACTCTAAAATATTTTGCATGGAAATACTGTTATTTTGACTATTTTATTGCTAATTGTTTCCTCAGTAGGTTTGTACTTTTCTCTCCATTTTATGGATAGAGGAGTAGAGATGAACGGGAGAGAACTGGAATACACAATACTGCAGAAAAAGAACCTGAGACGGTCCAGAGAAAGGAAGTAACTCGCCTGAGGTTACCCACAAAGTTAGTAACAGAACTGGCACTAACAATGAGGTGTCCTCATCCCAGTTTTAATGCTTTTTGATCTATGTTGTGCTATTCCCCTGGAGTAGTTTCAGGCTTCTACTCAGTGTGCTGTGTCTTGTGCTCACATTGCCCTTTACTTAGAAATAGATCATTATTGAGGGTTAAAGAATGATTTGATCTATTATCAAATGGAGGTTTGTATTTGATACAGGGGCTGAAGATGACTGTAGATAAAAGACATTACCATGTCATGGTGTGGATGAGCAGAATCTGTGTTGAAGATGTGTCTTTAAAATGTAATTATTATCTGTCATAAAGTGCTGATTATATGTCAGCATTATTTCAATTGCTTTACGTGTTTTATCTTATTGAATTCTCACAACAATCTTATGGTAGTTATAACTATTATAATCATCCCTACTTTGCAAATGAGGAAACTCCTGCCACAGAGAATAAATAACGTGCTGAAGGTCACACAGCTGGTAAGAATTTAAACTAGGATTTAAACCAGGTGGTTTGTCTCCTCCCCACTACGCCCTACTGTCTCTCAAAAAAAAAAAGCTGTTGTATCTTTTTCCTTTGCTGGAGAAGTTTCAAAACACAAAGATGTACAAAGAAGAACATAAAGTTCACCCCCGATCTTGCCGCCCAAAGGTAAGCACTGTTAAGAATATTGAATTGTTAAAAACAAACAAAAAAAGAATATTGAGTTGTTGTTTAGTAGCAAACCAAATGACATGAAAATACCCTGTTATGCATTTCAGCGGTCTTGCAAGTCAATGATTGAAGTTCCTTTTGAGTACCTGCCATTGGATATTACAGTATATCCAGGGGTGGGGTTGCCTCATAATATTTGGGGCCTTGTAAAATAAATGGCTTCTGTTTGAAGGCTTACTTCCTTTCACCTTAGCACAACACCAGGGGTGCTTCTGGCCCCGGTGGAATGCTGACAATATTCAGATTGAAATGGGCCTTCTTAAATGAAGTGCTCACCTCTAGACAGATGGGCGCTTCCTATGTATCTGGTCCTCCTCCAACCATTACCTAGGATTGAGGTAGGCAGGGGTTGGTACAGGAAAGCTGATGATACTCCTGAAATTAAAGTGTTTTATATTTACAATCATAAAGTTATTTAAAATTTGTGATGAATTCTACACAAATGATGAGGATTTATTGTGTTCTTTAATTTTCTTTTTGTACCTTAGAAAATAATTTACTGTAAATATGCATAATCTCATGAGCAGATAAAAAGGGGGAAAAAGTGCTGATTTCAAATGCCAAAATCATTTGGCATCCTAGAAAATGCATTTGACCTAAACATTACAAATCAGTTTTCTTTGCTGCACTTGTAATATTTCTGACTCACATGTTGCCTTTTACTGGTTTATTATACAACCTAGTGTCAAGCAGATATTATTGCTAAGGAGTAAATTGAACGTGTGTGTGTGTGTGTGTGTGTGTGTGTGTGTGTGTATGTAAGTGTGTAAAACCCTAATGTAATTCTTTTCATTTTAGCTAACTCTTCTTGGGGATAAAGTGGTTTTTTTTTTTAATTATTTGCAAGTAGACAAAATTTATGATGTTTATTCTCTAATTGTAGCATGATTCTTATAGCCAAGTAACAATGCAATCATTGTGAATTACAAAAAAAAAGAAAAAAATCAAATAAAGTAGCTGCAAATTTAATAAATGCTTTTAAATGGCAATTCTGGCAGGGAAAAATGCAAAAAAAAATCCATTTATTAAAATGTTTTTGGAGTGGACTAGAGATTGTACTGGAAGCTGGGAAGAAATAGACTTCCATGAGGCATAGATTCCTCCTTCGTAGACCTTATATAATTGTTGGTTAATGAAAAGTAAGCAAATAAGAGTGAGGTCTAATCTTATAAACTGTGATCCACATAAAATAGTAGAGTTGTATGTGTATAAGATATATTCCATTGCTATATAATTTTCATTTTTATTATTTCTTTAAGTTATGGAATGAGCTCAAAGAATTTTATGATATGGAACAAGTCTTTTCATTTTGGGGACTGGGAAAATTCAGGCACTAACAAATTGAGTCACTTGGCTCTATTATTAATGAAGAGAAGAAAAGTTCTTAAGATTTAGGCCTCAAGTTCTCATTCACTCTTCTCATCTTCTGCCATTCTAAATAACATGCTCTATTTGTCACAAAATCACAAGGTTGCAATCCATCCTTCTTGACACCCTTGGTGTCACTTGACACTTCTTGGTAGAGGGAAGCATTAATGCATGACTCTAAATAAGAGCAATAGAACCATTTCTTATTACTCGAAAATGAAGGAACATATGACCTAGAGATGCCTTAGAGACTTTTTCCCTCTGGAGAGCTATAAGAAGAGACTAGGCAGCTATTGGGTTGTCGGAAAAATCATGACGCATTTTTGCAATGAAAAACATAGAAAAAATACATCATGACTTTTTGACAACCCAATATTTAGTTTAGGCACAGAAAAATCCCTGGAAGATGGGGAAATGGAACGAACTAGAAGACATTCGAAACACCTTGCAATCTTGAATAGCTATGAGTTCTTGAGGCCTCTCTATTGCTATAATTCTGTGAGTTTAAGAGCTAATAGACATTAGGGAAATGCAAATAAAAGCCACAATGAGATACCACCTCACCCCAGTCAGAATGGCTATCATCAATAAATCAACAAACAACAAATGCTGGTGAGGTTG
>NW_017732011.1:540133-552658 GCF_001890085.2 Hipposideros armiger
AGAAGGAAATAGTACCATTTGCAACAATATGGATGGAACTAGAGAACATTATGCTAAGTGAAATAAGTCAGTCAGAGAAAGACAAATACCATATGATTTCACTTATACGTGGATTCTAAAAAACTGAATAAATGAGAAATGTAAACAGAAATGGTCTCAGAGACACAGAGGAAACACTGAGGGTTGCTAGTTGGGAGGGGGTGGGATGAAGGAGAAAGGGAAGGGATGAGACAATACAAAGTCGTAACTACAATATGGCCTCAGGGATAGACAAGAAAGTCTGGGGAATATAGTCAATAATGTTGTAAATATTTTTTAAGGGGCCAGATGGAGTCATGTCTTGTTAGAGAGACCACTTCATAGTCGGTATAGAGGCCTGACCATCGCACTGTATATCTGAAGCTGATATTGAATAATAATGTATGTCAACAATAATTAGATATACATATAGTCATGGGACATGGAGTAGAGTGTGGGAATGGAGTCAATGGAATTGTAACAGATAAGCATGATATCGGGGGTGGGAGGGCAGTAGATGGGGGAGGGGGTTGTTTCTGCGTGAAGGGTGGAAAGGATAACTATTGCATTGTTCTGTACACCTGAAATTAACAATAAAAAATAAAAATAAATGAAAAAGAAATCAATATCACACACAAAAAAGAACTAATAGAATACTAGGATGTGGGTATAATCAGAATTTTTTTCCCTTTCCAAATATTCAGGAAAGGGAATCTTTCAGAAAACAATACAGTTTCTTGACATTCTTTGTCAATTGTTGGTTAGGACATATCATGCTCTCTTGGACAGCAAAGACCACATCCCAATCCTGAAGTTGATACAACTAGACTAGAACTTCAGCTGACTTTGTTTGATACCCCTGCCCAAACAGTGATAGCCTGACTTGGGTGACGAGCAGGAAAATGGAACCTGGATTCCTTAGCTACCTTCTTAAAGGCTGACTGCCCACTTATTTTTGTACAAACACACTGTGTTTGAGCCAATCTATTATTTACACAATTTTCCTGACTATTATTCATGCCATCTTCGTGCTTCACCCCCATAATAGTATTTATTCTTATCAAAATCTTATCATCTTCTTACCAAACTCTTATCTATTTTCAGGACATTTTCAAATGTCATCAACTTAAAGTATTCTCATCATCCAATCTCCTTGGTGTTTTCTGTACACCCTCTAATCTCTCTGTCTTAAAATAAAGTCATTTATGTTCAGCTTTTTACATCCTTCTAAACCCTGAACTGTATATGCAGAAACTGTATTCTACTTCTCTCTGTACTTTGCTGATTGCCTAGTCTAGTACCTGGCTCCAGGCAGCTGTACACAATATTTTCTTTTCATTAAATTGAATGATTCTAATTAAATCTATCTCCACTTTCAAATATGTGATGGTTCATTAACTAGGTTAAGAAATATAAGTAAATATATGCCACTGACCACTGAAAGTAGTGTCCTATGGTTGTTAAGAGCTCAGGCTTTGCAAGGAGGTATGGAGCTACTGCAGCGGGGAGCTTACATTTCTTTACCTACTGTGGCCGAGTTTGCATTTGGCTTAGCAGCCACAGGAGAATAAAATATTTCAAAAAGAACTTAAATAAAATAAAGTCTTAAGAGTTACTTAAAATACAAAAAAAAAAAAAAGAGCTCTGGCTTTGGAGTCAGGCAAAATAAATTTGAATCTTGCCTCTACCACTTGAATTACTTGAATATATTACTCAGTATTTCATTTCCTTAATTTTCTCATCAGTAAAATTGGAATAACATTTGTTCCTCTCTGAAAAGTTGGTTGTCAGATAATCCTGATAATATTAAGATGTTGTCTTAAATAAGATCATTCATATGAGCAGATCAGCACCGTGACACATAGCTACCGTATTTGCCGGCGTATAAGACGATTTTTTGGCCCTGAAAAATATGCCTCCAAGGGGGGGTCGTCTTATACGCCAGGTACACTTCAGATAGACTGCCCATAGTGCTTGCCCCGTGCCATAGTGGCCTCCCGATGCCCGCCCACTTCATTCCACATACCGTTCAAGCATCAGCAGCGCTGCTGGGTGTATGCTCGGCTGTTATGCGATTTTGCTGTTATGCGATTTTACCACACTCGCAAAATCGCACACAGCCGACCATATAACAAACTCTGTATTTTGAGTGGAAATGTTAGGGGGTCGTCTTATACGCCGGCAAATACGGTATTATTTTTACTGTATCAATTGCTAGGGATATGTCGGCATATAAACGGCAACTGCTATTCTCAGGCATCTTACAGTCTAGTTGAGAGGACAGAGAAGAAAACAGATATAGCGAAACCTTGGATTGTGAGTAACTTGGCTTGTGAGTGTTCTGCAAGACAAGCAAACATTTCTAATACATTTTAACTTGGTAAACAAGCCCTGTCTTGCCATACGAGTAGTTTGCTTCTGGAACGAATTATACTTGCAAACCAAGGTATTAGTGTAATTAGAATCCATTGTGATAAAGGGTGTGCTTTGGTGGTTTGCTGACAACAAACATCTTCCTTTCAACCATCCGCTTCATGTATGCTTTTCAATATAAGCTGATCATTAGGATCAGAAAAATTTCTGCTTTTCTGCCCAGCAATTTAACGACAGTCTATAGTTTCTAACTGAGGAACTATGTAGAGGTTCTGAATTTATATTAGCACTAAATGAGTGTAACATGTAACCCCATGGCCAGAGAAAACCATTTCCCCTAGCATTTTAATGTACTTTATGAGCAGGAAGAGCCACAAAAGTATTCCAGTCAGCAGTTCAAGAGTCAAACTTCTGTTAAAATATTCTTTAAATAAAGCAATCTGAAGGGAAGTGATAGTCATAGAAGCATAAGCAATTTCAAGCTTAGAGATGATTTTATCTATATCTCATCTTACAGATAATGAAACTCTGACCCTTAGAAAGAAATTGACTTGCCCAAAATCATACAGCTTACTGGTGGGAGAGGTGAGCCTCTGAGGACACCTTATACAGCTTTAAAAAATATCTTAACGTAATATCTACACCTTAAGATTTTAAGTAGCCTCATCTAACTTCTCACACAAAAATAATTTGTTTCAGGCACCCCTGATAGCCATTTATTATATGATTTATCACATACAATAAAAGGGAACTTACTACTTTTCTAAACCAGTTTCACTGTTAGACAGCTTTTAATGGCAAAAGTTACCTTTTACTTATTTAAGCTTTTCCCACCTCCACATACTTAGAAGAAACAAAAATAAAATAATTGCACTTCTGTTCAAAATGATACTGTGAGCCAAGCAAGAAAGGGAAATTTTCAGGTGTCAAAGATGAAGATTGAATACAAATCTGTAAAGTGAGTGGGGGTAGTAACCTCATTTCACATAGTACTCAAGCTCAAAGCCATTGTGGCTACAAGCATTTTAAAGTCCACGGAGTGACCAGAAGCATTCCAACTAGGGAGTTTCAAACTGGGCTTCCTTCATAAACCAGGAATCTGCAAGAGATGCTGTCTATCTATATCTATCTATCTATCTATCTATCTATCTATCTATCTATCTATCTATCTATCTATCTATCATCTATCTATCCATTTACCAGTACTAGAAAATGTAGCCAAACAGGCTAACATAATTACCTGCCCCTGTTTTGGATATAAAAATAATTATCTGAGGGACATTTCGAACCTCAAGCTTGTGCTGAATAAAGATATAGGGTGGAAATTCCACTAGCTATTCAATGCTGAGAACAATACAGAAAAATAAATTTGAAAATTTAAACAATGTTATGGACCAGTGAGCTCAGAAGGATGGGTAAAGCCAATTGCAAAACCGCTCTTCGGGGTGGAAGAGAATGACCACTAAAAAATAGTATTAGAGGCAAATATTTTACTGCATTGGAGGCCATACACAGTTATGAAATGTAGTCAGTGAATACAACAGATTAGTAAATTGAGGGACCAGATAATATGGTCTAATCTGACAGGAACTTTAAGTAAGCTTAAATGTTGAAAAATAAGCAAAAGAAGGAAGAGAATCTATAAATCAAAAACAAGATTTCAAACAGAGAATAGACTTCAGAATAAATTTGTGAATAAGCCAAACAGAAATTATAAGAGTGACAAATATAATTGTCAAAATAAAAACTAAATGGAGCAAAACAAAAACAGTCCTTGTTAATAACATTAGTAACAAAGATACTAAAACTTGAACAAACAATGAGAAAAATCCCTTCTAAGTAATTTCTGGATTATAAGAAATCACGCTGTCTTTAGGTCAAAAAGTATAGTACGTTCATAACTCAAAAGGCTCCAAACATTTAACAATAAAATTGTATATACTAGATAGAAATATTAGAGAGATATTATATGCTAGATAGAAAGATTAGATAGGTAGATAATAGATAGATGATAGATAGATAGATAGATAGATAGATAGATAGATAGATAGATAAAGACATAATAGAGAGAAAAAAAAACAAAGCAAGTAAGACACACAAGACACAACCAGAGTAATAAAAACAATTTATCTACGTATTTCAGTGGATCAGAGACAGAGATACAGGCAAAGTGCCTAGAAGTAGAAGAGCTATAAGGAATGCAGTGGTCTTGACTTAGAAGCAAATAGGCTTGGCTCCTGAATAGAAAAAGGGAATAAGACTGTTCCGTATACATAGGCAACTTGGAGCCAATCTTGGTACTTGGAACCAGAGATGAGGTGTGATAGTCTTTCTTTATCTAAGGTAAAGATAATGTAACAATAAATGTAATGTAACAATAAACTATGGTTGCCTGGAGCCACAGCTGACATGGAATCCTGAACTGGGGAGGTGAAGACAGAGGTACAGATACAGCCTTGACAATGGGAACTGAGTCAAACCACTTTGTGGCTGAATGTTCTGTAGGGTCCCTATATTCCTGCAGGGTTGGACCTGGGGAATGTTATGAATGTAGTTCTAGATTCATGAGCTGGAGGATGTAAGTAGAAACTGCTAGACAGTGAGAAGTGAGTAAAGAGGGATAGTAGAAAAATCATATAAAAATAAACCAACATTTTTCCTTAAACTGAAGCTGGAATCTAATTCCAAATGCATGAAATTATTTAATTCTCAGAAATACAGCAGTAAAATCAATCGGATTATTAATTTAGTCTATATGAAATTAATTTTACAGAGCATTTTGACTTTAAAATAAGCATGCTATTTTGTTCTACTACTTCATTTTTATTATAGTACATATTCAAAATGGAACTGATTAAACAAGAGGTTAAAAAAAATTGATGGGTGATAGTTTGAGAAGATCCCATATATGTCTAATCTGAGCTTCAGAAGAAGAGTAGGGAGAATACCAGTGAAGCCACATTTGAAAAGGTATTGAGATATTGGCTGATAATTTTTCAAAAGTGAAGAAAGACAAGAGTCATAAAGTTTAAAATACACAGTCATGGTCAAATAAGATCAATAAAAATGCAAATAAGACCAATAAAATGTAAATAAGTCAAAAGAAAAGTACAAAGTAGGTGTTCTGCTCCTGGTTTTGCCAGATTGAAATGAAGGTGTTAGCCAGAGCTCAGATTTATTCTGAGGTTGATTTTTTTCCCCCATGCTCAACAACTGTTATCAGACTTTGGTTTCTCATGGTTGTAGAGCTGAGAGCTTAGCTTGCTTTCTTGCTGGCTGTCAACTGAAGGTGGTTCTTGGCTCTTAGAGGCCTCATGCCACCTCTCTCTACAACATGGCGGTTTGCGGTTTCCAGATCAGCGCTGGGGACTCTTTCACTCTTCCACCCTCTTCTTTCAGGAAAGGCCCAGTCCCTTTTAAGGTTTCATCGTACTACATCAGACCCAGTCAGGGTAATATCCCTTTTGATTAACTCCAAGTTAACTGATTTGAGACTTTAATTAGAGCTGTAAAATTCTTTAACCTTTGCATATAACATAACCTAATTCTATAAGTGAAGTAATTACATACATAGTTCTTCCCACACTCAACTGGTGGTCTACACTCTTAAAAATAGTATTTCTGTACATTAATGACCAATTAGAAAATGTAATAGAAACCAAAAGTCACTATTCACTGTAGCTATAGAAAATGTGAAATGCTGTGGTTGTCAGAATTTTAAAATGCCCCCAATATTTTCCTACCCCAGTGTACATACCTAGACGATGAAAAGTATGGATTTTACTTCTGTGATTAGAGTAGATGGCACAGTGGATCCCATCTGGGTGGGCCTGACCTAATCCCAGGAGCCCTGTGAAAGTGTAATGTTTTCTCCAGCTGGTTGTAGAAGAGAAAGTTAGAGAATCACACTCTCGCTGTCCTGGAAGAACGCGCAAATGTTGTGAACTACCAATAGGGATGGGCTGAATTTAAGAGCTGTGAGCTCTCCCTAGCCAACAACTAGCAGGAAAATGAAACTTCACCCCTAGAACCCCAAGGAAATTAATTCTGCCAACAACCTGCATAATCTTGCAACAATCATAGGTGACTTGACTTAGGGAGTTAAAGCTAGAAGGGCCTTCAGATACTTGTAACAATCTGTTTGTTTAACAGATGACCAAACCAGGACCTGGAAATGTAAAGCCACCCACCACCAGCTGGTGAATGGGAGAGCCAGGCTACGCGTTTCACATTGTCTTGAGCTTTTACCAAGATTGTGGCATAAAACCTTATTTCCCCAATTATAAAACCAACAAGTAGGGATATACAATCTCTCATGGCACCTCTAGCTTAACATTTTAGGAGTTTTAAGGAGCAAAAACTGTATTTGACTTTTCTCTAACCCACTAAAGCAGCCTCCTTTTACTATCTAGATCTACAAAGCAGCATTTAGACTAGGTAGAGGACAAGAAGGGATGTGTAAAAGTAAACAAATAAGATTTGCGCTGTGTAAACAATTCCAGACGGGTCTCAGGAAAACAGCTTGGAAGAGCAGCGGTACAGAATCTCACCGCTGCATGAGGAACAGCGCTGGATAATGGGACAGGCTTTAGTCCCATGCACACTTTGCATTTTCTTTCACTCGGACGGAAGGCAAAGCTTCTGCCAGCCCAGCAGAAGGAAGCTCTGCCTCTGTTTACGTCTTAGTCCCCAAGGTAGGAGGCTAACTTTGGGGATGACAGATGAAATGCTTTGGTCTGTCATTTATACCACTGCACAGATGGCTCTCAGGCATCTGTATGATCTTTCTTGTGCTATTTACTGCTCCTTCATCCAGTCCCAGGAGACCAGGTGTGAAATTCAGCACTAAGCAGTTTTTGCTAGCTGTGAATTGAGTTGAGCCAAAGGGGCCATGTGCCTGGACTTTGGAATGTGAGATAATGTCATTACTTATGCCATGAAATTCAATTGCGTGTTAACCAAAGTCCTAAAATATACTCCAGGGAGAAATTTTGCTCTTTTTAAAGATGGTAGCACCAATTTCGGTTATCACTTAAGAAATATGATAATTTATATAACAATTTAATTTTCTGGGTATAAATATAGACATTTCAAAATTTATTTTTCTTATTTACTAATATAATTATTGCATACTATGTTTTAATTTGAATTCATTAGATATTTATTAACATCTTACTATGTATAAATGTTTCTTGAAGAACTTCTGAGGATGCAATGATAGATAAATTGCAGCTACTATTGTCAAGCAGCCCACAGTCTATGGGAAAGAATATGGCAAAAGTGGAAAAATTACATAAGAAATGCAGTAAGTGCCTTTTGGGAAAGTTAAAGAAGGAGAAATGATTAGTTGAGTGGGCTTAGGCATGGTTTCAGGATATGTTGGTATTTTGTTTGCTTAGCCTTAAAGGATAGAAAGAATTTCAACAGAAGTGGAATAGAGCATCATGCCACACCTATGAGAGTCATCTTGATGTGGGTAGGTATAAGTTGTATAATGCACAGAGTAAGAAAGAGCAAATAGGTCTATATAGCTGAAGCTGAATTCTTTTGCCTGCAGATTTGATCAGAGATTTATGTTTGTTTGTTTTTGACACTTATTGCCTGTGATCTATTAATCTTTGAAATGCAACTATCTCCTTCATTTCACAGAGAATAAAACCAAGGCACAGATAATGTTAACATAATACTGGGGCATCATGTGCCAGGAACAGTCCTAAGACACCTTCCAAATGTTCCCTCTTTTGTTCTAACCATCATAGGGTGAAACAACCCTATGAGGTAGTACTCCACTAGCTCCACTTTACTGCTAGGAAACTGAGATCAAAGAGGTTCAAAAACTTGTCTCAAGTTACATAACTCCTAAGCATATAGGCTGGATTTAAACCAGGTAAGATGACTCCACTGCCGTAATGTATAAATTACTTCTCTGAGCTCACATACATTTAAGAGTGTGAACTTGAGCGCTGATTTTCCCAGTCTATATTCGGTGTTTTCTACTTACCACTTATGAGGAGAAAGGTGAAAAAATAAAATAGAAGTTTGAAATTAATTAGAAAATTAAATTTTTTGAGCAGAAAGAGGCTCAAAACTGATGTTCAGACTAGATTGGAAGACGAGTAAAGCTGTAAGAGAAGAAATTATTTGGAAGGCCATTGAGGAAGTCTAGGTGTATGCGGATGACATCTGTATTAGAGTTGTTCCGGAAGAACCACTGGCTTTGTTAAGCTATGGGTCAGGCTATGGTTAGGCTATGGGTGCCTGATTCCTGAAAGATCCTCAGGAAATTTGCTCTTTGTTCATCATGAGCCTCCTCAGGTTCAAGTTGCACATAAATCCAGGGATCTTCATGTGATGGGTTCTGTTGTGACACTTTCTGGGTATTCTAATATGCTTCTGCTGTTGGTTTTAAAGAGATTTTCAGGCAAGGTTTTGCTTCTGTGATGGCTAAGTGAACTCATAACAGACCTACTTCCCCGTAGAAAAAAACTGTAACTCTGCAAAAAAAAAAATAGACAAAAGTAACTACCTAAAGTATCTGGAGAGTAAACATTAGGAGAATAGAAATGTGGAAAAGGGGGACTGCACAGGGTAATTTCCTGTTATTTTAGCCTGAGAGCAGGTAGCATTTAGTTCCATGTCATTTGTAGACTTTCTGACTTGAAGAACCAGAGGACACAGTTCAGGGTAAATACTGCTTCTGAGTAATAAGTGTTGGTCCTTGGAAAAGACAGCCCCAAAGAGGAGGACCCTAAATCTGTGTATAAGCTTTGCTGAAATCTCTAGCTGATTCCTAAACCACACATGTGTGGGCAGACTCTAAGCAATCTCACTGAGGAAGGACAAAGTAAGACAAACAATAACTGGACTGAGATTTCAGCTGCTGCCTACAAGACAACATTTGCAATGTATGTCTAACCAAGTAATTGCCTACTAACCAAAATATGATCACTCTTTGGAGGAATAAAAATGACCTATTTTCAAGAGAAATGAGAATCAATGGAGTTCAACCCTGAGATGGCCCAAATGTTACAGTAAACAGATATGTACTTAAGTCAGTTAATTAACTACGCTTAATTAGATACAGGGAAATACACTCATAATAAATGAAAGGCTAGGCTTTTCAGAGGAGTAATGGAAGCTATAAAAAGCTACCAGTAGAAATTCCAGAACTAAATAGAGTATACTGTACCCTTTATCTTGTGGTGGGGATAAACCCCAAATGTGGTGGGGCCCAGAGAAGAGTAGACTTGAGAATTATGTTTTGAGAAATGCCCCGCACCCCCCCCCCCCGACTACAAAAACCTTTCTAAACCCACTCCAGCAATGGGGACAAAGTTTTTGCCAAATTTCAGTGGTTGAAGGAAGTCCTCTTAAAAATGTTTCCCTATGAAATACACTGGTGGAAATGTCACTATTAGAAAAGTAACTCTTTACAAAGCTGTTATCCTTTGCACTATGTTTTGAGAGCAAACCATATGCCACTGGAATTAGGTGCGCTACCATGGAGGTCAAGGCTGTAGAATGAAAAGAAGAATGATCCACTCTCCATTGCTGCCTGCCATCTCTCTTGTTCCTCACCTGGCACAAAATCCAAGCATGTGATCTTTAGGATAAGCTTATTGGCCTGTTTATCTCATACAATCATATACATCCCACTTGCAGGGATCATTTGAGAATACTTAAAATAGCACATAGTATTAGTAAGAAAGAGGTATAAATATTAATATGGGTTTCAGAAGTCATGCAGAGAAATAAAATAATAAATACTCCAAACACCTGTGATAGGATGGTTTTAAAATTGAATATTGTATTTTATCCTGACTAAAATTTAAAGATAGTCTTTGTATGTAATAATAAGTGATTGTTAATAAATAATGGCTTCTTAGTCATTAAAAGGTTAATTATGAAGATTGAAGCAATATGGAAAATGCTTCTGCTATGATTGACCAAGGCAAATTGCAAAATATTGGGCTGTCGGAAAAGTCATGGTGTATTTTTTCTATGTTTTTTATTGCAAAAATACGTCATGACTTTTCCAACAACCCAATGGTATGTATACTCTAAATATAACTTAATTAAAATAGTCTTTGTTAAGGTGAGATATAGAAAACTAAGAAAAAAAGCCAAAAGAGGAATTTTAAAACTGAGGGAACAAAATTGTGATACATTTTTCTTAATTTATGTAATATTATATTCATATAATAAACTTTAAAAGATGTTTGCCCTTCTGGCAACTGAGAATACAAGGAAAAGAGGATTAGATTTTACTTTGATCATTAAATGAATGGTAATCTCTATAGAAAAACAAAAAGCTATTAAAAACATAAGAGTTTTAGAACTGCTCCAGATTTGGAAAACCTCTGAGACTCAGCGTGTGGGTCTGCAGTTGTCCTGGTTTGCTCTGACGAAGCCCAAGGGGTTTGGGATCTCCGTCTAGCCCATCCCTTCAACCTACAGAAAACTAGAGGATAGCTCGAGGATGGGCATAGAATACATGAGTTGTCTTGTTATTTTATGATGCTAACAAGGCCTGAAAGTTTTGTTTTGTGTTTTCAAGACAGTCTTAAAAAATGACTCTCACCTCACAGGCCACTTTACCACAAAGGCAATTTAAATTACATTTCAATCAATAATGCAAATCAAGTGTTCCTTCAAGGCCCCAAGAGTACAAAAAGAACATTATAAATGATTTCCAGAGAAAAATTTTTCAGTTTTTGCAGGAAATGAGGAGATGG
Source organism: Hipposideros armiger (assembly GCF_001890085.2). NCBI lineage: Eukaryota > Metazoa > Chordata > Mammalia > Chiroptera > Hipposideridae > Hipposideros > Hipposideros armiger. The sequence goes on from NW_017732011.1 coordinate 551,260, forward strand.
CCATTCCCATTCCATTCTCAGTAAATACGTGAGAGTCCTGAAGGCAGTGCCACACTCACAAGTCAATTGGTAATTTGACTGGCACAAGAGAGCCTGAGGGGCCCGAACAACAAAACTACTAAGACACTGGGACTCTATGATGTCTTTATGCTAATTTGATTCATATCTTATACACTACAGTTTTTTAAAGAATTTTTCTATGAATCCATCTCAGAGAGTTGCCTCTCTTCCTCCAATCCAACAATTTTTAGTTTACCATCTTCTTACGGCACCTATAAGATTCTAACTTCTGTTATTATTATATGAGGCAATTTGGAGAACATCACTGACTTTGGTAATAGGTAGATTCTTTTATGGAACACCAGTTGTCTGATCAGTATTTATCAACTAAGTTTTCTAAATTCTCAAATCCACATACTTCTCATTAATAAGACAGGTAATCATATCAGACTCATATGTTTTCATGAGGATTACATGAGACAGTATATGTACAGTGTTCAGTACAGGCCTGAACAAGAGTGAATGCTCAGTAAACTGTAGCTAGGAATTACTTTTCTCATCTCTTTTATTAAATTTCAGCTTTTTGAAAGTTAACTCCTTAAGGCTAATTCTTTTCTGTACTATAAAGTCAGAAATATGCTAACATGGTTTCTGTACAAGAACATTCCTGAATGATATGCATATATTATATGGTGACAGTGCTTGTTAATCATGGTCTCCCACATCTCATCAACCTGTCTCAGTCGGTTTGATCATAGAGGAGCTCTCGACCTTTCCTGTGGGTTCATTGGCTTGTTTGCTTCCTGCCTTTTGCTCTGGTACATCTGATACATGAGGCTGTGCATCTCCCAGGAAGTAACCCTCACTTTGTCTGCCACACAAGATCACAAGAAAGTGTGACTGAAGTTATTAAAAGGAAAGCTTTATATCTGTTCCAATTTCTTTCTTTTTTTAAAGAAGCCCATCATTAAAAACCTCTCATACTTTTATTATTAATAGCACCTAAATTATTTGTAATAACTTCACAACTGATCAGAAATCAGAAACATAAGCCATGACTCAATAGCCAAAAGCAGCTTGAATGGCTTCTGTTTTTCAGAAGTCAACTTTATTTGACCCAAGTGAAGATGTTTACTTCCTCAATTCTCTCTATAATACTTTCAGAGCTTTCTAATAATTACTTTGATTATCCAACAACATCAATTTCCTTTTATAACTCTTATAATCATATGTAAGGATGCTTCCTATATTGGGTGAATTCTAAACTTAAATATATATATATATATATATATATATATATATATATATATATATATATATTTGTGTTTTCCAAATACCATTACAACTGCTTAATTAGATCCACTTCTCTTTATTTTTATTCTCCCTATCAGAAGGACCT
>NW_017732011.1:558267-562861 GCF_001890085.2 Hipposideros armiger
TATATATATATATATATATATATATATATATATATATATGTAATGAAAACAATTTAAAAGTAAAAGCTTATGACTAAGGAAAGTTGTATGATACATGAAACATGAAATTTTTCAGTGTCACTGTAACCAGTGATGCAGAGTTAGTGGGGCCTTATTTGAAAACATTTGAAAAGACATCAAATAAGTTCGTATGAAAAATTTCTACAGCGAGAATCTTACCATTTTATTCCTTGCATCTCTGGAATCATCAGTTAAAAAACGGCTCTAGAAATGTCTTTTTATTCTTTTGTAGGAAACAAGCAATAAAGGATATATTATAGTTAGTCATCGTGATTGTCTGGAATATGGAGTCAACAGAGATATAGATATCAGAAAGACATAAAATAAACATACCTAACCTCATTTTTTAAGGCTTTATTTATAGAGACTGAGCTACTTATCCCCTCCATTCCATTCATTCCTCCATTCTAAAGTCATCTAATAGGAAATGGAGAGGTGCTTTGTTATTGGCTTTGACAAGGAACGTTCATTGTTGGGAAATAATAATGAAATAGTGTCTACATCACTATTTCTTATTCTTTTGGATTTTCAACATTGAGAAAATGATTTGGAATATGCCAATATATTTATGAATGTACTTTTAAGACAATCGATTAGAAATATGTTTGTAAATACCCAATCAAATTTGACATGATTTTAATAAATTCTAAGGTACTAATTAGTATCATCTGTTATAGCTGGTTTTATGGTTTTCTTTATTGTTCTTTCTCAACATCACAGGAGCTTCTGAGACATATGGAAGTTATAAACATATCTTTCTTTTTACTCTCCTCTTTTTGTTTCATATTTTTCAAGGAAGCAGAGTAAAATACATTAAATCCAAGACCATCACTTGGGCCACTTTTTCCTAGGATAGTTTGAATTTAATAAGTAGTTCCTTTTTTATCAGCTCTAATTTTTATCAGCTCTAATGATGGTATATATGCTAAAGGTCCTTAATTAATCCAACTATAACACAGGAATTTCCCTTGCAAAAACAACACAGTGTTTTGTTGTTANTATATATATATTTAAATTTGTGTTTTCCAAATACCATTACAACTGCTTAATTAGATCCACTTCTCTTTATTTTTATTCTCCCTATCAGAAGGACCTGTTTAGTTTATCAGTTTGTCTCATACAGTCTCTTACACAGCACCCTTTAATTTATAATATTCAAAACTCAATAGATGGCTGTGCCCAGCACAGCCATGGCTTGTGGTCCTAAGAAGCATCTGAAGTGCGTAGCGGCTGCAAAGCGCTGGATGCTGGATGAACTGACTGGCATGTTTGCTCCTTGTCCATTCACTGGTCCCCACAAGCTGAGGGAATGTCTCCCTCTCATCATCTTCCTAAGGAACAGACTGAAGTGTGCCCTAACAGGAGATGAAGTCAAGAAGATTTGCATGCAGCGGTTCATTAAGATCGATGGCAAGGTCCGAACTGATGTCACCTACCCAGCTGGTTTTATGGATGTCATCAGCATCAACAAGATGGGAGAGAACTTTCGACTGACCTACAACACCAAGGGTCGATTTGCTGTTCATCGCATTATACCTGAGGAGGCCAAGTACAAGTTGTGCAAAGTGAGGAAGATCTTTGTGGGCACAAAAGGAATCCCACATCTCGTGACCCACGATGTTCCCACCATCCACTACCCTGACCCCTTATCAAGGTGAATGACACCATTCAGATTGATTTGGAGACTGGCAAAACTACTGCTTTCATCAAGTTTGACACTGGTAACCTGTGTGTGGTGACCAGTGGTGCCAACCTGGGAAGAATTGGAGTGATCACCAACAGAGAGAGACACCCTGGATCTTTTAATGTGGTTCATGTGAAAGATGCCAGTGGCAACAGCTTTGCCACCTAGCTCTCGAACATTTTTGTTATTGGCAAAGGCAACAAACCATGGATTTCTCTTCCCCATGGAAAGGGTATCCGCCTTACCATTGCTGAAGAGAGAGGCAAGAGACTGGCAGCCAAACACAGCAGCGGGTGAAATGATCTCTAGGTGACGATTGGAAGAGCCTTCGACCCTAATTAAAGATAATATAGCATAAACAAACAAACAAAAACTCAATAGATGGAAGATTGCCCAGGAAGGTAAGTCAGACAGTGAAATAATTCACCAGATACTCACATCCAGTCATATGTTTTATTCCCTGCACATAACTGAGCTGAAGTCTTTCTAATTGGTGCACAGGAACAATTAAAAATTCCAGAAAAAAATCAGAATTTCACAAATTGGACAATTTGCATCATTTTGTGAATTTGTCTAGTCCTTCAATTGCCTATTTACTTAGTCACAATGAAGACTCTGGCTCATTCTTCTTTCAAGGACATATCTAGTAACCCTAATTTCAAGGTGTTGGAGACATAGAACAATACAAGAACTGAGCCAGAAAATGGTGTCTGTTACTGTTTTTTGTGTAGTCCTCTCCAGGGATGACTTACATAATATATATCTCCTGGGAAGGTAACTTTGAAATCCAACTCTGAAAGAAATTGTTCTAACACTGAATGTATGTAGAGACTGCAGACACAGCAGCATCAGAAAACCAGGCCCTCATCCCTTGACTGATAACCCCAACCCACAGGGAACTTCGATAACCACACTGAGGAATTTAATCACCTGTGCTCTGTGTCTTTCTATGTTGTTTCTGAGGAACTGGTTGTCTGCTGAGAGAGAAATCCACATGGTTCAGAGTATGGGTAAATCTGTAGGAGGTACAATTAGCTTCACAAATTGTCAGGGGCTTTTAAGAGTTATTCATTCTTAAAATACTTTAATGATTAGGTATCTCAGGATCCAGCCTTTACAGAAACAAAAATAAATGTCAGTTTTAATCTCCCAATCAGTGATTTCTCAAAATGAACCTGGCAAACCATCTCACATCTATCTTTCAACATGCCTGTGAGGAAGAAACTGGAGCGTATAGCCTGGAAACCCCGGCAAGGTAGATGAGTAATGCTGATTGCATCTTTCCAATTTATCTTCTCTCCCACAAAATAAGTGGCTGGAAAGTGCGATTACTGGGAGGCTGTTTGTTAGTGATGACAACTGTATAGTTTTAGTTTGGAAACTGTTTTCTGTACTGGAGTGTTGAGTCATGTGAGGTCACCTGCAGCCTTTTTTTGTAAAAAATGTCAGAGTGATAATTTAATTTCTGGAGTCTAATGGCCACCAAGCACACAATGACCAATTCTGCCTAGATTTCCCTTAATTTTTCAGATAAAAATATCAAGCCATAATTTCAGAGAAGATGAATTTCAAAGAAGTTGAAAGCCAAACTGTTAAACATAGAGCAATAATTATCTAGAAGATAGTTTATTATTCCAAATACATATTAAGTATATTTGTTTGTGAAGTATCATGCTAAATGTTGAGGGGATGGAAATAAACAATGTATTTCTGTCCACAAAAAGCTTTTAATTCAGTGAGGGAGGCACACATGCAAAAAATAATTATGAAGCAATAAGGAAACAAACAACTTCTACAACAGAAGCAGAAATGGTATTGATGTAATGACTGTTATTTTAAATACTTCAGTGCAGAAAATGTTATATATATATAAAAATATATATGTATATGTAATATATATGTACAACACATATTATGCATGTGTGTGTGTATATATATAAATAACTGTTGAGTAAGCAATTCCCATGTGCATTTGGAATTCTACTCAAGGAAATACTCTCTGGATATCAATAAACCTCTACCCCAGAAGCAGCTGTATTTCTGGAACTATAATTAAAACTTTGCCAGTTTTCATCCTGATGCCAGAAATGGGTATTTAATGGTGAACTTGGTGTCCTGTTAATAAATCAATGCATGAACACTAGAAATCATCCTTTATCTGTGAAATTAAAGCTTTCCAAAAGAGATAGATTGCCAGAAATATTTAAGAGACACTCCATACACTTGCAGGAATAGTGTCAAAGAATCCAGCAAGACCTAGACCCTTCATCAATGAAACTTCCAAATATCTAGAACCTAGTTGTAAACTCTGATTTCTTCTTGCCCAGCGAAAATTATGATATCAACTATAAGGTAACGGAATCCTGCCTCTGAAATCTTGATATGACTGTCTCCAGTGAATTTCCTTGCCAGGTGGTGGTGTGATCCCTGCAAGAACATGAAAGCTGGCCTTTCTTAAGGCCTGGAACAGACTGCATAATTTATCTTGCACTAACTTGATCATAGGTGCTTATTTAATTAATCTCTCTATTTAGGGAAAATTTGTTTTGAGACCTGCTCTCTTTATAATTTAGTAGCAAGGTCATTGGGGACAGTTTACTGAACTCAAACTTCTTTAACATCTACTATTATCTGCAAAAAGACTCTGGAGTTGGGCATGGCTGATAGGCATCGGACAGTTCACTAACAGCATCTTCTACAGTTTGAAAGAGGGGATAGTTAAGCATAGGAGAGGAGAATATATATATTAGGCACCACTGAGTACTGGAGTTCATAGTTATGGTTCTATTGTCGTTTTGAACCCACCTCTGATTAATGGCTTTTCTCATTTTTTGAGCTGTTTTTTTTTTT
>NW_017732011.1:565296-566869 GCF_001890085.2 Hipposideros armiger
AAAAAAAAAAAATGTTTGGGCAAATAAAGTGTCCAAACTACCCCATATATTATGTTTCTTAGTGATTCATAATTCACATTCTGCAAAGACCACTGTTTGTGATGCTGATTTATCCAGGGCAGAGCTGATGAGCAGAGAGAAATGAAAACTTTTTAAGTTCAGAGAGAAAGGCATATAACACTCTACTAAATAGACTGGCTTTAACTGGTTGAGCATAAAAAATTGGAAGATGAAAAAAATGCCTACTATACATATGGTTCTGAGAAAGGTAGTGTGAACTTTATGGAAGTGAATTATGCATGGATCTTTTCCTAGCATAACTTATCATCTAATAGAGGATATAAAACAAGTCTGGAAAATTGACATGAAGAATGTAAAATGGGCCATAAGAGAGTTATAGGTAGGATGCTGCAAATATTTGGTGCTAAGGAGAGATTATCACCACCTGGGGATGGGACAGAATCAGAGAAATCTTCATGGATCAATGGCATTAACTGAGATTTAAAACATATTTTTGAACATGGAAGGAAAGCACATTAGGTAGAGATGGATACATAGCTGGAGGCAGGAAGGTGTGTGTCATACTTGGGAGAATAGAGCATTCTGTTTGGGTAGAGGGCAAGGTGGGAATAGGTGATGAAAGGTTGGCAAGAAAGCGGTGAAATCAGTTCAGATTATGAAGGGTCCTGAATTTCATGCTCAGGAGTTAGTTCAGTAGATAATTTTTAATGATTGTAAGGTATGAGTAACTGTTTTTGTACTGTGTGGCAACTGGATATGCCCGGTAAGCAATTTACTCCCAGTGACCCTAGTCAGTAGTCCGTTTTCACATGATACTTGAGAATGGGAGAAATGGGAGGATTGGGCAAAGCTAACACTGCCTCCTGTCTTTAGAAAAGCAATCCAGAGCAGAACTCATTCTGTAATATTCATGCCAATTACCTGGGGATCTGGTTCAGATATAGATTTTAGTATGTCTGTAGAGCCTGAAACTCTTTAATTCTAGCAAGCTTCCAAGTGCTGGGGTGTGTTTGTTTTTGTTGCTTTTTTGTTTGTTTGATTACTTGTTTGATTTTATTAATCTATAGACTCATATATTGAGTTGCAAGGATTTTAGAGCAATAACCCCCAAACTTGACTACATGGCCAAATCATCTGTGAAGTTTTAAAAACTACAAATACCTGGACCCCACTTACAGAGACCCTGATTTAATTGAGTCTGGGATGGGGTCTTTTTAAAATGCCCTCAGGGAATTCTAATGTATGGCCAATATTGAAGAGCATGGCTCTAGATTGTGCCTTAAGCTAGTGTTTCTCAGCCCTGGCTATACATTAGAATCACCCAGGGAGGGTTTTAAGTTCCCAGTGCTCAGGCAGCATGCCAGACCAATTACACCCAACTCTCTGGGGGTGCGGCCTGGGCATTGGCATTTTTCAAAAGCTCCCCAAATGATTCTTATGTGTACCAAAGTTGAGAATCACTGACCTGGAGGGATTGAGGAATTTCTATCTCTTTACAGCTGTTGATAAAGCAAGATACACATGATATTCCATTGCCAAACATACCCAAAAT
>NW_017732011.1:569959-572373 GCF_001890085.2 Hipposideros armiger
TAAGGAAGCAAGTTATAGGCTGGGGAGGAAAGTCTGTGATGGGGGATATAGATCCGGGTGAGATGGAGTCAGAGAAGTCTTCCTAGGGGAGTATATCTCTGAACTGAGACATAAAGGAGGAATAGCAATGATCTAAGCTTCATAAGGACAGGTACAGACCTGTCTAATTGACCTCAGTATCTTTAGCATAGAGCCTATCATATACTTAGAGATCAGTAAACGTTTCTGAATGAAGAGATGAATGCAAAGTGAAAAGGTTGGCAGAGACTTCTCCCGTGACTAAGCTTTTGTCAGGATCCTTTGAGGCCTTTCTCTTTGACAAGGCCTCATGCTAGGCTGCTGCCCTTGGCCTGCTAAACCCAGTTTTAGCAAAGGATCTGCTAAGCCAGTTTATTGAGAATACCCCAAGTTAGTATCAGATCACCTGGGCCTGCCTTTATCAATAATCCAGGTTAGCAAGAAACCTACCCTTAATATCTAATCAAATTCCTCTTAATAATTTTTCATCCACTGACTCCCTCCCTCTGCTCATTGGATATAAATCCCCAGCTATTTTTGCTGTATTTGAAGTTGAGATTAACCTTTTTCTTCTATTGCAATGGTCTATCTCCTATTGCAATAATTTCAAATAAAATCTTTTTTTTTTTTAGCATTTTAACAAATGTCAGAGTAACTTCTCTTTAACAAGGATAAAGGTGTATGAAGACTCAGATGTAAGTTTGTTTATTTCCTTCTCACTCCAATTTTCTGTAGAAGAAGAAAATAATTTTTACATAGTCCATTATTATAGAGATTAACAGAATTATTGTATGAACATGATGTATACAAATATTAAAATAATACTGACATANGTATAAGAGTCAATCATGATACTGAATTCACAACGAAACAAAACAAACCATGGAAAAGACTATACAGATTCATTAAAAGAGTTTTCTTACTTTCTTTTTGTTTTTAATTTGACATTTTCCTCATACTGCTAATTATAAGATTCTAGTCATACTCAAAATTGGAATGATACCCAGCAGAGCCCCACATGTACTCAGGTGACTAGAATCACTGGAATGCCCAGATATGTGGATATAGAAAAAGGCTTGAATGTTATACTTCCAATCTACAGCCTTTTTATAGCTGGAATCAAATGATATAACTTATGCAAGAATGCTTATCATAGTGCTTGACATTTGTTATGCAACCCATTTTGCTATTCTTTTCCTATAGTAATAAGTCAAGCATTTGGGGAACTTTTATTATGTGTCAGGTAATGCTCTAGCTCTTCACAGGTATTGGTTTGTGTAATATTCATCAGAACAACATGAGGAAGGTCTGCTCATTCCCATTTATCTTATGAAGAAATTAAAGTACAGAGAGCTCAAGTATTGCTGATGGTCACATAGCTATTAGGTGTGACAGAGATAGGACTCAACCCAGGCAGTTGGTCTTCAGGGGCCATGTGCTTTTCACCAAACGAATTATCCTTCTTCCCTGATTCAAAGCTCTTTTGTCATTTGCTTTTCAGTTAGAAAATAAGAGGTGATAGATGTGCTGTACCAAGATGGGAGTGATATGCTGTTAATTAGACCTCACTATGCACCGCAAACTCCATGTCACCTTTTCTTTTTTTTTTTCTTAAGATTTTTTTTTTAATTGGGGAATTGGGGGATGGGAACAACGCTGGGGAATTGGGGGAAGGGGAACAGACAAGTTGCTCTCCCTTTGTTCTTCAGTCTAGTTGTGGAGGACGTTGCTTCACTGGCCCAAGTTGGCACCATCATTGCGATCTTCCCAGGAGAGGCAGATCAGTTGCTGCCTTCTGGACGGTAGCTCACGGCGGCTGCTGGCCGCTCATGCTGGCTGCTGGCTACAAACGGTAGCCCATGGCAACCCACTGTCACATGGGCTGCAGCCTACGCCGTCCCCGGCGACTCATGGCAGCCCAGCTCCAGGTTGAGCTGTTGTTCAGCATCTTAGCCGTGGAGGGTAGTGTCACTGGCTCTCATATGTGGGATCCAAACCGGGGCCTTCTGGCGTCCCAAGCGAGTTCTTAACCATCGCGCCACTCGGCCGGCCCCACCTTTTCTTTAATTAACTTCCTTAACAGTCCTCTATTGCCTCAAAAACACACATTTAGGCCATGGGATCATAGACTCTGAGAATTATTGCTCATATGTATTGTACTACGTTTTAATGTATTTCACTGCCAACACCCCCCTGTCCCCAGCCCACATTTTACTAAGAGAAAAGTAAGATCCAGAAAAAGAAATTTATTAAACCAAGAATTGAACTGAGTTCTGTGAACTTCTATTAGCTAAAGTTTCATAGCTGCTTCTGGAGCCAAGAGCCGTTTGCTTCAGGATCATGCTCATGTTCTGTGATCTAATGAACTTGATCTGAAATCCCCGCCCATTTGCCAT
>NW_017732011.1:578308-580231 GCF_001890085.2 Hipposideros armiger
GTCAGACTCATAGAAGCAGAGAACAGAATGGTGGTTGCCAGAGAAGAGGGTGCACAGGGGAATGGGAGGTTGTTCAATGGGTATAAACTACAGTCATACAAGTAAGTTCTAGACATCTGCTGGAGAACATAGTGCCTATAGTTAACAATATGGCATCATGCACTGAAAAGCTTGTTAAGAAGGTGGAGCTCATGTTAATGGTCCTTACATAAACAAACAAACAAATAAAAAACAGGAAAAGAAGAAGCAAGGGAACACATATCAAATCTTTTGGTGGTGATGGCGATGACCTTGACCATGATGATGGTATCATAGTCATAGCATATGTCCAAATTCATCTAAGTGTATACATTGGGTTGTTAGAAAAGTCATGACATATTTTTTTCTATGTTTTTCATTGCAAAAATGCGTCATGGCTTTTCTGACAACCCAATATTACAAGGTACAATTTTTATATATTAACTATACCTCACTAGAGCTGAAAAAAAATGTTCAAAAGCAGTAAAAATTCTACTTCTAATAAATGTAAAATAATTAATTAAATTAAATAGAAGCTTGGAGTTTTTACAGAAAAACTAGTTTTCTGGCTTCCTGTCTATAAACTGGTCCATGCCAGAAGCTCTTGATGAGGTACATACTTTCCAGTTCACTTGGCCAATCCTGTGCCACAGGTGACATTCCTGTTCCCTGTAGAACCTTGAGTTTCTGATCCTTGTTCTAAAGCTTTTGCCCAGGATTTTTCAGTCATACTATTACTTCCCCTTTGCCTTGCCTTCCTTCAGGCCTATAGCATTGGTTCCCTGGACTAGTAAGGAAACTGATTTTCCTGCTCTCATAACATGTGATAGCTCGCTTTTAAGACTCATAACTTGATCCACTTCCAGAAGTAGCTGCTAGTGTAATTACAGCTGGAAAGGATTACTTGCTTTCTCATAAACATTTAAAATTATGTCTCAGTGTAATGTGGTGCCATGCCCGTTATTAAGTTGGTGAGACATAGAGAGAAGGTTCACACCGCCCAAAAGCATGGCTGCCTTGTGCTGTCTATTGAGCACCCTAGGCCCCGGTTCTCTTCCTCTCCTGCAGCCTAGCTCTGCCTCCCAGAGCCAGGCCTCTATTCCCCCAGCCTCTATACTCAGTAGGTCTTTAACAAGGTTTCCCTCTGCCAGGAATACCCTTACATCCCTATCTCCCCCATTATTTGTATATGTATCTTGTGCCAAGGGAAGATCAATATAAAGATGTTTCAAGTTTTAAAATATTTTTCGTATTAATGAATTTGACCTGGGTATAATATTTTAATATCACAAATGATGTAGGAGTGTTGCTCCATGGAAATGATCTCAGGCATTAACCGAAAGTATAAAATATATGCTAATGATGAAAGAAAGGGCAGAAGGGACATTATAGGAAGAACTTTTTTATGGCCAATATAATGGCATATCAAACCACTTTTAGAATAACTAAGCATTTCTGATAAAAAACATGAAAGGTCGAATAGCATATCTTATAATGCAGGAAGAAATCCATTTAATTTTAAAGTTGCTCTTGCATTCTCCAAAGTTACTTAGAGGACAGAATAACGGAGGTTAATAGACTTTAATATGTCACCAGCCTAAGTAGTTGATCAAAATGTGAATTTAAAAGCATAAGATAATATTTCAAGCCTGTAATGACATGTCATCTATCCCCAAAATGATTTTGTTTCCAGTCCTAATATGGTGGTAGCTTTTTAAAGTTTCAATTCTGCGTATTTTTCCCTCAAAGAAGCAATTTTCAATTTCTCTATTATTTTAGCTTCATCATCATCATCATCATAAATAATGAAACCCTGTTCGGCATTGACTCTACTGGAATCAATAATTACAGATGAGGCTTCCTGGCATTTGGAGGCAGCCAGGGTCTTGATTCCAGCATTCAGCT
>NW_017732011.1:588411-593286 GCF_001890085.2 Hipposideros armiger
AAGTATGTTTTGCAGAATTCCCTTCTATGTACAGTTCCTAATCAGTGTAGTTCACCTAGGTCCTCCTTTGGATTCTGTGACTTTCAGGCCAGGTGCATGTTTAGCTCCAGGTTGAAGGGCATCGGCTTATCCTGCAGGATACCTGCACAACCAGAGTCGAAGGCTTGAAGGTGGTGAATATGGAAGAAAATTTGGGAGTAGAATAGAGGGAGGGTTTTTTCTATTTATATGTTTATATTCATTTCTGGTAAAAGTTTAAAACTTATTTTTTTGTTGTCTTTATGATGCATGCAAATATAAGGAGATATAAATGTCTGTATTTCATTCTTGTTCACTTTTGTTACCAACAATTACTTATACTTTCTAATTTAAAAAAGGCACATATGTTTTCTCAATTGTGTTTTAAATGTACTTCTGTTTTCATTACTCTTTACTGTGTTAATTTGTGCCGCAGTTTTTACTAGACATGAATTGAAAAAATGATTTATTTTTTTAAAAAACTACAGCAATTGGACGGATCATTTCATTTGAAATTTTAAGTAACAGCTCTAGAAACAGATACATCTAAATTAACAACCGGGCCTCACATTTGTCCATGTTCTCACCAACTTCACATCCATCTTCCCCTCCACACTTCCTGCTCTGTACACATTGACTATTAAACCAGCTCCCACAATGGCAGTAGGTCAAATTCCTACACTAAATCCTTTGATTGTGCGCATATATATATATATATATATATATGGTGTATTATATATGTATATGTGTATATATTATACAATATAAATTATGTTTGTGATTTTATATGTTGCTACTGTACAGTGGGGATAAGGAGAAAAATGTCTGTAATAGTCCAGAGAGATTCCCCTGGGATGCCTCTCCAGACTTGCATATGTTGTGATTAAAGTCAATGAAAAAATGTTAATGGCCCAATACAGAAAAGTCTGCAAATGGTCCAGACCCTTCAAAAATGAAGGTGTGCGACATCCTATCCAGCAAGTAACTATGACCCACTGAGGTGCTTCCCGAGAATAAAGGGAATATAAAATAGGTGGGAGAAGATAGCTATAAATACCAGTTTTGACTATGTGACTAGTTACAGAAAGTGAACTGTGTGTGAACTATAGTAGTGACGTATATTTCTCCTTTACTTTGCTGTGAGTAGATATTGTAAATATCAACTATTTTTTTCTCTTTACCTCTCCCATTTTCGTTATCTACAATAAAATGTATTAATGGTAGTTAATTCAATATCTCAGATCTCAGTGTTTGCATTTCAGAATATCATAGGGGAGATGTGACTTGGGTAAAGGAGGCATGAGCATCATCCCAAAATAGATTTAGGAAATGTGTAGTCTTTTTCCGAGGAGAGGGTTAGCATATTTTGTGTGTGAGAGGGATAGTTGCACTATGTTAGGCGGGAGCATGGTTTTGCAATTGTCTTTATTTGTAAATTAACTTCAGTATGGCTAAAAGAGGCATAAATAGATGCCAACTTAACTGTGATGGATTTATATTCTCTCANTATTCACATGTTACAGTTTTAACAGATAAGGGAGTGAATAATTCTCTAAACATTTCTGAAGAGATTTTGATGGAGTTAGAGATGATGTCCTAGGATAAATGATATTTATCCTGAGTTTCTGAAGAAGAAAAATTGTTTGGACAGATTGAGTTGGGGGTTTCAGTACTTTAGGCAAAGGGAAAAGGCATGTGGCATGTGCAAAATTATGGAAGCATGCATAATTTAAACAGCTTGGGATGTCTGGGAAATTATAAGGATAAAGATGAAGTGGGGAAAGCAAGTGATGAGGATAATATGGAAGGTTGGCCTCTGGCCAGTTTTTGTGCTACATTAATTTGGTTTCCAATAGAAAAACACAGGTGATGGTGCACCTCAGGGAACACAGTTTTGGATGGTGGTTCAGTTGTGTTTGGGGGAGGAGATATGAATCATTCAGCCTTCAAATATGCCATAGTGTTTATGGTTGACCGTAGAGGTGAGCTGATGGTGCAGCGCACATGTGGGTAACCTGAGGCCCTTTCCAGAGCGGAGCTGCATTCACTTATTATCGCTATATCTTGAAGTGCTCTTCCAAATGCAAACCTTAATTCTTTTATGGTTGCCTTTAATATTTTTTTTCAGCAGTAATATTTCAAAAAGTTACTGCTGCATTTAATAATCTTACATCTTAGCACTCTCTCTCTCTCTCTCTCTCTCTCTCTCTCTCTCTCTCTCTCTCTCTCGCTCTTGCTCTCGCTCTCGCTCTCGTCAAGGAAATATATCTCACTTCAGGTGGGAACAGGTAATGATTTAAAATGACAGAGATTTGATGCAACACAATGTCTTTAATTTTATTCTTTGTTGTCTGTATCTCACATCCATTCCTTTTTAGGACCACTATCTCCATCCTTAGTAAGCCTTTTCCCCATACAGGCATTAATACAAGCCAAACATTTTCCCAGACTTTGGTCCCCACCCCAGGCTAACGGAACAATCCTCCAAGCACTACTCTGATGTATCATTACTTCTGTTCACATGACCCGCTTTGCTCATTGGATAAGTTCAAATTGAGTCAGTGGGCCTTTACAAGTCCTCCACTATCTAGGACATACACAAACCATGTTATTAAGCTATCCTAGTCATAGTCATCATACTCACAGCAAGTTTTTTTTCCAGACATAATCTTTTCTCTCTCCTTTGCCTTAGGTCATATTTCCAACACACACATATCCCACCTCTACTTAATGAAATTCTGAACATTCTTCTTGGTCCAGTTCAAATGAATTTTTCTTTATGATGTCATACATCCTAACTGCCCTTTAAATAAATCATCATTCTTTTGACCCCAATCGCAATATCTCTCTCGTATCTAATCTGTGATATTGTGCATTTTCCCCCTAGATTCTGAGATTTTTATAGGCAGAAAAGGTTTTTTTTCCCTCTTTGTTTTTTTTTTTTGTTTTCTCATTTTACCATCACCCCTATCCCTAACTTCTTTCACAGTTCTTGGCCTTGTGCCCTATGTGGGGTGGTGTGTGTGTGTGTGTGTGTGTGTGTGTGTGTGTGTGTGTGTGTGTGTTTTCTCAAACTTGTAAAAGAATTTCCCCCATCTAGTTAATTAACACATCCATCACCTCACATATCTATCTTTTTTTTTCTTTTGGTGAAAACATTTAAGTTGTATTCTCTTAGCAATTTCAATTACACAATACAGTGTTATCAACTATAGTCACCATGTTATACATTAGGTCCTCAGACTTATTCATTTTATAGCTGAATGTGTGCAGCTTTTGCCAACCTCTACCTATTTTCTCCCATCCNTATGAATAAATTCCACATTAAAGCAGAAATCACATAACTCCTATTGACTATGTCATAACTTATTGACTGAATTTCTGAAAACTTCTTTAAATAGTTCTACAGAGACAGGCTTTCACACATGCATTGAAGGGCTATCAGGTTATTTTTTTCTCCCTGAAATTTATACACAAAATATACCCAAGGCTAAATGAAACACAAACAAAAATTATGTACATTATTTTTCCAATTCCTAATTCAGAAAAGTGACTGAGTAAATTTAATTTTAATCTTTAACATCTTACATAAGAGAAATGATATAAAATATTTAAAGCAGTGATGATTTCAGAGTGTTTGAGACAAAGAAAGCAATGGGCCAAAGTGGAATAATAAGAACAAATATTCATTGCTCACTATGTTCCTTGCTCTTATACATACTTGATATCAACTTTTTGTTCTCGAATTCCAAACAGAAATATCTGGGGAGCCCATATGAATAGTAGAAAATTGGAGCTTATGGACCTTGGAGACCATTTAATCTAGCCCTCTAATTTTATAGATTAGGACACTAAAGTAAGTAAATGAGAGTTTAATTATCCGAGGCCACAGGATAGTTTAAAAGTAGTTTTACTGGGATTAAATATACAGTTTTCTTAACCTTCTCCAAACTGGTAATTCGATCTCCATGCTTACTAATGTGAAGGGATGAAGTTTGCAAATACAGACTAACTTCATATTAAGGCCTGGTCTCATATCAATAAAGATTAATCATACAGCTGTGGATAAATTTCTAAGTATTATTATAGCGTCCCACCCAATGAGTTGTGAGGAACGGAAGGGCAAGTTCCCACGATGCCCAGGTCTAACAGAGCTTCCTTTCTGTTACTATGGCTATATTCTGGCATTTGCTGACCATGTTGACACCCTTGAATAATGAGAATTATATTAACTCATGCTGAGTTTCTCTTTATATGCTTTTGGAACAAGGTTACTCAACTAGGATAATTGTGTAATATTATGTCGCTGCAGGCTATGTTTTATGTTTAAGAGTCCCACATAAAGGATGGCTAATTTGCAGGCTATGCTTTGTGTCACAAAAGACAAAAGAATTTTAAGTCCCTATTAATGAATTCTTCTGCTAGTTTATTAACTTCAGTAAGCAAATGGTACTAATACATATTTTTGGCAAGCACAGCCAGCTAACTTTCACACTGACAAGTGGGCTGGGTTAAGTTATACTGTAATGTTCCATTTGTTGTAGTTTGTAGCTGTATGACTAATAAGTTTTATCAACTATCACAGGTCTTATATTTTCTCCTTTGTTTCAAGAACTTGTCTGAATAATACAAGAGTGAATTTACTAAATGTTAAGGCTTACTTAAAACATTATAGCTTTTGAGAAAACACTGTAATGTAATTTGATCCTGCTAAACAATGATAGGGGTTATTGTGCTGTTCATGGGGGAGTACATTCAGGATTAAATAAGGGAAGTAATTGCCTAAGCTTCCATAGCTGTGAAGCATGTCACTCTGACTCCATCCCAGGCATCCTAATGCCCCTAACACACACACAC
>NW_017732011.1:594470-595720 GCF_001890085.2 Hipposideros armiger
TAGTCAAATCTACCTGTCTTTTTCTTTAAGTTTTATATTTTGTAATTCCTGTTTTTAAAAATCTCTTCTTATACTGAGATAATAGAAGATATTGTTTTTTTCAAAAATTAAGGCTTACTCTTCAAGATCTTACTCCAGAATTTATGTTGTGTACAGTGTAAAATAGGAAATATATTTTTATGTGTGGAGAAACAGTTGACTCAGATTCAGTTTTGATAGCCAGTACCTTTTTATCTGATTTGATATGTTGCCTCTCTTCTTTAAAAGTTGCTATCTACATGTAGCTCTCTACATGTAGAAAGACATATAACTTATCTACTCTAGCCCCAGCCCCCCTATTTTAGGGTAAACTAACAGGGCTCACGCCAGAGCCCATAGTGTAGAAATAGAAAACTTATTCTTGTCAATGGATGGAGGGTAGGCAAATGCCTGGGTAACAGTCTGGTTCTTGTTACCATACTTGCTACATGTATTTTGTACATAAAAATAATGCCTGTTTCTAAAAAGTTTTGATAAAAATAGATATGTAAGGCCTGAATGATGCTGTAAATACACGTACTATGCATATTAAGCATATTAAGTTGAAAGAAAACTTATAGCATTTACTACTACTGTATAGGTTTGTAGGTATAGGTAAGAAAATTTGGTATGCTGTATATTTTCTCTTACATTTCAAATAACCTACCACATGATGGGTAGCGATGGTTGGTCACCTATTATATTTGACTTTGAATCCAAAAGACTTAGGTTTGAATTCTAGTCCTCTCACTTATTAGACTTATGAGCATTGAGAAATTACTTAAATTGCTGAGTCACATTTTACTCATCTGCATAACCATACAAATAAGATTGTTTTGAGTATTGCTTGAGATGATACATAAAAACAGCTCAGAATCTGAGACCAAGTAATGCTTATTCAATCATAGCTATTATTATTATTATTATTATTATTATTATTATATGGTTATTGTTATTGTTCAAATACCCACAATTTCAGAGATGTAACTAAATAAGTCGCAGTATAGCACATGATGGAATCACACAAGGACTAAAGTATTATACTCGTACATTACATCCCCATGACTTACTTATTTTATAACTGGATGTTTGTACCTCTTAATAAAAAAAAAACTATGTGATATGCTTAGCGAGACTGTATTTCTGCCTCTCCTACCCTTCTTGGTGCTGTCCCTTGCGGGGGCTCTATTCTTCAGTTTCCAGGTCTTCTCCAAAGGCAGTTATTCCATATG
>NW_017732011.1:596120-625900 GCF_001890085.2 Hipposideros armiger
TTTTTTTTCCATATAGAAAATAATTGCTCCTTTATAATTTATTGAATAGTATATCATTTCCTCAGCTATTTGTTACATTCCTGTTTCATCTATTAAGCTTCTTTGTATGTGTGAGTTTGTTTACAGGCACTCAAGTCTGTCACCTCAATCTATTTGTCATCCCCAGCACCAGTGCACTGTCTGAACAACCATAACTTTACTATAACCCTGGCTGTCTTACAGGTGAGTTCTTCTGTCTTATTCCGGGTTTCTCAAGAAGCAGAGCCCAAGGTAGAAAGCTTATATACTACAACTTTATTGAGGTGTGCAATCCTAGGGAGGAAAAATGAAGGACTAAGGCGAGTGAGGTAAGGAAGGAAGGTGAGCCCTTAAATGTAACTCATTGTTTAATATGCAGGACTGTCCTCAAAGAAGCGGTGTACACTGAGCCTGAGACAGACCATGCAGCAGGAGAAAAGCAATGAATTTATTCATGAGGCATTTATTGTCACACACTTTTGTGTCGTCTGCATGATGGGGCTGAGCAGAGTCCCATGCCTTGGCATGAACAGGGAAACACTGAGGCAGGAATCAGAAAGAACACAGGAGGCGCCTGAGCTGATGTATGCTCAGGTTGGAGTGCCCTCTTGGTGACATGCCTCAGATGTGGCTGGAACAAGAGACTGAGATGCCCAGAAGATCTGGAGTGATGCAGGAGGGGTGGCTGATCCACACTTCAGCTTCTTGTTCTTCTGCAAAATGCTCCTAGCTATTACAATTTGAATTCTGCATATTCAATATGAATTTTTGAATCAGATAATCAAGTATCATTTTAAAAAGACCTGTTTAGATTTTGATGGAAATTGATAGATTTGATTGAATTGAACTGATAGTTTTTCTCTGGAGAAAAGTGCTATTTTTATGATGCTTAATCTTTCATACAGTACAAAGATATATCTTTCCTTATATTTTGGTCTTATTTTATGTGTTTTAATAAGGTTATTTTTTTTTTGCATTCACCATTAAGGATTAGCAAACTTCTTTATATTTATTTCCTAAAATCTGATCGCTTTTGTTGCTATTCTTTTTTATCTAGAATACATGTATATATTTGGAATCTATATGAAAAAAAGAATATCTAAGAGAAAATGGTGAAGATTCTTATCAAAGGATAATTACTTGGTCAGTTTACATGGAAAGATGCTCATGCTTTCTAGAAAATGGAATAATTTATACTTAATAATATTTCACCTATATCATGCAAAAATTAAAATGAGGCAAGAATATCTGAAGTTAAGAATAAGACCAAACAAATGATTATTCCTTCGATGGAACATATAGTGCTAAATACGTTTAGATCAATTTGATGATAGCTTATAAAATTAAAGATGGGAAGATAATTTCCCAAAAAACATGTATGTGATTAAAAAGACATAAACAGAAGGGAACATTGTTGTATTATGATAGAAAAATATCTGTTCATCAACAGGTGAATGGATGAATAAATTATAATATATCCATAACGTTATATAATATAGGACAGCCTAAGTGAATGGACTATATTTATGTATATCCATAAAGATGAATGTCAAAGAACATAAGATGATGGCAAAAAGTTGCAAAAAATGTGTATAGTATGATAACATTTGCGTAAAGCTTAAAGCAAACAAAATAATATCATTCATTTTCAATGAGAGCAAGTATAGGAGGTAAATATAAGCAACCATGAACGGTATTGACAAATGCATAATTAAGCCTATTTAGTACTTCTGAAAAGGGGGACAGTGGAAAGCTGAGGAGCACCCCAGGTCTCAACCATATCTATAATGTTAGGTTTCATAATAAAAATTATTTTTTATAACATCATGATAAAGTGGCTAAATTTTAACAAAGTTATGTTTATACATGTGTTTGTTAAATATTCTTTTCACGATTGATATTCTTTGGGATCGAACATCTTCAGGATTGTAGTCAGTACTAAGAATTACTTAAATTTTGAGTAATTTTGTAGATTTTCTTTTGCAAGTGATTGTGATCTCTAGAAAATGAGGAAGGCATGCTTGGGCAAAATCTGAGACAGGTTTAAGCAACATTATATTAAATCCAACTAGGTGCCCTGATTCCATTCATTCAGAAAGATACGTATATCTATGTGTGCCACTTCCAAATGAGACTGTTGTTTGCTAATTAAGAAAATGTGGGTTACTGCCTAACCCACTTCGACAGAAGATAGATGCTTTTTATGACATTTACATAATTAATTGGCTGCATCTTCTTGTTACTACACCCTTACAAAGCTTTGCAGCTTCTAAACTCCATCCAAACATATTACTTTTAAAGAAGAATCTAAATATTTTTTTCAGTATAAACTATTTCTCATCATATGAGTTTTACATAATATTTCAACATAAAATATGCAGTTTAAATGGAGATAGCTAAAGTGATATCTATACAAGTCCTGTGTTGAATGTTTTTGTAAAGTGAAATATCTTTTTGTTATGGGAGTTTTTTTTTGGAAATATAAACCATAGCTATATCTATTTTGTAACTTCTTTGTTTTCTTAAGTCAAGGTGAGTGTTAATTTATTTTTGTTCTCAACTTATATTTTAAAATTTGTTTCTAATTGATTTTATTTATTTTAAAAAACATTTTATTGAAGTATGATTAACATATAAAAAAACTGTGCTTATTTAATATATACAACTCAAGAGTTTGGGGTTAATATATGAACCATCACTACCATCAAGGCCATAAACATATCCATCACTTCTCAAAGTTTTCTCCCTACTCCTTTATAATTTATAAGTGGCAATAAGACCTACCCTCCTAGCAAATTTTTAGTGTACAATATAGTGTTGTTAGCTATCCCAGGCCTCCTTTTATAAGTTCTTTTTAGAAAGAGAAACTATAGGTGTGTCTAGTATCCCTTTTGCATATAACCACTTTGTGGGATGGTGGATGGCTCTAGGTTAGAAATTCCCCAGAAGTCATCTACTTTGAACATTCTTCAGACCTTACCAGAAAGTTAGCCCTCTCCTGGGAACAAAGTAGGTACCCAGGAACAAATTCAAGTCTGTTTGGTAAAGATAAAAGGCCTCTCTGGTTGAGGGAAATAATACCAAAAAAAGGACAACTCAGGTTGTCACATCATGATCAGATACAATGTCTAACACATAAATAGAAATATTCACTTAAGTGCACTTTTGCGGGGAGGAGATAATGCCTTCCATGCTGAACAGCATGTGAATAAATACTTGATCCGTTTCCTTATAAAATGACAATACCTTTTACTTCTTTTAGCATCAGGAACTCATTCCCTTGTTTTGGCTAGATATTTCCCAATTCTGTCCTCAGGAGTGTTAGTTATTAAAAAGTATTTTAACCATCAGATTTTTTTCAGGTGACTGAAGGAAGCAGAAACATAATAAAATGCTATCATTATGAGTTCACGTTTTCACAGGGTACTCCTACCCAAAATAGCTACTCATCCATGTGAGAAGGGATGGCATTCATCCAGCTTTGGCACAGAGATATTGGGGATGGGGAGACACATGAAATACTCTTCCAGAACTCAGTGGGAGTTTGGTAGTAGGTCTTCAGGCCAATGCCTTCTACCACATTGTCAGATCTCAAGTGTAGACATTTGTCCTTGAGTACTGACTCAACGGGCCCCAGCCCAATCTGTCCCCAGGGAGATCCAGTCAGCAAAGGCGAAGGCTTTATCCAGCTGTGCCTTGGCTGCTGATGTCTACAAGCACTAGACACTCCAAGTGCTCAATCACCTTGGCCATGCTCCAGTCACTTCCCTGAAGATCCCCCTTGGAGTTGAAGGCCTCGTGCCCGCCCCCTGGGCCTAAAGTCCCAGACACAGAAGACTGAACCTTAAACTGCTTCACAGCAAAATTGAGAGGAAAATACAGAGATTCCCCATATACATCCCTGCCCTCCCACCCCCTCCCACACATGCCCAATCTCCTCTATTATCAAAATCCCCCACCAACGTGGTTCATTTGTTATGACTGATAAACCTACATTGACCCATCATAATCACCCAGTCCATAGTTCACAACATGGTTCACGCTTGGTGTTGTACATTGTATGGGTTTGAACAAATGTCTAACCTTATGGTACCATACAGAGTATTTTCACTGCCTTACAAATCCTCTGTTCTCCAGCTATTCATCCCTCCATCCTCCAAACCTGAGAATATATTTTCAGGGCATTAATTATCCTTAAAGAAATCTTTGATTAAGGCATAGAGTTTGGGGAAAATTATATAACATTTGTCCAATGAAGTATTCTGTCAGTGCTTAAAATTCAATAATCTAATGATATAAATAGCTATATGAAGAATCACAAGATTCAAAAGCAATGACTTGTTGTCTGTTAACATTCTAGCTAACCTAACATTTTATACCAACCAAGAACATAAATACCTTAACTAACATATTCAAAATACGCATATGCTTTATTATTAAACTATAAATAATCTTTCAGAATATTTTAGAACATCAAGTATATTATGTATAAACATAGCATCAATTTTACTTATAACGGAAATAATCTCTGAATATATAATTATATAGCACTGGAGCCATATAAGCGTTTATTTTTGAGTGACAGACATCCAAGTCTTCAGCATGCTTCAAACTCGAGGGCAAGCAGATGAGTGAGAAATTAGACAGAGATGCTTGACTTTTAAAATGAGGAACTCGATCAAAATCGTTTAGGGTGTTTCTTGATCTAACAAAACAGGAATCGATCACATTTGTAATTGTGAGAGTGCTCCAGAAAGATTCATTTGGAATTTATCTTCTTTGTGACACTGTGTCTCACTCTATTTTTTTTTTTATACTGACTGCCACAAAACCTCCCTCTTTTCCATAGTTGCTACATAATTTCTTAAGTAGCTTTGGAAACTTTCAAGAGGAAAGGAGTTAAATGAATAGATTAATGAGGGGCTGTTTGTGAAATTCTTAGAGCTCCTTCAATGGCAGATGTGATAAATTACACACATTATCATTGTGCTGATCGTGCAACAAACCATTATTAGAGCTTAATGTAGACTATCTCATTACACAAGCATGACTTGAGTTTGAATATTCTTTAGGAGAAAGTATAAACTGTTCACATAATTCCACCTAAAAAAGACATTTCTCTAGATTGAGAATAGGCTGTCATTTAAAAACATTAGCCATGCTTACCATTGAAATGGCTCAGTTATATTTTGTCATGCACAGAGAAACCCATAACCTAAGTCTCACATACACGGGAACTAAATGACTCTTAAATAGTTCTGTGTTTATAATAACTTAATTATGCAGAATTCATATACATGACACATTTCTTAAATAAAACCTCTGCTAAACTAACAGCAATTCAATGAGTTTAAAAGCAGGTGTGTGATATAAAAAGACAGTGGGAAATTTTTACAAGGAATAAATTACATAAATTAACAATTGTGTTTGGTATAAATGTTATATTGTCAATGTTCTCTTATGGGTAAAATGACTATTAATGTCTAAGGAAAATTTTGGTACTAAAAACCAAGTGCATTGAATAGAGAAATTCTAGTTTTTAACTATATTTTAAATACTTCATTTAGTTAACCATTATTCCAAATATCACATATTATTTTTTGTTTCTTTAAAACAAAGGAAAATCTATGCAATATAGACCTATTGAATATGAATTTAGAGACATAAACCCCATGCTAATTTATTACCAGATATTCTTATTCTCCCACTTATATCCCAAATGCGAACACTTAACATCATCTCCATTGCTCAAGTCCAAAACTTCAGTTATTCTTACCTGAACTATTGTTAAAGCCTTTTAACTGGCCTCCTTGCTTCTATCCCTTACCTCCTACCTTCGTTATCCCCAGTCATCAGAATAAATTTTCAAAAATATAAATTGGACCTATTACGCTCTTGAAAAAAAAACACAAAAAACAGTGCAGTGAATTTCCATAGTATATAGAAAAAAATATGTTTTGTCTCTGGCCTCCAAGGCAAGCATGAGCTTTTTGCTGCTGACCTTTCTGCCTTCCCCTCTCATGTCTTCTAGTACCTTGTTCACACTGGATTTTCCTGTCCATGGAAAATTAGTGGCTTATTCTGATCTCAGAGTCTTTACCCTTATTACTGATGGTCTGGAATGGTCTCTCTCCTGATTTTAGTATGGCTATCTTCTTTACTCATTTCTTA
Organism: Hipposideros armiger; assembly: GCF_001890085.2. Taxonomy (NCBI): domain Eukaryota; kingdom Metazoa; phylum Chordata; class Mammalia; order Chiroptera; family Hipposideridae; genus Hipposideros; species Hipposideros armiger. The sequence continues at coordinate 602,310 of NW_017732011.1, forward strand.
GGTCAGACATAGGGTCTTCTTAGCTAGATATTCACTTGCTAAGATTCATTGTTTTGCTAGATTACAATTTAAATTACAATTTACTTAGAGCTGCTAGGGTCTTTGTAGACCTACAATAAATGATGTCAGCAGTTTTGACAATATTCTGAAGTAATAGAATTCATTATCTACATCTATCTATCTATCTATCTATCATCTATCTATCATCTACCTATCTATCATCTATCTGTCTATCTCCAAATCTTAATAAATTAGAACAATGACATAAATTACCCCAAATCCACATATCTATAAAACTATGTGAAAATAATGGATGCACTAAATACATTAACAAATAAGAAAATACTAGAAATTAAAATTCATGCCTAATAGGTCTAACCAATAATGTATAGTTTAGTTCCAAAAATACATCATTCTAAAAAATTATATTTTTTAGCCTAGAAAAAAAAACCTAAATAAAATAACAAAAAAGTTTTTCTCTTTACGAGGTTATTATTAGCTGGCCTTTATATTTTTTGCAGTTTCCATTTTAGAGAAAACAGATGTTTCTGAACAGGTGTAAGTGGGTGGATTTGCAAATGTACAAACATTGAAAGCTTTTTTGTCTCTTTTTAAAGAAGAGTAGAGAAGAAAAGAAATTCCAGTCCCCATTTCTTTGAAAAGTCTTTTTTGGCATCTGCTTTTCCGTTCTGCTCTCTTCATTTTTCTTCCCTTAAGCTAGTTGACCAAATAAATAAATAATAATGAAATGCAATTTACCTTTATTTTCTTCCTCCAATTGAAGTACCCCAGAGGGAAAATACCCAGTTGCCCAGTGGTCTGTGTAATAACCTCACACTACCTATCCCATCTGTCTTTTCATTTCCATTTCCCTGTTCTAGTTCAGTCACTAATTATTTTATTTTCCCCCCTTTTTGAAGAAGATTCCTAAATGAACTCTACAACTAGATTTTTTTTCTTACTATAGTCTGTCATAAAACATGTCTCCAAAGTAATGTTTTAAACTAGAGATTTAATCACGGTAGGTGGCATGAAATGGACCAAATGAAACAAAGCCTGAATCCAGAATTAGGAGACTTAAAACTACTCCTTGCATTGACAAGCTGTTTTACCCTTTCAGGTTATTTATCTTTTCTGAGAATCAGTATCCTCAACTCTACATTCTTATTCTGAGACATATTACAGAGATTCAACAAGGTTATGTATATCAGATTTCTTAGAATGATGCCTGATGTTAAATACACACTATAAAAATTGCTGTTTAATGTTTCCCCCCCAGGCAATATCATTAATGGCTTCCCATTGCCAAGAAAATAAATTCCAAATGTCGACATTGACATTTAAATATTACCAACAGTTGGCACCAATGTATCCATTCAGTGAAATTGCCCCCACATATTCAGCCCTTTAAGAACTCGGATGTGATCTACACATGCCTTGCAGGCTCATCCTTTGTATCATTTCTTGCAGAGTTGCCTCTATTTACAACGTCTTTCTCCATCCTTCTCTACTGATTGAAACGTTACTCATTTACCTTTCCAGGACCCCTTATGGAAACTTTTCCAGATGTCATAAGGCAATACGTTATTACCTGTATAATAGTTTATATTTCCATGTCATCAGACACCACAGTTAAATAGTTAGTGACGCTCGAGCCTGCATCAGAGGACATTTTCTCCTTCTTCATTATAGCCAGGCGATGTGTTCTCTAAAGGCAAAGACCATGTCTTGAGTCCATTTCTCTTCCATAACATACTGTACCCAAATGAACAGAACATAGTGGATATCTTGATATGTAGTGTTTGCTGAATTTGATAAAGACAAAAATTCTTGTATATGTGTGCCAGTGTGCATGTGTGTTAGTGTGGCTGCTGTGTGTGTGTGTGTCTGTGTGTGTGTTTGCATGCATAAGGGGTTATGGAGTTAGTGTTATGCACTGTATAAACAGTGATCTTTATGAGCTGCTTAAAAAACTCATCTGTCCATTAATTCAACATATAATTACTAAGTGCTTAATCTGTGCAAGGAACTGTTTAAGACAGCAGGAATACAGTTACAAGACAAAGTCCTGGCCATCATGACACTTACATTCTAGAGAGGGAGATGGAAAATGAACAGGTAGACAAATAAATACAAACTATGATGTTAGGATGTGATGACCATTATAAAGAAAGTAAAATGGGGTAAAGGGATAGAAAAGGATAGAAGCTGTTATTCTAGAGTAGGTGGTCAGAGAAGGCCCACTTAGGAAATGACATTTGTTGAGCAGAGGCATGGATGAGATGAGAAATTGAGCCAAAGCAGCTAAGAAAGGATATTTCAAGGCAGAGGAAACAGCAACTGCAAATGTTTTAGGAAAAAAAAAAAATTAGCATGACTCATGCTAACCTCTCCTAAGGAACTGGTTTAGCTTGTCCCTCTTATAAGTGAAATCCTTGTTAGTGTTTCTGTAGCAAAGATGATTTTAATTATTTCTGTAATTCAGTAATATTATTTTCTTCAAGCTTCTGTATTCATCTTTAAAGTGGGGTTCAACTAGGGGAGCACTAAGGCTACTTCTAGTTCCAAATTGCTATAGTTCTAGGACTTAAACACTTCTCTGTTTCTTAGCTTCACTTCCTTCCTTTGGATAATGAATGCATTATTTTTATCTCATGAATTTATTTTGAACTTATATACAGGGTTAGGGCACTAGAAAGTAAAAACTGTTGCTATTGTTGTGTTATTATTAGTAGTATTGGTAGTAATGTTTTTCTCTTTATTTCTTGATTTCTGAAGCAGTGACAGTCTGGCCCTTTCTGTTGCAGTTATGACTCTAATTTTAAGGCAACACTATAAAAACTCTCACATAACAGTGGTCAGGAATATGCTGCAGAATTAGATTCTTTCTTCTTTAATAACTCCAGCACAGCAAGACAAGAGGATCTTTCTAGGATCATTAAGAGAAGTTTATGGGGGTGACCAGTTAGCTCAGTTGGTTAGAGCATGGTGCTGATACACTAAGGTCGCTGGTTTGATCCCCACATGGGCCACTGTGAGCTGCGCCCTCCTTAAAAGGAGTCAACTATGCCATTGTAGCATGAAAGCAATGTGTAACCAATGACCATGGCTGTTCCCCAGAGAGAGAGAGAGAGAGAGAGAGAGAGAGAGAGTGAGAGAGTTTATGAGGTGGAGCCAGACATCTGGTTTGTTATATAATCATGTTATGGAACCTGTGGGCAGTGCATGTTATTATGTTGGAGGTCATCAAGCACACCTGACTGCTGGTTGATCTGAGCCATCAGAGAGCAGTCAGAGCCTCCTTACCTGCCTCCCCTGTCCTTGGAATGTGTGTTTCGCCCACTGTTCCTACACTAGGAGACACTTCAAGGATGCAACCTTGAGAGAGCAATGTGTTGTTGAGACCATCTGGACTCTATATATGACTGAACTCTGTTGAGGTCTCTATATAAACTTTTAAGATTCTTGCCCAAGACCAGCCTCATAGGTAAGTTCCCTTGCTTATTAAACCTGCCACCTACCAATCTGGAGTGGCCTGGCCCTTTCTGGTCTCTCCTTGTGTACAGTGGCTAGTTTTGAGTTTCACCCAGGGAGCCTCTGAGATTGTAAACCCACATATTAGCTGTGTTTTTGGAGGCTGAAAGGAGGATAAGACAATTGTTCTACCTAAGCATTAGCCACGTTCACTTAAGCATCTGGCTGGAAGATTGGCTTGGAAAGATGGTGATCCAGCTGGGATGTTGCACATGGTTGGTCCCCAAACCAAATTCTCAGCAGGAATTTCACACATGCAGGCACAAGTGAATACTTGTGAAAGTCACTGTGAAATAGCTGTTAATATTGTCTCAACTGTCTTTTAGCGTGATAATCAGACTTCTGTACAAATGTCAAATTAACTAGATAATTACCTCAGAATGAAACCAGTGCCCCATGTTAGCTTTTTGGGAAGCAGGTTTATTCTTCTTTAAACCGTGCTGGCTTCATATGTGTATGTTACATGCCATTGAGTCAGCTCTGACCCCTGGCAACCCTATGAGTGAGGTCCACAGTGTCATGTCCCCAACAGCCCAGCTCAGCTCCTGTAGACTCATAGCCATGGCTTCTTTTATGGAGTCACTACATCTCATATTTGGTCTTCCTCTTTTCCGCTGCCTTATATTTTCCCAGTATTATTGTCTTTTCCAAAGAATCCTGCCTTCTCATGATGTGCCTGAAGTGGGGCAGCTTCCATTTTGCCACTTTTCCTCCAGCAATGTTTCAGGCTTCATTTCCCCCAGCACTCACTTGTTCACCTTTCTGGTGGTCCAGGCTATCTTTAGAGCTCTCTTCTAACACCATATTTCCTATGAATCACTTTGCCCTATCATTCTTCTTCATTGTCCAACTTTCACATCTGTACATAGTAATTGGGGATAGAGGGTGTGGGTGATCGTAGCCTTGGTCTCTAGTGACACATCTTTGCTCTTGGCCATCTTTCCTAATTCTTCCATTGCTGCCCTTCTGAGTCTCAGCCTCCTCTTGATTTCTCGGCTGCAGTCTTCATTTGAACTGATGATTGAACCAAGGTAAGCAAAATCTTTAACAATTTCAGTGTCTTCATTGTCTATGGCAAAGTTATGTATTTCTTTCGTAGTCATGATTTTTGTCTTTTTGATATTCAAATGCAGCCCTGCTTTGACACTTAACTTTTTTCACTTTCATCAGAATTTGTTTCAAATCCTGGGTACTTTCTCCCAATAAGATGGTGTCATGCACACGTCTTAAGTTATTGATGTGTCTTCCATCATTTTTCACTCCTCTTCCTCTAAGTCTAGCCCAGTGTTTCAAGTGATTTGTTATGCATGCAGATTAAACAAATGGGAAATAAAATGCACCCCTGTGTGACACCTTTGCCTACAGGAAACCGTTCTGTCTTTCCATTCCTGTTTTGACAGTGGCCTCCTGTCCACAATACAGGTTATACATCAGGACAATCTAGAGCTGAAGCACACCCATTTGTTCCAGAGCAACACATAGTTTTTCATGACTGATGCAGTCAAAGGCTTTATTATAGTCTATAAAACATAGACTAACATTCTCCTGAAATTCTTTGGGCACTCCAGTATCCAATGACTGCTCACAATTAGGTCTCTAGTTCCTCTTCCTTTTCTAAATCCAGCTTGAACATCTGGTATTTCTTGTTCGATGCATCACCTTGGGCATCACCTTTCTTGCTGGGAAAATAGAGCAATGACCCTATAGTTATTGTACCCCTTGGCTTCTCCTTTCTTGAAGACTGGGATGTATATGGAACCTTTCCAATCTGTAGGCCATTGTTTTGTTTTCCTTATTTGTTGACATGATTTTGTTAGGATTTTGACACAGTCAGGCTCTGTGACTTGAAATAATTCCATCAGTATCCCATCTACCCCCGATGATTTATTTCTTCCTAGGACTTTCAAGGTAGCTTTCATTTGCTTTCTAGAATTACAGGTTCTTCTTCATAAAATTCTTCTTCAAAGGCATCTGTCACCTTTTGTTTCTTCTGTATAGATTTTAAGCACATTGCTTCCACATTCCCTTTATTTTCTCCTGGTAAGATAATGTGTTTCCTTGTAGGTCATTCAGGGTTCCTAATCTAGGCTTGAATTTCCCTTTAACTTCTTGAATCTTCTGGTAGAGATCTCTTGTTTTTCCCTTTTTACTTTTTAGTTTTTGTTCTCTTCTATCTCCTTATGTTGACCTTGTAATAGTTCTCTTTATCTCTGTGTGATAGTCATTGAAACACTGCCGTCAGGATTCTAAGCTTCCTTTTGTCACCTTTTGCCTCTCACTGGTCACAAACGATGCATTTCTTATCATCCATCTCTATTTTTCTTTCTTTTTTACTCTGGCATTATTTTTTCACATTCTTCCCTAAAAATATTTCTAGTTTCAGTACACAGTTCTTCTCTTTCTCAGCCAATTAAGATTAATAGTACAAATCTGTTTTTTTTTTTAATATGAACTTTAAATCTATCAGAATGTTACTTATGTTATATTTTGGCATTACAATTCTCTTAGTGTTCCTCGACTTTACTGTGGAGCTTGATATTAACGGTTTGTGGTCAATACCACAATCTGCTCCTAGTCTATTTTTGGCAGAGAGAATACAACTTCTCCATCTCCTGCTTCCAATTACATAGTCTATTTGATTTCTGTATTGGCCATCTGGTGATGTCCTGTCCATGCATACGGTCATCTGTTTGCTTGTTTGAAGCATGTGTTTGCAATGGACAAGTTGTTGGTCTCACAGAAATCTAAGCCAATCTCCTGCTTTATTTCTGACCCCTAGTCCAAATTTTCTGACATTTGTTTCTGCTTTATTTTTCCCTTGTACATTCCAGTCACCTATAATTACCGGCATGTTTTATTTTAGTGTGTGGTCAATTTCTTCTTGGATACCTGCGTAAAAGCTTTTAATTTTACCTTCTTCAGCCTCTGTGGTTGGAGCATAGACTTGAATAATGGTTTTGTTAATAGGTTTTCCTAGAAGCCTGATTGATCTTATTTAATGTTATTCAGTCCAGCTTTGCATGATAGCCCCTAACTGCCTGTGCTACATTTTGCCTCCATATTAAAGCCACTCAATTCCTTCTGAGTTTGTCATTTCTGGGGTAGAACACTGTAGTTGCCTGACTGGAAGTGTTCCATTCCAGTCCATTTTTATTCATTAACACTGAGCACTGCAATTTTTAGACATTCCGTTTCTTGCTTTACAATTTCCAGTTTACCTTGATTCATGCTTCTCACATTCCATTTTCTGATTGTGTGCCTTGTACAGCATTGTTCTTTCCTTTTGCCTGTGTGCACATCAGCCGGTAGATGCCCTTTTGGCTTTGGTCTAGTTGCATCATCACCAACAACTCTCTTCTTACATATTCTCTCCTCTTCCTCAGTAACTGTGTGAATGCTTTCCAACCTGGGACTCCAATCTTTCAGCACCATCACATATTTCATTTTGGACTGTCTCATCATAGGATTTTCAAGGGAAAACTAAATTAAAACATAACAAGAAAACAAAATGCAGCAGTGGTTTACCATTGCCTGCTGCTGTGTGGTGTGTGGGTCCACACCACATGTGCTCAGGTCCCTGGTGTCACAAGCACTAAATGCTTATGAAATGTAAGAACCCCTGTGGGAGCTGGCTTCATAATCATCTAAAATGTTGTTTATCTCAGATTCTGAGAAGGCGTCACATGGATAAAATAAAAGACTAAACAAAATGGGCTGTTTTTCCCTTCCTCCCTTCCTTTCTACTCTTACAGAATCCACTGTGTGCCAAGCACTGTGCTGGGTGCAGTGAAATTAAAAAAAAAAGACAAAAAGACAAGTTAACATATATCCTTTTGGATGGTCAACTAGCAATCTAGTGGAGAATACACCCACACATATACTAAATGTAAAATATCTTAACCATGCTGTAATAGAAATATCAACAACGTATTTTGATATTTGACATACATTGTAGTTCCCAAGACAGTCAGGCATGTGTGTTTTGGCTACTGCTCTTAACTCTATTGCTTAGCAAAATAATATATTGTAGGAGTTTAAAAAGTACAATGAGGGAATACTTCATCTAGCTTTGTGGAAGAGATAGGTGGCAAATAAATGAAAGTTAACAGAAGAAGACATATTTGAATTGAAACTTAGGCTATTTTAACCTGTTTTCTTTGTGAAATGACCCTGGAACCTTCAAACTTTTTCTACTTTTACAATGACCCTACTTTCTGTGATTGGCTGTACTTCTCACAAGCAGCGTATGGGAGGCCTAGTGCTCTGTACACTCACCAACACTTGATTTTTCAATCTTTATTTAATCATAGTCATTCTAAAGAGTGTACTATCATTTCATTGTGATATTAATTTGCTTTTCACTGATGACTAATGATGTTAAAAATCTTTTTCAATTGCTTATTGGCTGGCCGCTTGTATATATATTTTTTTCTTTGATAAATGATTGGATAAAGAAGATGTGGTATATATACACAAAGGAATGCTATTCTGCCATAAGAAAAGATGAAATAGTGCCATTTGCAACAACACGGATGGATCTTGAGATTATTATGCTAAGTGAAATAAGTCAGACAGAAAAAGTCGAGAACCATATGATTTCACTGATATGTGGTATATAAAACTGAAAACAAAGGAACAAGATAAGCAAATGAAGAAACAAAAACTCATAGACACAGACAACAGTTTAGTGGTCACATATATTTTCTTTTCTGATGTGTTTTTCAAATCCTATGCCCATTTCTGTTGGGTCTGGATACATGTCCTTTGTCTCACATGGGTTGTGAATGTTATCTCTCAGTCTATGGGTTGCCTTTGGGTTTTATTAACAGTGATTTCAAGGAGCAAAATTTCAAAATTTTGAATAAGTTAAATTTATCAATGCTTTTATAATGGTTCATGCTTTTTGTATTCTAAGAAATCTTTGTTTCACTCCTCTAGAAATTTTATAATTTTAGGTTTTACACTTAGGTCTAGGCACAATTTGTAGCTTATGGTGTGAGATAAGGATCTCTTATCTTATTTTCAAAAATCCCCATGGAAATCTAATTGAGCAAGCAATACTTATTGAAAATAATTTTTTATGTATAGAATTATCTTAGCACTTTTGTAAACAATCAACTAATTATATTTTTGTGGGTCTGTTTCTGAACTCTTGATTTTATTTCATTGCCCTATTTGTCTAACCTTTTGCCACTCCTGTGTCTTGATTTCTGTAGCTTTATTTTAAGTCTTGAAGTCAAGTATGGTAGGTATTCTAAAATTGTTCTCTGTAAGAAAGTGTTAAGCAAAGTAATGCCAGCTCCTTTGTATTTCTATACAAATTTTAGAATCAGCTTGTCAAGTTCTGTAAAAAAAGCTTACAGGATTTTCGTTGGAACGTCATTGAATGGGCAAATCATTGTGTTGAGAATTGACATGTTAACAATATTGAGTCTCCCAATCCATAAACATATATATCATTCCATTTATTTAGATCTTTTTAAAATGTCTCAAGATTTTGGTTTTTCTTACTATATATTTTTATTGTAAATAGATTTTTAAAAAATCTCATTTTTGCATTTATTTGCTGTAATATATGCAAATGCAAAATATTTTTATATTAACCTTCTGTTCTGTAACCCTGTTAAATTCACTGGTTTTAATAGTTGTTATGTAAATTCATTGTTTTGTTTATATATAAGCAAAAGTAGCATTTCCCAAAAGCGGTAGTTTGTTTCTTTATTTCTGAACTTCATATGTTTTATTATGTTTATTTTTTGTATTGAAATGGATAGGACCTCCAATACAGTGTTGAACAGAAATGGAGAAAGTGAGCTCCGTTGCTTAGTTCCTGATCTTAAACAGAAAGTGTTCAGTCTATTATTATTAAGTATAATGTAAGTGATCCATTTTGAACACTGCTCCTACTATCCCTGTTTTGTTAAGTTTTATCATGAATGGGTACTTAATTTTGTCAAATGCATATATTAAAAGGGTCATTTTTAAAAAGATTCTGTTAATATAATGAATTACATAGATTAATATTTGATTGTTAAATCAATCTTGTATTCCTGGGATAAAATTTTATTGTTTTTATTCTATTTCATGTATTGTTAGGTTTAATTTTATGCTATTTTGTTAAAGATCTTTTTGTCTAATTTCATGAGGAATATTGGGCCATAATTATTCATTTTTATGCAATATCTTTGTCATGTTTTACTATTAGGTTTATGTTAACCTGATAAAATGATTTTGACAGCACCTTCTTCCTCTATATTATGAAAAACTCTATGTAATATTGATGTTATTTTTTTCTTGAATCTTTAATTAGAATTACACTTGAAACCAGTTGGGCATAGAGTTTTATTTGTGTGTAGGTTTTAAGTAACGTGATTTTAAAATGTACATATAAGACTGTTCAGATTTTCTCATTGTCATTGTGTCATCTTTTGTGAGTTTTATTTTTCAAGGATATTTTCCATTTTATCTAAATTGTCAAATTTGTTGGCATAATGGTATTGATAATTTTTATTGTATTTTTAGTGCCTGTAGGATCAGTAACAAAAATCCCTCCTTTATTCATTATATTAGTATTTTTCTCTTTTTGTTTCTTGATTAGTCTATTTAGGGGATTGTTAATTTTGTTTATCTTTTCAAAGAATTAGGTTTGGGTTTTCTAATATCTTATTATTTTTCTGTTTTCTAGTTTTATTTATTTCTACAGTTTTTTATTATTTCTATTCTTCTACTTTGGTTTCATTTTGATGTTCTTTTTCCCACTTCCTAAAATTAAACCTTGGATCACTGATTTTTTTCCCCCCTTTTCATATATACCTTTCTTCCTTTCTAATATAAACATTTGTGTCTTTAGGTGCTTATCATTAAAGTTTTTTTTTGTAAAGTAAATTTAATAGTTTTCAATATAATTGTAGATTTACATGCAGTTGTCAGAAATAGTATGAAGATATTAATAAACTTGGATGGCATAATGCTAAGTTTAAAAAACCACACAGAGAAAGACAAATACTGTGTGATTTTAGTTACATACGGAATTAAAAACAATAAACTCATAAAAGCAGAGTAAAATGGTGGTTGTTAGGGGCCATAGGGGTAGCAGAAATGGGGTGATGCTGGTCAAATGGGACAAATTTCCAGTTGTAAGATGAATAAGTTCTGAGGATCTAATTATACAACAGAAAGTACTCCATACACGTGAAGAGGGAAAGAATTTGATTAAAGGAGATGGCAGTTCACAAAATCCCTGAAAGAGCTCAGGGGCTACTTCAGGAAAGGCATTCAGAACAACGCAAAACAGCCTCAACCTAGGAGTACTGTTTCTAAGACCACAATCGGTCATTGGCTGCAGAGTCACTGCCCATGTTCTTATGGACACACAGGAAAGAGAAACATGGGTTTCCTTAGATGAGATACAGGGATAAAAATTCTGGAGTGAGAACCTTCCACTGATATGAATGCCACTAATCTCACTTACTAATTGTCTCTTGACACTCTGGAATGATGCTGCAGAATATTTTCACTTTTTCGTGACAATGTTTTCTTGCAGAAGAATCAAAAAGGGCAGAATGATGGTCTCTAACTCATCATTTGTGTCTTTTAAATTTATGGGAGTACATCTAATTGGCAGACTCTGTTCTACATTCATATTATTAGCTGCAAGGAAGTATGGAAAATGCAATTTTATAATTCAGCATCTCTTGCTAGAAAAAAAGACAAAAAATAGGTTGTATGAGGTATAGTGTCCTGAACAAGTATCTGTGTCTTGTTCCTCATTTCATCATGTTGTTTCTTGCATGTTTTTCTACACTTTCTTATGCTAATTATTCCCTAAGTTAATAATAGAGAGAATTTATAGTTACAAAATCTGATGGAAGGTTTTGTTTTTTTGTTTTTTTGTTTTTTGGAACCCCAAGTCGGATTTTCAGGTAGTCTTTAAATTAACTGCCAGTTTTCTGCTGGAATTTCTCTATCCCGTATTCTTTCAGACATGGGCATCTGTGGGTTTTTTTCCTGGAAAATTGTCTTCATTCTCTGTTCCATTCCTCTTTATGTACTCTCTAGTCTGTTACTTCTGCTCTTTTATTTCTTCTATTGCTTTCACATTTCTGTCTTCCAGAAGTTTGTTAAAATCCCCACTATTTTTACTGTGATATGTCCATTCCTTTTATTTCATTAGTATCATTTTAATTGTATCTCTGGAGGGAGCAGGAAAAAAAGACATGGAAAATCTATTAACTTTTTCAAGCCTTGTGTCGTTTATCGATGTCTGAGTGAGAGATGTTAAGATCTCTTATTGTGAGGATGAATTTTTCCTTTTTCTTCCTTTTATTCTTTTTAAAAAAATCTTTTGAACTTTATGATAGGCTCGTTCATATTTGTAATCTTTCTGGTGAAACTGAATCTTTTCTCAGTATCTGATTACTCTTTCTTGGTATTTTAAAAATGTATTTCATCTAATATTAATATAACTATGCCCAATATACTTCTTTTGCTTGAATTTGCCTGGCATACTTTTTCTCTTATTAGACTTTAAATGCTTTATTGTCCATAAATTTTTTAAAAATATAGTCTGACAAGTTATATTTTAGCCCTGCATTAATCATGATTTGTTTGTACTTTCTACGGGTCCAATTAAAAATATTTTTTCTTTCTTCTTTTCTTGTTTTTTTCAGTCATAATTTATCTACCTATGATTGGTTTAGAATTTCTATCAAATTTATATCTAATATGTTTCTATAATTTGCAAAATTCACATATACATTGTAATAAACCCTATAGCCAATCTCTTATAAGAGAGAAGAATTGATCAGGTCCAGTTGCCTACTAAAACGATTCCTTTAATTTTCATTTTTCCACTTGTTGACCAGGATTTATTTCTATCTTGACTAATTTTGTATACTGGATACCATTGTTGTTGTTTAATATATTGAATTTTTGTTTTAATTTCACTAACATGTATGATTTTCTTTGCTCACAAATGCTTCTTGCACCTTAAGCCTTATTTTGGAATTAATTTTCTTTCTTTGCAAAAAGCATGCTCTGAAAGTTTCTTTAGTTAGCCTGTTGGTAGAATATGCTGTCAATTAGTGTGTGAAAATACTTTTATTTTACCCTCATTTCTGAAAATTGATTTCACCAGATATAGATTTCCAGCATTACAGTTTATTTTTCTAAGTCGTTACTGTAAAGACATAATCACATTATCTTTTGAATTTTAGTATTGCCAGTATTTAATTATAGACCTATTATATTTAGTCTATATTTTCTTTTTCTTACCGACTGTATTTAATTTTGTTTTTGGTATTTTATTATGATGTCCCTATTTGGGTTTTTAAAATATTTATTCTTCTTAAGATGATTTATGTTACTAAATGTAAGCAGTGATATTTTTCATCAGTTATCCACAACTCTCAGCAATTTCTTCAACTATTGCTTTTTCTCTGTTCTTTATGTTATCTCCTTCTGCACCGCTAAATAAGTTATTCAAGATTTTCCATCCCACCTAATGTATTTTATTATCTCTCTTTTTTGTTTTTCATTTATTTTTTCTATGTTCTGCTGTATGATTAATTTCTTCGTTACTATTTTACATTTTGCTAATGGAAAATGAATCTTCATATCTTTCTTTTGAACTGTATTTTTTGACCATTAAGTTTCTCAATTCAGTAATGACATTTATGTCTTGAGTTTAAATTTTACTTTTTTTCAAATCCAGTTGGCAGTACTTTCCAAAACATCCTTTTCCTTTAACTATATTAATATGGCATCATTATATTATTGCCTGATAATCCCAATACCTACAGCCTTTATGGGTTGACATTTGGCCCCAGGTTAATGCAAGATGCAGTGCTCACAGATTCCTATTGTATTTGGTAGATAGACTTTTTGTTTATGCATTTTATTCATCAACTTTAGTTGTGCTGTTTTGGGAGGTATTTCAAGTGTTTAGTCTGCCATGTTGCTAAAAATGAAAGTCCCTATTTTTTTCTGATTATTTTAGTTTTTTAAATGTTCAGTTTTATATGTATATAAATCTATATTTAAGGAAAGTCAATAGAAAAAGTAATAGTAGATTAAAAACATTTATATAATGGCATGTAATAGCTGACATTGGAGACATCATTTGTTTTAACCAAAGGAAATACAACAAAATGACTTAAGTTAGTATATTTTAAGAGCGAGAAAACCATTATCAAGTTTCCTCACAATGACAATGGCCATTATATGCTCTACTCAATTTATTTTAGAAGTGTATAAAAACATTTTAGAAGAATGGGCCTAGCATCTTATCCTAATAACCAACAGAACCAATGCTACAAATGCTTTGTAGCATTTCTATGTAGTATAGAAAACCACTTTATATACATACATATATGTTATATATTATATATAAAATACATGTATATTATATATACATACACACACACACATATATATATATGTATGTATATATATATATAACTTTATTTGCTCATTAAATATTATATAAGATGAATAATATCTGCATATTAGAATTAAGGAAACTATTTAAATCTTCTCAAAATTTCTTAGGATGTGTTTAGGTCTGGTTTACTTACTTTCCTGGAACATGATGATTGCTGAAGTAGAAATAATAATTATGTATGCTTGATGATAACTTTTGTAAGCCAAGATTTCAGATGCTCCCCACCAGCAGTCACATAAACCCATCTCATTTCAAAGATAATAATTCTATACATTACACTCAGCTAAAACATACATATTTTGCCACATGTTTCATGCCTCTCTTGAAGACTGTTTAGGTTCTTCTTGTTCTTACCACTGTCTCTATTACATTCTCCTTTTAAGTAATTATTTGTAGTACTGCAGCATGCTGTTACTCTCATGTTATCCTTCTAGTCTAGCCCATGCAAGAACATAAGAGATAACTGTAATAGCCATTCACTCCACAAGTTTAAAAAAAATGGATGAGGAGGAGAAAGGTAAAGTGGTTTACCTAAGGTCATGCAAAGAATCACTGGCTGAGCAACTATTCCTACAATTACATCCCACAATTTCTCGTTCCAGCAGTATAAACTGCCATTTTTTCTGAGAGAGATTTATAAAGACATCTTTCTCCCACTAGCAATAGCTGAGCAACTTAGAGACTGTCAAGGCTCTACATCTATCTAAAAGATTAGGTCAAAGTTAAGGAAAAACTTGTGGCCTAAACAGAATAGTTGTAGGCAGACTTTTCCATAAGCTTTTACCTAAGGCATCTGGACCTTTTAAAGCTACCTTTTTTTTTAAGTTTCAGGTGTACAAAACAGTGTAATAGTTAGACATTTATACCCCTCACAAAATGATAACCCCTCTCCCCCAATCTACTAGCCCTCTGACATCGTATATAGCTTTTACAATTCCATTGACTCTATTCCCTATGCTGTACTCCACATCCTGTGACTATACATATATTAAATCATAGTTGACATTCATTATTATTCAGCTTCAGCCTCAGGTGTACACTGCGGTGGTCAGGCATCTACACCGTGCATGAAGTGGACTCTTGTCTTATTAAAGCCACCTTTTGAAGTAATGCATCTCTAATATCAGTGCATATGATCAAAGTGTGACACGGGCTGTCCTGGCTTTGAACTCCCTTGCTTTCTAAGAGGATGAATAGCAACTTCCAGCAGAATGAAAACCAGGTAATTTGATTGCCAGAAGAAAAACAGTACCTTTTGTTTTAAAGGTAGAAAACTATTAGCAACTTAAAAACATGTAAAACAAATATTAGATTGTATTTGAAATAAGCTACAGGAGGGTTGTCTGTTGAATTAAAATGTGTCATCTTGTTGGCATTTTCAAAGACAGCTAACGGCAGCATCCAAAACGATTCTTCGTTATAAATAAAAGCATCCATATATGTGACAATTATAATCAAAGAAATTCAGACAAATTGAAGTGAGGTGAGATGTTACATTACATCAGCTCAGCAGAACGAGTGTCAGATTTATTGAATTCAGCAATGACAATGTGTGAGACACCACGGGTGAGCTGAGAGAGCCAGACATACTGTTCCCTGGCTTTAAAAACAAACAATTGGGAGAGCATCATCAATATTTTGATTTTTGAAAGTCTTATTTTGGGGACACTGTTTATTAAGTACTTATGTGTTTTGTTTTGTTTTTCTTTCTCTCATTGAGTACTATATTTGAGGGGAATATAAATTGTAACCTCCCAGCATTACTTTCTTTAAAAATAAAATTAGGCTTCTTTTCTAATTTCTTTACCATTTTTCCTTCTTCCCTTTAGTACTTCTAAAGTGAAAATAATTAACATTGATAATTTAAAAGAGTACATATTTATAAATCACAAGGGAGAATTTGTAATGGGTCTGAGCAATAAGGGAGCTGAGGGGGACTGAGGAAATATTTAATATGCTACATTTACTTGGAAAATATTTTAAGCATCTTCTGAGGCTTCCATGCTGGATACGACCTCACTGACACTGAGCCCAGAAAAGCAAGACCACTCATAGTTTACCTTCATTGTAGATATTTGTTTTTTCTGGGGGGTTACATAGATAGATAGGTTGGCAGAGATGTGGGTATAGGGAAAGTAAGGAAGAACACTGTTACCAATGCAAGCTTAAGAAATTATCCACCATCTATGGGAACTGTTTCAGAATGTTGTTATTCTAAGGTCCAGTGAGTGGACTGTGCCTAGAGAAACCAGCTTGAGTTAATAATGAAGGTTTAAAAAAACCTCAGAATCTGCCAGAGATCTTGGGCAATGATGGTGAGGCATATTGATGTTAAGAAGACTGAGTATTGCTGACAAACTGTTTTAGTTGAAAGAGGGCTGGATACCACTGATGTCAGGTAAAGAACATTCATCTGTGATTCAGAAGGTGAGGTTTCCAAGTGCTGCTGCAGAACACGTGAATAGGACGATTCATTTTCCTTACGTGGGCTTTAATTTCCCAACCATTAGAAGATTAGAAGTGATTCTTGAATTTTTTTTTTGGCAGAAACTTTTAGGGAGACACTCTATAGAAATAAATGCACAAAGATATTTTTCATCCAGTTCAGGAGCTTTGTGGACCACTTAAGAGTCCATAGAGCCCAAATGGTCTCCAAATTAATTTTCTAATTCTAAAAGCATATAGTGATAAGATCAAAACAATGTTTAAGCTAAAGGGTGAGTCCAATATTTTAATTTTACAGCTGTGCCAATAGAATGTTACAGGATGTAGGTATTTTCTTCACATTCAGACAGCCACTGGTAGGACTATTACTCTGTCCTCTTCCCATCTGGCATACTACATTTCACTAAGCCACCTCTCATGTTGTCATTTGTTCTCATGTTATGAGCTACCAATGCTTTCAAAACTCTACTTGGCAAGTTTTGAAAGTTGCCATAATGGTGCTCCCAGCAAAAATGAATCCGAGGTAGAGAAGAAAGAGAAATGGAAACTCAAATTAGTGGAATAAAAGGAGAGCTCTAGGGCAACACTCAAAAATCAATTAGCCAGCATCCAAAGGAAATTACACGCATTCTTAGGACCTAGTCAAGTGTTCATCATTCTCACTTTACTCTCCTTCACCCAGCAATAGCATTCATATTAAATTGAATTCTGATGTCATTGCCACCATTGAGCTCAGGCATCGTATCCAAAAGTAATTAATTGTTAAATGATGAATGAGATGACTCACACACAAACTGAAGTTTGTAAGGCAATTTATGAGCTGAATAAATAAAATATATACAGAGGGTGCCAAAAAATTTATACATATTTTAAGAAAGGAAAACACTGCATTAAAATTGTAATACTCAATATACACTGATAACAAAAGATTAATACAAATCATGTGCATACATTTTTTGGGACCCCTGGTGTGCATGTGTACACTGTATTGTCATTCAATCCTCTATTTTAATAAAATTTTACCCAATGAGATAAAAATTAGGCAGTATGTACAGGTTTCATAGTGTGAAAAACTTTAAAAGAGATATAGATTTTTTTTTTTTGCAGAAGTCAATTACTCTTTTGAGAACACACCTGCTGTGCTTTCATGTAAAGATCCTTATATTTTAAAAGTTAATTAAAAACATGTACTTTTCTCAACCATCCTTATTCTTGGCAAAGTAAAATAAAAAGGTCTTATACCTTCTGCAGCTCTTACCAATATTTAGCTTTTTTTTGCAAAAAATATTCAAAAGTTGCACTTGCACATTTTTTACACTGGTTTTAGGCAAAATTAAGACTAAATTTCAAAACTGCTGAGTGAACTATAAGAGAGTATAATATTTAAATAAACTACTACCTATGTGGCATTAATTCTTACAAATTCTGCTTTCTTCTACCCACTGACAAAGCATATCTGAATGCAAATGAATGAGTGTGACATAGTTTCACGAAAGAACTGTGAATCATCTCCGACTGCAGTTTTAATAAACTGCATCTAACACACATCATATTTTATTGTGTTGTAGTTGCCTCGATGTACTCAAATATTTCAGAATTTCAGGTAATAAAGCTGTATCTTTGTTTCTGTGATAGACTGCGAAAGTCAGACCAGCTTTCAGCAAACTAAGGAATGAATATGGAAAAAAATACAAAAGCATTGGATTGGACATCATTGAGGAAAGGGCTCAAGTTCTGGTTCTCTCTTTAATTATTTTTGTGGTCATGGTGTTATCTACCTCTCTGGACCTCTTCTTCATTATAAAGTGAGCGATTTGAACTAGGTGAGCTCTAAGATGTCTTCTTGCTTTTAATTATATAAATGCTTTCATAAACAGCTCTGAGATAATCACAGTTATTCCCTAGACCATTCTGAGAGATAGAATGATTTTCTAAATGAATTAAAAAATGAATCTCACAGGACAAGGGAAAAAGAGGATATAATTCCAAGTTTTAAAAATTAGATTTCTTTTCTAAAATTATAAATACCTTGGATATTAGGGAGAATTATTTGATCTGAGATTCTGAAAAAGGTGACCATGTGTTCTTTTATGATATTTTTGGGAAAAGTCTACTAAAGACCTCTTGAGGTTACTCTTCCATTTTGTTCTGACAGGTATTAAACCTCGCTACATAAAGCAGTGTAGGATTATGATTGTTTATTAGAAATTCTTAGTTTATGTTTTTTCACCCCCCAGCTTTACTGAGGTATACTCAAGCAAAAAATGCACATATTTAATGTATACATTTGTATGAATTTGGACATCTGTATATACCTGTGATATCACCACAATCAAGGTAATAAACATAACCATCGCCTCCCTAAGATTAGTTTCATGTGTTTTTCTTTTTTGTGGTAAGAACAGTGATATCAGACTTACCCTATTAACAAGTTTTTAAGTACATAATACCATACAATTAATTATTGGCAATATGTTATACAGCAGATCCCTAGAACTTGAATTCTATTTCTTGACCTTGATATATATGTCCATATGATGAAAACCTGCTCAAGCTTGAGGTTCATGTTGATTATTTTAGGAATCCTCTATCTCCACTTCCACATATGTTCTTCCATCTCTGAATTCCCATAGCTTTTTGGCCTCGGGCACCTTGTTGACACTTCCTTTTACTACTTAGTGTATCATATATGTAATACAATAAAGGCCTGAAGGCCTTGCACTACTAGTTCACTCATCCTGGAATGTTTTCTCCAGTTCTTTGTGGTTAACTGTTGCTAATCATCCAAGTCTTAGCTTACATTCCACCACTGGAAAGAGACCCTCTCTGACCATTTAAGGTAAATTAACGTCTATTATCATGTTTTGCTTTCTAACACTACTTTTTAAAGTTACTGCTTTCATGTCTCCTTCATTACCTGTATGCTCCCTGTCTACTGACACCTTTCTTACATAATTTACTATTGTGCTCACAGCACTTTAGAATGGCTACTGGAGTCAACAGATTCTCAGTGAATGTGTAATGACTGAATTAATCTTTTTGTCTGTAAGGATTTTTCCATTTTGCTGGACAGTGTGTCAACCTGAGAATAAGTTTGCCTCTATCTGACATATGGTCTTGCACACCATAAATGCTCAGTAGATTTTTGATTAATAAAAATGTATTAATGTGGCTGAAAAACAGCAGATAATTGGAAATGTTAGTCTCACTCTGTTTGCAAAATGTTGTTTCTGTTGAAACATAATTTCATTTCCTGAGCACATGGTTAGATGAAATATAAAGAAAAGAAAAACTCCAAAATTTTAGTATGCTAATTTAAAAATCCATATCAAGCCTGTTGAGGAGGAAAAATTTTCCTTCTACTCTTATAGGTTCTTTGTCTGGTCTAAAAATTAAGTTAAATAGATAAAAGATACTAACAGAAGAAAAACAAATTTTGAATTTGTCATGTTTGGAGCCCCATAAAAATATGCGACCCAGGGGCAAGTTGGACCGATGAGGCCCATAGGTCTTGCTGAGCTAAGGAATAGGATAGGGGGCCAGCCGAGTGGCTCAGGTGGTTAAGAGCTCGCTCAAGGGCTTGAGCTCTGAGCAACAGCGGTTCGAGTCCGGCAGAGCTGAGCTGCCGCTGAGCTGCCAACAGGTGGCAGGATGGCTCAGCTAAAAAAAAAAAAAAAAGAATGGGATAGGAGGCTGGGGTTTCAAGGCTGGAAGGGTAATTTACAGGACAATAGGAAGAGTAGATATTTGGTAATTAGATGTTTGGTCTGCTTATACAGATAGGTCATTCAGATAGAAGTTCTCTCTGATAATATTGGGTTGTCGGAAAAGTCATGACGTATTTTTTCTATTTTTTTTTTTGTTGCAAAAATGTGTCATGACTTTTCCGACAACCCAATAGTTCTCTCTCTGAGCCAGGCCCCCTATCTAAATTCATTAATGTGGTTAAGGGAGAAATAAAAGGTTTTCTTGAGTCTGCTGGGTCTTGATTGCCTTTTGCTCAAAATAATCCCCAAGCCAAAGTTGAACTTTTGGGGATGGCATATTCTGCCTCCCCTTCAAGGAAAAGCTATTGTATTTTGCAAAGAAAGTTGATATAATTCATTTCCAAAAACTGTGTATAATATATTCAACTGAGATTTAGTAAGTAAGATTATTTAAATAAAATGTATTTAAAACTGGAGTTATTGTACAAAATCTAAAAAAGCAATTACATATTTTTAAATATAACTAGGGAATTTTCTACATAGATGTGGTCTGATTATGACAGTCAATCCACCAGTAATATAACTTTTTTAATTCAAAAAATTTCAGTTACAGTTGACATACAGTATTATATTAGTTTGAGGTGTATACCATGGTGATTAGACATTTATATAACTTAGGAAGTGATCACTCTGATAAGTTGAGTGCCAACTTGACATCATATATAGTTATTAAATATGATTGCCTATATTCCCATTGCTGTACTTTAAATCCTTGTGACTATTTTTATAACTGGCAATTTGTACATCTTAATTCTTTCCCCTTTTACACCCATTCTCTCAACCCCTTTCCCATCTGACAGCCGTCAAATTGCTCTGTCTATTTATGGTTTTTTTTTTCCTGTTTAATTACAATTGACATTCAATGTTCTATTAATTTCAGGTGTATAACATAGTGGTTAGACATTTATATCATTTATGAAGTGATTCCCCTGACTAGTCTAGTACCCACCTGACACCATACATAGTTATTACAATATAATTGGTTATATTCCCTGTGCTGTACTTTACATCCCCAAGACTACTTTTTTACTACCAATTTGCACATTTTAACCCCTCACCATTTTCACCCAGTCTTCCAACCCCCTTCCGATCTGGCAACTATCAGTTTGTTCTCGGTATCTATGAATATGTTTCGGTTTTGTTTGCTCATTTATTTTGTTCTTTAAATTCCACATAAATCATACAGTATTTGTCTTTCTCTGTCTGGCTTATTTCACTTAGCATAATACCCTCTAGGTCCATCCATGTTGTTGCAAATGGGTAAGATTTCATTCATTCTTTATAGCCATGTAATATTCCATTGTATATATGTACCACCTCTTCTTTATCCAATCATATATTGATGGGCACTTGGGTTGTTTCCACATTTTGACTGTTGTAAATAATGCTGCAATGCACATAGGGATGCATAGATCTCTTCAAATTAGTGTTTTGGATTTCTTTGGATAAATAGTCTGAAGTAGGATTGCTAGGTCATATGGTAGTTCTATTTTTTTTTTAAGATTTTTATTGGGGGTTTGGGGGTTGGGAACAGTGCTGGGGAATTGGGGGAAGGGGAACAGACAAGTTGCTGTCGTTTTGTTCTTCAGTCTAGTTGTGGAGGACGTTGCTTCACTGGCTCAAGTTGGCACCATCATTGCGCTCTTCCCGGGCGAGGCAGATCAGTCGCCGGCTTCTGGACGGCTGCTCATGGCGGCTGCTGGCAGATCATGCTGGCTGCTGGCTACATATGGTAGCCCATGACAACCACTGCAGCAGGGGCTGCAGCCTACGCTGTCGCCGGTGACTCACGGCAGCCCAGCTCTAGGTTGAGCTGTTGTTCAGCATCTTAGCTGTGGAGGACAGTGTCACTGGCCCTCATATGTGGGATCTGAACCGGGACCCTCTGGTGTCCCAAGCCAGCTCTTAACCATCGTGCCACTCGGCCAGCCCGGTAGTTCTATTTTAATTTTTTGAGGAACCACCATACTGTTTTCCATAGTGGCTGTACAAATTTGCAATCCCACCAACAGTGCACAGCGTTTCTTTTTCTGCACATCCCGGCCAACACTTGTTTTTGGTTTATTAATGATAGCCATTCTGACAGGTGCGAGAAGACATTTCATTGCAGTTTTAATTTATTTGCCTGATGACTAGTGATGTTGAGCATCTTTTCATATGTATATTGGCCATCTGTATGTCCTCTTTGGAGAAATGTCTATTTTGGTCCTTTTAATCAAATTGTTTGTTTGGGTGTTTTTGTTTGTTTTTTGGAGGTTTTTTTTGTGTTAAGTTGTATGATTTCCTTAGATATTTTGGATATTGATCCCATATTGGATATATCGTTGGCAAATACCTTCTCCCAATTGGTAGGTTGTCTTTTCATTTTGTTGATAGTTTGTTTCCTTCGCTGTAAAAGTATTTAGTTTGACGTAGTCCCATTTGTTTATTTTTTTCTTTTGTTTCCCTTGCCTGAGGAGATATCAGAAAAAATATTACTAAGAACAGTGTCAAAGAGATTACAGCCTATGTTTTCTCTAGGAGTTTTATGGTTTTGAGTCTTACATTTAAGTATTTAATCCATTTTGAGTTTATTCTTAATTATACTGTAAGAAGGTAGTACAGTTTCTTTTTTTTGCATGTATTTGTCCAGTTTCCCCAACACTATTTATTGAATAAGCTGTCTTTACCCCATTATATATTCTTGCCTTCTTTGTCATAGATTAATTGACCATATAGGTGTGGGTTTATTTCTGGACTCTCTATTTTGTTCCATTGATTTATGTGTCTGTTTTCATGCCAGTACCATGCTGTTTTGATCAGTAAGACTTGCAGTATAATTTAATATTTGGTATCCACCAACTTTGTTCTTTTTTTTTTTTTCTCAAGATTACTATGACTATTCAAGGTCTTTTGTGGCTCCATATAAATATAAATTTTTGTTTTAATTCTTTGAAAATGTCCTTGGTATTTTGAGGGATTGCATAAAATCTATAGATTGCTTTGAGTAGTATGGACATTTTAATGATGTTATTTCTTCTTATCCATGAATATGGATTATGATGGATGAATATGGTATATGCTTCAATTTATTTGTATCTTCAGTTTCTTTCTTCAATGTCTTATAATTTTCTGAGTACAGGTCTTTTACCTCCTTGGTTAAGTTTATTCCTAGGTATTTTATTTTTTGATGCAATTAAAAAATGGAATTGTTTCCTTAATTTCTCTTTGTGATAGTTCATTATTGATGTATAAAATGCAACTGATTTCTGAATATTAATTTTTATCCTGCTACTTTATGGAGTTCATTTATCAGTTTTTTATTTTATTTTATTGTATTTTATTGTTAGATTCAGGTGTACAGAACAATGCAATAGTTATCCTTTTCACCCTTCACAAAGTAACAACCCCCCTTCCCCTATCTA
>NW_017732011.1:627315-632547 GCF_001890085.2 Hipposideros armiger
TATCTCGTTGACAAATATCTTCTCCCATTCAGTAGGCTTCCTTTTTGTTTTATTGATGGTTTCTTTTGTTGTGAAAAAACTTTTAAGTTTGATGTAGTCACATATGTTCATTTTTTCTTTTACTTCCCTAGCCAGTGGGGATGTATCAGTAAAAATATTGCTCAGGGTAATGTCTGCAAATTTAGATCCTGTATTTTCTTCTAGAAGTTTTATGGTCTCATTTCTTATATTTAAGTCTTTAATTCATTTTGAATTTGTTCTTGTATATGGTGTAAGGAGGTGGTCCAGTTTCATTTTTTTGCATGTGTCAGTCCAATTTTCCCAGCACCATTTATAAAATAGACTATTCATTTATCAGTTTTAATTGATTTTTTTTGGTGGAATTTTTTACAGTTCTCTATATCTAGTATTATATCATCTACAAATAATGACAGTTTTACTTTTTCCTTTTCAATTTGGATAGGCTTTACTTCTTTTTCTTGCCTGATTGCTGTAGCTATTACTTCCAGTAGTATGTTGAATAAAAGTGGTAAAAGTGGACATCATTGTCTTGTTTTTGATCTTAGGGAAAATGCTTTGAACTTTTCAGTATGATATTTGCTGTGTGCTTGTGAAAAATGGCCTTTATTATATTCAGGTATGTTCCCTCTATTCCTTCTTTGCTGAAAGCTTTTATTGTAAATGGATGCTGGATTTTGTTAAATACTTTTTCCATATCTATTGATATGATCACATGATTTTTATCTTTCATTTTGTTTATGTGGAGTATCACTTTAATTGATTTGTGGATATTGAACCAATCTTGCATCCCAGGAATAAATCCCTCTTGATAATGGTGTATGACCTTTTCAATATCTTGCTGAACTCAGTTTGCTAATATTTTATTGAGGATTTGTGCATCTATGTTCATCAAGGATATTGGGGTATAATTTTCTTTTTTTGTAATGTCCCTGTCTGGTTTTGGAACCAAGGTAATGCTGGCCTTGTAAAATGAGTTTGGGAGGCTTCCCCATTTTGAACAGTTTTGGAATAGTTTGAGAAGGATAGATGTTAATCCTCCTTTGAATGTTTGGTAAAATTCCCTTGTGAAGCCATCCATTCCAGGACTTTTGTTTGTTGGGAGTTTTGTGGTTACTGATTTAATTTCATTAATAGTAATTTGTTGGTTCAGGTTTTCTGTTTATTCTTGACTCAATCTTGGAAGATTGTATAATTCTAAGAATTTGTTCATTTCTTCCAGATTGTCCAATTTGTTGTTCATAGTGTTTTCTTATAATCCTTTGAACTTTCTGTGGTGTTGGTTGTCACTTCTCTTTCATTTTTCATTTTATTTATTTGGGTTTTCTCCCTTTTTTCTTGATGAGTCTGGTTAAAGTTTTATAAATTTTGTTTATCTTTTCAAACAACCTATTTTTGGTTTCATTGATTTTTGTTTGTTTATTTGTTTTTTATACTTTATTTCAGTTACTCCCACTCTGATCTTTATTATTTCTTTCTGTCTTCTCACTTTGGGCTTCTGTTTCTGTTTCTTTTTTGTTTGTTTGTTTGGTTTTTTTTTTTAGTTCCTTTGGGTGTAAAGTTAGATAGTTTATTTGAGATTTTTCTTGTTTCTCGAAGTGGGCCAGTATTGCTATGAATTTCTCTCTTAGAACTGCCTTGGCTGTGTCCCTTAGCTTTGAAATCATTGTGTTTACATTTTCATCTGTCTCCAGGTATTTTTTATTTCTCCCTTGATCTCATTGATAACCCATTCATTGTTTAGTAGCATGTTATTTTGCCTCCATGTGATTATGTGTTTTTCAGTTTTCTTCTTGTAATTTATTTCTAGTTTCATAGAAATCAATAGCATTGTGTTTGGAGAAGATGCTTGATATAATTTCAGTCTTTTTAAATTTACTGAGATTTGCATTGTGGTTATTAATAACATGTGGTCTATCCTGGAAAATGTTCCACGTGCATTTGAAAAGAAAGTATATTCTGCTGCTTTTGGGCGAAATGCTCTAAAAAATAGCAATTAAATTCATGTGGTCTAATGTGTCATTTAAGGCCACATTTCCTTGTTGATTTTCTGTCTGGGTGATCTTTTTATGTCAGTGAGGTGTTAAAGTCCACTACAATTATTGTATTACTGTTTATCTCTCTGTATGTCTGTCAATATTTGCTTTATATATTTAGGTAATCTTCGGTTGGCTGCACAAATGTTTACAATGGTTGTATTCTCTTGTTGCATATATCCTTTTATCATTATGAAATGTCCTTTTTTTCTTGTTATAGCCTTTGTTTTAATGTCTAGTTTTCTGTTATAAGTATTTCTACGCCAGCTTTTTTTTCATTTCCATTTGCACGAAATATCTTCTTCCATCCCTTTACTTTCAGTCCTGTATGTCTTTCAATCTGAAGTGGGTGGGTCTCTTGCAAGCAGCATATGTTAGGCTTTTTTTTAAATTTTCCATTCAGCCATCTTATGTCTTTGACTGGAGTATTTAATACATTTATATTTGAAGTAATTATTAATAGTTATGTACTTATTTCCATTTTATTATTTATAATTTTGATTTTTTTCTTTTTCTTCTGAAAGAAGCCCCTTTAATATTTCTTGTAAAACTAGTTTAGTTTTGGTAAACTCCTTTAGCTTTTTCTTGTCTGGGAACATTTTTATCAGTCAATCCTAAATTATATGAGTAATCGTAGCCTTGCTTGGTAGAGTAATCTTGGTTGTAGGTCCTTGCTTTTCATCACTTTGAATATTTTATGCCAATCTCTTCTGACCTGCAAAATTTCTGTTGAGAAATCAGTTGACAGTTCATTCCTATATGTTCTTGGTGCTTTTTGAGCTGCTTTCCTTTTGCTGGAGCTCAGAGCAAGTACATTTGTAAACTAGTGAATCTGTGCCCTTTAAGAATTGCATTATCTAAGTCTCCAGCAGCCTGCTGTCTCACTCAGCCATAATCTCTGCTGGTTTTCACCAGAAGTTATGGGGACTTTTCTTCATGGCACTGGAGCCCTGAGCTGGGAAGCCCAGTGTTGGGCTGGAGCCCTCACTCCTCAGTGGAGCCTCTACAGCCAAGCTATCCCTCCTGTTTCTTAACCACTATTCTGTTCATGTGGGACTAACCCATTCTGCATCTCTGTCCCTCCTACCAGCAGCTTACTTCTTTATATCCTTAGTTGTGGGGATTTTGTTCAACTAGCCTTCAGGTGGTCTTGATGATGGTTGTTCTGTAATTTAATTTTAATTTTGATGTGGTCATGGGAGGAAGTGAACTCAGAATTTACCTATTCTGCCATCTTGACCAGAAGTCTGTATAACTTTTCTACTGATGACTTTAAAGTTTTGAATTATACACAATGCTTTAATTGACATGTTATTCATAAATACAACATTGTGACTTAAGTAGATAAAACAGATTTCTAACATCTCTATTTTTTATGTATTGGAAAATAAAGCATTGTATTGTTCTTGCAACATAAATTGGATTGGATCAAGAACAGACTTTCTACTTTGAAATTAAATTTATTATCAAGTTAATATTTATTGCAGTGGGGGAACCAGGAGGGTCTGGGAGTCATTCAGATGAGGTACTTTATAGCTGAGGAAACTGAAGTAAACCACTTTACTCAATGTTAACCAACTACCTACTTCATATTAGTGAAAACTTAAAGGTTGGTTAGATGTCCAGATGCAAGTTTCTGCTTCTTAGTTTAATGTTTACTCCAAAATATAGGATGCTGACTGATCATTTTCCCTGAAGGGGCACCAAGTAACTAACTTCTGGAATAGGTACCCCAGCAGTAGTTTTGAGCTTAACAAATTTTAAACTATTATTTACATCAAAAAAGATTTGTAAACTTTTAATACTACTTTGCAGTCAAATAAATAATATTAAAGTCATACCTAGATCTGAAATAATCTTTTTTTGATCACTTGGGAGGCACTTGTGCATGTAATAAATTTATGAAATTTAGTAAGAATTGGGTTGTGTATACAGAATGATAGTCTGGTTGTCAGAATGGAACGTAGCAGACAGGAATGTAAATATGTAGCCTTCGTGTGTGTATTAGTTAGGATTATTTCATTTGCAGATGGTAGGAACTCAACTCAAATTAGTTTATACAAATAAAGTTCCCTGGCTGGGATGAATAGGGTAGTTTAGAAGTTAAAAGGAAGAGCTATAGAAAAACAAAGCATCTAGGGCAGAATTTATGCACTCAGCACTGCTAAAATATTCTCATTCTCTCTCTCTCTCTCTCTCTCTCTCTCTCTCTCTCTCTCTCTCTCTCTCTCTCTCTGTCTCTGTGTTTATGCTTAGTTTAATTTTGCAAAAAGCCTTATTCTTCATATTTTAAATAAGACATGACTCCTGGCAACTCCAGCATTATTTCCTCTCATTTTAGCACCCCTGAAGGAAGTGAGAACTTCTTTATTCCAGTTTCTGTCAATATTAAAGAAGAATTTTGTATTGGCACAGCTTGGGGCACTTGGCCACAAAGGGAGATAAGGGAATCCTGCAACAGGATGATATGATTCACAAATTCCCAAGTACCACATGCTACTTGGGAAGTGTGATTTCCCCAAAGAAAGGATGCTAAATTTTAAAGGGATGCACGTTTAAAAAGATTACATACTCTCTAGAGTGTTTTTGGTAATGCAATCTGCTATTCTAATCTCTCATGAGTTAGTTATTTCAGAGGTGGCATTATTAATTTCCAGTATTAACCTTACATAGCTTATAAGTTTTTAAAGATTAAAATATGGTAAAACCTAACATTAACAGAGATGCAGTAAGATGGACCCTCATAGAATTCTGGTGGAAGTGTAAATTGGTGAAAACTATTTGTAAAGCAGTTTGATGTGTTAATAACCTTAAAATAGTTCACATTCTTGGATCCAGTAATCCACTTCTAAAAGTGAATTCTAATAAAACTTTATATAAATATATATGTTTGTGTGTATATATATATATATATATAACATTTTTAATAGTTCTGAATATTGAAAACAACATTAATGTTGAGCAAATTTGATTTAGTTAAATATGAATAGACATATGATGGGATAATATGCAAATTATATGCTGATAGCCCTCCACACAATTTTGCTAATATATCACATTTGCAAGGTGAAAGGAAACAGCTGCCTTTATAAACTGTTGGTAAGAATATAAATTGATGCAAACTCATGAGAAGAAAATTTTATATATATATATATATATATATATATATATATATATA
>NW_017732011.1:634401-640165 GCF_001890085.2 Hipposideros armiger
ATATAACCAGTGATAACTGTTGGAATTTAAAACAATACATATATATATATATATATATATATATATATATATATATATATATGTTATTTTTACATAAAAATAACCACAAATGACATGAGAAAATGCTCACCATGTTTTTTTTGCTTTAATTTTTGAGTCTTTTTGTTATTATTAAAGTAATATATGCCCTTCATAAAAAATGTAGAAAGTAAGGTAAAAATAAGTAAGCAGAAAGTCATCCAGTAACCCCATGGTCCCACCATAACAACCTTATTAGCGGAAGTGAAATTACTATCCCTGTTTTACACTTGAAGATGCTAACCCAACAGGGACTCTAAGAAACCTGTCAAATCTAGGAAGTGGCAGAGCTTAGAGGGAAGGAGAGCCATGGAAGCTTTCACAGAGGAAGATGCAAAGATCGAAAATGAATTATTAATAAAGAAACAATTTACAAGTTATTTTAGTATTTTGCATTTCTAATTATACTGAGAGAGGGAATAGAACAGGGGAAACAGGTCAAGGCAAAGGAGGTAATGAAATCAGGTTTAAATCTTTTATGCTGGAGATACAAATTGAATATCCAGATGGAACTAACTAATAAACAATATAAACCTGGGCAGTGGAAAGAAGACTGGTCAGGAAAGGGAGATCTATGTGTCCCAATGGCAGGGCTTCAAGGCACTGGCGTTAATGGTTGTAGGTAGAGAGCCAGAATCTTTAGCTAAAACGCAAATTAAGAGTTAGGTGTTTTATGGATTGTTGAAGGCTAGAATTGGTTTTTACTTCTTTTCTTAATGCCCTGGTCTGTTTTCCTGAAGGGCTCCCACTGGAGCAGTCAGGTTGGATACAGCAAGAGAGGCTGGCCAAGATTTGAAATGATGAATGTGGCAACTAGTTGGTAACCTGATATTAAATATATCCAGGTGTTTAATTCTCCTGAACCCCAAGGCTCTTTTTCTTAACCATTGCCAACTGCCATTGCCATAAGTATCAGAAGACAGGGGACTTGGAGAACTTATTTCCCCACTGTGTCTGTTACTAATTATTAATATTATAGTTCTATGAACTAGGAGAAATTACTTTTCCAACTATGGTTCTGATTTCTTTATATCAAAAATGAGAAGAATACACTAAATAATTTCTAACTAACTTCCAGCTCTAAAACTTAGGTTCTATGTAAAAGTCATCATTCTCTCTAACTCCCCAAACTTGATACTTTCTCCTCTTTTTATAAAAAGGATTATTTTTATTATTTTTTTCTTCATCCTATGGTCATCTACATAAATGTTTCATTACTCCTACTAAACCATAACCACCATAGGGCAGAAAAGCAACACTTGTCTCTGTGTCTTCCTTGGTATCTGATGTAGAACCTTGCACATAGTAGGAATCAATAAACGTTTAAACAATGAACAAAGACATACATCTGCAAACCGAAAACTTTGTGTGGTATGCTGATTTCCCTGATAAAAATGTGCTAAACTTTGAATCCATGATTGTTAAAGGGTATATATAATAAAACCACTTGACTTAAAGCAGAATGATTCCTGGACAATTGCAAAATAAGGTTTGAGTAGCCCCACAATATTTCTCATATCTAGAATACTAATGTATTTTTTAAAAAATCTGTGAGACATATACCTCAAGGATCTGTGACCTGAGGAAGTCTTCTGATTGCATATTGTGTTCAGGGTGGCATCACTCATTTATATTCACTTCTTGGAACCTTGGCCCTAAGCTGCCTTGACAGCTTGTCAGGAGTAAATCTTATCAAGGAGGGTTTTCCCTTTGGAAAACTTCACACAGATTGTGTTGCTAGTGAGAAAGGAAGAAAAACACAGCAAGCTTGCTTCATCCAATTAACAAATCTGTGTAGGCTGTCTTGTCATGCAGCTGGGCAATTGGCAAAGGGGAAAGTTAATTTTATGGTCGATGAAAACCTTTCATTTGTGGTGACAAACTCAGGAACTCAGAGTACTGTTAACTCTTTCTAAACCATTTTGCAATGCCTTTGCTTTTATAACTGTAGCAATGGAAAAAAGTGTCTTTCCTTGTGTAAGCAGGAATGGCTTAGTACTTGCATCAACATATTAGAAATTACTGGATAATTCATCAATGTGAGTCTTAACCAGATGGAATATTTAGGTTTATATCTTCTTCTTTGGCATTTAGATTTTCTGTTGTATGGTGTTATGCTAAAGTACTAAATTTGTAGGTATAAAAATATTGGAATAAATATAAAATCTAATACTTGTAGGCTGTGAATACAACTTGAGTCATTGTTTATGGTCTCAGTCTTCTCATACATAAATGACTGTAATAATATATCTTTTTTATTGTTGACTGTAATAATATATCTTTTTTATTGTTATAGAATCATTTTGTGGATCACTGAATAACCATTTGTAAAAGTGTAAAATCCAAAGCATCATACTAATATAGATGTATACATGGTTTTGCCATATCACCACTGTCAGAAAAATATTGCTCTAAATATTTACACTCACTCATAAAATAGAACCTTACATCTTTTCACTGTGTTATGCAATTAGTGAACCACTGCCATGTAGCTATGTCCTCAGAATTTTTCCACTCCCTATGATTGTGCATTATTTTCCCCCATTTGATTGATGAGAAAAGTGAGATGTAAAAAATCTTCAGTGAATTTTTTCTCAATAATGCTAATCAAGTCTCAAGATTTTGTGGTACTTTAGTCAAAATCTACTATTTTCTGCTTCTACCATGCTGTTTTAGATAGGGCCATTACGGGACACCATCTGTTGAGATGATAGTAGGGTGGACCCCTAAATAAAGTGAGGCAGCAAGCCAAAGGGGTATGGGCAGAAGGTGCTCCCGAATGAGGAAACAGTAAGGACAAAGGCCCTCAGTCTGAGTCAGGGAAGAATTGCTGTTTTCAAGGACTACCAATCAATATAGTGTTACTGAAGCCAAATGAATGAGAGAGAAAAAGTGGAAAGTCAAAGACATTGGTAGTTGTCTGCGTAGTAGTCCCTCAGACCATGATAAGAATAATATTCTGAGAGCAGTGAAATGGCATTGAAGTCTAAATGGGGAGGCAATATGATCTGATTTATGTTTTGAATGGCTCATTCTAGCTCCTGTGTAGAGCATGCAACTCAGCAGCCTAAAAGTGAAAGCGTGAACAATATTTCAGGGGTCAGGATAGATATACTAGTGGCTTGAACTAAGGTGACAGCAGTTGGGATAATAAGAAATAATCAGATTGGAATGGATGTTTAGAGTCATGCCAACAAGTATATTGAAAGAGTAATAGAAAATGTCTCAGGTTTTGGCCATAGCAACAATGCTAATGGTAGGGAAGACTTAGGGAGAAGTGAGTTTGGAGGTAGAACATCAGGCGTTTGGGCTTGTATAAGTTTGAGATGCTTAGACATCCAAATGAAGAGGTTGAGTAGTCATATGATATAAATGTTTTCAGCTCAAGTAATAAAAACAATAACAAGGAAAAACTCATATAACTCTTGCTATATGCCAGGCCTAGGTCTAGGAAGCATTCTGACTCCAGGTGTTACAACACTTGAGAAACTGTAGCTTAAGCAAAGAATCTATCTAGTAACTGCATAAAACAATGTATTTTCAAATAGTTCCAGGTTGGATTACCTTTGATGATATCAAGTATCCAGTTACCAGCTTTCTTTCTTTTTTTTTTTTTTTAAAGATTTTTATTGGGGAACTGGGGGGATGGGAACAGCGCTGGGGAATTGGGGGAAGGGGAACAGACAAGTTGCTGTTGTTTTTGTTCTTCAGNATACATATACATATATATCAAAATTAAAAATGCAAATATAGCCTAGTAATTTCATTTCTAGGAATTTTTCCCATAGATATTATTGTAAGTACTCAAAGAATGTTCAATGTAATATTGTTTGCAATAGAAAATATGTGGAAATAAGTTAAATGTCTACTAACCAAGGGACATATTAAATAAATGCAGCAGTTAAAAAGGAATGATCTATCTTAATCTGTAAAATATATTAAATAAAAAAGCAAGGCATAAACACTGCTTATAGTAGTCCCTCATTTATTTAATATGTTGTGAATATTCTTGCATGTGTATAGGATTTTTTTGTAAGACATAAGAAAGAGGTAACAGTCATGTGGTAGACATGACTCTATTCACTTATATCCATTCCTCCTTTCCTTCTTAACCACACAGAAGACTACACTTTCCAAACTCTTGCAGTTACCTAGAGCCATGAAAACAGTTCTGGCAAATAAAATGTGATGGGAGTAACATTTGAGCTGACAAAAAATGAAAATCCTTTCGAAAACTCTCCAGTCTCTTTTGTATTCATACAGAAGGTCTATGGAAAAGGTGGAGCTCGAGATAAAAGCAGCCTGGATGGCTGACACATATTAACACAGCTGCCTGAGGGTCACCAGGACTGGCAAGACGTTTTCAAGAACAAGAAATAAGCTTTTAGTGTGTTAAAACATTGTGGATTGGGAGTTTTGTTTATTACAGAACCAACTTAGTCTCCTCTATGAGATGTGATAAAAAAATACAGAGAATGTTTAAATTAAAAAAAAATATTACAGTAAAAGATACAGCGCCATTAATCCCCCTTCAAATACTCCCCCTTGCTTCAAGCACACGTAGCCCATCATTCTTGCCACTTTCTGAAATAGTGCAAGTCCTCTTTTGTGTCTTTACTTCATCGTCTATCATGACAATGCTCTGTGTCACATATTACTTCTGTTATGGCGATTTCTATCAAATAAAAACATTACAGTGTGTCCTTATTCACCTTCTTCACAGGATCTGGCACTGTGAGGTTTCTGGCTCCTCCCCAAAGTCAAAATTACCATGAAAAGAAACTAGTTTGAATCGATTCAGGATATGGAGACAGCCACAATAGTGCAACTAAAGATGCTCACCAAAGAGGACTTCAAAAATTGCTTCAGAAAGTGGCAAGAACAATAGGATAAGTGTGTTTGAGGCAAGAGGGAGTCTTTTTAGGGGGATTAATGGCCATGTGTATTTCACTGTAATAATTTTTTAAATGCATACATTCACCGTATTTTGTGATCACACCTCAAAATTAGTATAAACAGATAATTTTGGAAGTGAAATGTATTTGAAACCGATTGATTGTTGTAATATATAGACTCTAAATTCAATAATGGCTCAAATGCAACAGAAGCCTATTTTTTGCTAACATCAATCCATGGAGATTCTGTACTAATTGTAATGATGGAACCGAGTGCCTCTTCCTTCGTACAGCCATTTGGGAACTCAAGGTGATCAAGTTTGTAGTGTCTCTTCCCTTGTAGCTTCCAAAATTTTCCTGGAAATTGAAATTGAGCTGGAAGAAGGGCAAAGATCATAGAGGATTGCATGTAGGAGGTTTTACTGAGAAGGCCTGAAGGTGACACAGAGCATTTTTAAGTATTGGCTAGGAAGCTGTCACGTTGGCCATACCTAATGGCCTGTGAGGCTAAAAATGTAGTTATTTGGTGTTCCCAGGAAAAAAAAGAAATGAATTTTGCTAAACAAGATTTTCTGCCATAGATGGAGGAACTTACTTTTTATTATATAACCAGTGATAACTGTTGGAATTTAAAACAATGCATATATATATATATATATATATATATATATATATATATATATATATTTTTTTTATATAAAAATAACCACAAATGACATGAGAAAATGCTCACCATGTTTTTTTTGCTTTAATTTTTGAGTCTTTTTGTTATTATTAAAGTAATATATGCC
>NW_017732011.1:643935-661715 GCF_001890085.2 Hipposideros armiger
TTCTTCAGTCTAGTTGTGGAGGATGTTGCTTCACTGGCCCAAGTTGGCACTATGATTGCACTCTTCCCGGGCAAAGCAGATCAGTCGCCGGCTTCTGGACGGCCGCTCACTGTGGCTGCTGGCCGATCCTGCTGGCTGCTGGCTACATACGGTAGCCCATGGCAACCCACTGCCACAGGGGCTGCAGCCCACGCCATTGCCAGCAACCAAATCATGGCAGCCCAGCTCCAGGTGGAGCTGTTGTTCAACATCTTAGCTGTAGAGGGCAGTGTCACTGGCCCTCATATGTGGGATCCGAACCAGAGCCCTCTGGTGTCCCAAGCCAGCTCTTAACCATCGTGCCACTCAGCCAGCCCCAGTTACTAGCTTTCTATTCTGCCATGCTAAGCATATCAAATTGTTAGGCTTATTGTCTGATGGCTACATCAGCTTCAAGAAGCAAGAGTACACTGTTTGCATTCAAGGAGGGTGAATGGCCAAGCCAATTAAGCAGAGGGCTTTTCTTTATTAGAGAGGAAAACCTCCCCTACAGGGGCTAAGGTCAGACTGATGACTTCTTATTTCTTATTGGACTGATTATTGTTTTCTAAAGGAGTTAATGAGAGAAATTACCTCTTTTTACTCTCCTTCTGCTGCTTTTAATCGGGGATTTGCAGTTGATGTCTCATGGGAGGCAACTAAGAGGGAAATTTTGTGCTGGGTTAAACGATGAGCAGAGTTGAAACACTCAAAGAAGGACAATCACAATATCTTACCACAGCCTACAGAATGCATTTGTGGTTGCTGTATATGTGTGTTTGCATTTGTTTGTGACTTTCAGAAATTATTTTTAATGAAATGTCTCAAAATTATGGAAACTTACAAATATTGGGTCATCGTAAAAGTCATGACGCATGTTTGCAACAGATGGCACTGGTTCAGTTTTGGAAGTACTAGAGTCATTTACATCTATGTAATTGCTATGCCATTAGACAGCTGACAGTTCAAGCTTCATTCTAAAACAAACATTGAACAATTTGGTTGAGTTTTGGAGATTTTACAGCAAGTTGAAGATGGAAGACCAAATGTGCATTTTTGCCGTATTTTACTCTTTTACTTCCATAAAGGGAAGAATGCACATCAAGCTTGTGAAAAGTTGCATAACATTTATGGTGACAATGCTCTACAAGAACTTCAGTGCCATCGATGGTTCACGAAATTCTGTGCTGGTGATTTTGATCTCAATGACGCTCCTCAGTCAGGGAGGCCCACCGAGGTTGATGACTACCAAATAAAGGCATTGATTGAGCCAAACCCATGTTACATGACACACGAGATAGCAGAAACAGTGAACATCCATCATTCAAGCATTCATGACCACCTGAAGAAGCTGGGATATGTAAGCAAGCTCGATATTTGGGTTGCGCATGAACTCAAAGAAGTTCATTTGACGGTGCATGTAAACATCTTCAATATGCTCATTAAATGTGAGGAAAATGATCCTTTTTGGAAGCGACTGATAACTGGTGATGAGAAGTGGATTGTTTACTACAATGTGGTGCACAGACGGCCTTGGTCCCAACATCATGATTTGCCTCAAACAACATTGAAAGCAGACATTCATCACAGGAAAGTTATGCTCTCAGTGTGGTGGGTTTTTAAACGTGTGTTTTTTGAGTTCCTACCAAGGAACCAAACAATCAATTCAAATGTGTACTGTTGGCAATTGGACAGTTTGAATGAATCCATCATCCAGAAACATTCAGAGCTTGTTAATTGTAAAGGAGTTGTGTTCCATCACAACAAAGCTTGATCAACCATCAAAAATTATTGGAGCTTGGATGAGATGTGTTGCCACACCCACCATACTCACCTGACCTTGCGCCGTCAGACTTCCACTTGTTTTGCTCTCTTCAAAACTCCTTGCGTGGTATAATGTTCAATTCAGATGAGGCTGTAAATCAGCACCTTGTTCAGTTTTTCGCAAATAAAGACAGGTCCTTCTATGAATGAGGAATTATGAAGCTCACTGAAAGATGTCAAAAGGTTATTGAACAAAACAGGCAATATATCATTGATTGATTTTTGTTCTTTATATAAATAAAGGACCCTTGAAAAACATAGACAAAATACATTATGACTTTTCTGACGACCCAATAGAATAAACCTTAATCCATGGCTCAAGATCCATATCACACACATGATCATTGCCAAGGGAGTCAACTTTCATGTTAAAGGAAAATACTAAGAGCAGAAAAATCTATAGATAACAAGTAAATATGGGGGGAACTGGAATTGGTTTTTTAAGAGATGTATGATATTAGAAATAACCAGGGGAATTTTTTTTCCCCTAGAGATCATCATTATTAGTTGTAATTTGTTTTGTGTGACTCTCTTGCCATCCAAATTAGGCATTTTAAAAATTAAAAATTGATTCTGTAAAACTCATCACCATATCACAAATGTGACCCTTTGTCTCAGCTGCTTTCATATTCAGGGAAGGAAATAGCTGAGTTAAAGAGAAAGTTTAAGGAGGGAAGCTTGCAAAAATAAGTAATGAGAACCAGTTCCCTTTGGACATGATCCTTATGTTTAATATAGGGAACCTTCAGTGATCTTTTAAGATTCACAGAAATTATCATGATGTAGGCAGTGTTTCTGGTGACTCATCAATGATAGCAGACTTAACATGAAACTTTTCACATAGTAGGCAGAGTGTATGTTACTGATTTTTATTGCAGTCAGAATGGTATATAGCCAGTAGATTGATTGGCATCTTAATATTTCTGTTGCCATTGTAGGCATGTCATTCATGGCAAAACATTCTAGTCTAATGGCCTTGTCAGAACCTGAAGCTGAGAGATGTGAAATAACTGGCCAAGGTCATACATTAACAGTACATGAATAAAACGTCAGTTTTTAAGCCCAAGGTCAGCATTGAGGTTGGTAAAAGCCAGCTAATGACTTTTTTTCCCTGCTTAATATTGACCCAAAAATTAGGTCATTTTGAAGAATGATATTGAGAATAAAGTGGCTCTAAAAGAGGGGTGCTCCTTCTCTTAGTATTTAAACTCCTTCCTGACAGTTGCTACATACTGAGAATGACAGTCTGTAGGATTTATTCTGCTTCTAGAAGAATGTAGATTAACTATGGAATAGAAACCGAGCAAGCAAAGACAATAATTATCTTTTCTGAGAAAAGGCTAGAACCTCCTCAGTACCTCCCTGAATCCCCCTATTGTCCTTTTTTCTTGTTGTTTGTGTGCTGAGAGAAGGAAGCTCTTTTAGAAACCTTATGGAGGGCTAGTTGATAATTATGCCTTCTGCTTAGAAATACCCATCCCACTACTTCAGTGGGAAAAATACAATTCATTCTTCAAAGCTTAGATCAGCATCACCTATTATATGTGGTTTCCTCTCCAAGTACAATTATTGCTTCTTTCTCAATACTCTCATTTTAGCTGTCAATGTACATAGAAATTGTAACACCAGGGTGTTTACCAGAGACCTACTTGGTGGTTCCTGTGTGCCATTTTTTTCAATGGATCCCATTAGACTGTCAGAAACTGTGTGGCTTCTCAGCCTCTCAGATGCAGCTTGCAACTTAACAGACTCCTTAAGAAAAACAAAAATCACTATGCTGCATATTATGCCCACATTTCTGGGCTTCTTTTCTCTCTGATTTATTAACCTCTCAAATCTGATGGCTTTAGGAGGTATTGGTGATACCTTCACATAGATCTTTTTAAATATTATTTTTATGTTTTCTAGTTGTTTTCAGAAGAATGGGTTGATCTGCAGTAATCTAGGCTACCATTAGCAGAAAGACATTATTATTCTTAGATTTTACGGTAGCAAAATAACCCCAAAATCAGTAGCACATAGAACTATTTTTTCATATAAACTTTTTTTGAGAAAAATTCCATACAAGAATCTGCATATATTTAAAATATATAATTAATAAGTATTGACAGCTGTGTACACCTATAATATCACCATCACAATCTAGATATATAACATTTTCATTATCCCTAAAAGGTCCTTTCTGTACCTTTGTGCTTAGTCCTTCTCTCCATCACCAGCTCCAAGCAACCCTTACCTGATTTTTGTCATCATAGATTAGTTTACATTTTTATAAAGGGAGTCATATCATCCTATCATATTTTTTGTCTAGCATCTTTTTCTCAGCAAAATTATTAGATTTACTTATATTGCTGTGTGTATCCATAGCTTATTCCTTACTATTGTTGAGTAT
This sequence comes from Hipposideros armiger, assembly GCF_001890085.2. Taxonomy (NCBI): domain Eukaryota; kingdom Metazoa; phylum Chordata; class Mammalia; order Chiroptera; family Hipposideridae; genus Hipposideros; species Hipposideros armiger. The sequence continues at coordinate 648,170 of NW_017732011.1, forward strand.
TATTCTATTGAATGGATAGTGTTTGCTTTAGCTCTTAGAGGCATTCCAAGTTCACACCTGCCCTTTGCTCGCTAGTCCTCTGCATGAGGATGTATATGGCCCACAGGGGAGATAAACCTTTAGTTTCGATTCCAGAATAAGAAAGGTGAAGGGCAGAGATTAAGGACATCCACAGGCAGAGCAAAACCACAGAACAAAGCTTACCTGTCAGTGGAAAGAGAAATAAACATTTGGTTTTATAAAAGTTACAAAAAGAAAATGCTCCTACCACAAAACCACCATTTTTCCTTCAATAGAAAGAAAGATTATTAAGAGACCCACCCTCTTTAGGAAAGAGAATTTACACTATTTGGGATATATATGCACATATTTATAGTTTACAGAACAACTCAAGATACAGATCATGTTAGAGTCTAAATAGGAACAAAAAAGAGCACTCTACCTCTCACCCTTATATTCAGTATGGCAAGTCAATCTCCCTGGGCTTAAAATTCTTCATTTACCAACTAGAAATATATACCCTGTTCAACAACCTCTGAGGATTTCTTGAAGATCCAAAAAGATGAGAAGCAACAAAATAATTTTTAAGACTTACCTTCATATGCAAATTTTGTTGTATGAAATTGGAAAGATATGCCCTTTAACAACATTGATGCTAGGGGGAGCTATTCTCTCTTTGAAAATGAAATAGTTGTTTGCATTTAATGTAAGGAATATGTGTGTAGCACGTATGTTCAAATATACAATTTGCCCAAGAAAATCACAGAGAAAAACATGTATAAGCAAAACCCTCAGGTTCTGTTCATTCTTTAGCGCATGCCTTCAGTAGAGAACAATTAAATGTAAACAATAAAAATTCTGTAGATTGATTATCTTTAAGTATAGTAGAAATTGATATTCATACAAAGATTGTTTTGTAAAATTGCTCAGCAATTTTGGAGACCAAAATTCTGGTGTTCATCACTTTCCTAATATCCCTTCACTTTTCTGGAAAAAAAAATATTCTGAGAAGGGAATGTTTTAAATTATTTCTTCTTAAATCCTTTACCAACAACATTTTACCAACAACATTTTATATGCAATTATAATGAAAAGAGGGATTGTTTTACTTAAATCTTTATATTACATTGTGTGAAAGAAGGTGACTCAAAAGAAGTGATGAGAACTGAATTCCAATTATATGCTGAGTACTGAGTCAATCTAGGTGTTTACATGTATTAACTCATTTAATTTGCCCCTGAGCTCCTTTAAAGCATGTGTGCAAATTTTGTAAGCATATTGGCCTATTGTATATTTTTGTGATGAGAAGGTAGAAAGTAGGGCAATTTTTTCCTTATCAGGTAATAATTCCGTTAACTGCAAATTATTAATACAAGTCATTTAATAAGTGCTTCTCAAATAACTGGTAGGTATGTCAGGTTTTCCGCCAGCTGCTGGGGTGCCTAGAAGAAAGATTCAATTTCTTGTCAAGCCAAGCCTCCATGGATTATAAAGTCTCATGGTGGATGATAGATATTAATTTTTAAAAATCACGAAAATGCATATGATTAGAAATGTAATAAAAACTATGAAAAAAAGCACAAGGCACTTCAAAAACGTAAAACAGACTCCCTGGTCCAATATAGGGATGTATTTGAGGAGATTTTCCATGAAGCAGTGATGTGAAATGAGGGCTGGAGGATGTATAGAAGTTAAGCAGGCCAAGAATGGAGGAAAGAAACAAACTTCTAGATTGGAGGAATAGCGTATGTGGAAAGCTGAAGATGGCAAAGAACTTGGTGTCTAGGAGTATAAAAAGGGCTGATGTGGCTGGAATTAGGGAGCAAGAAGAGTAGTAGGTTTCGATGAACTGGACAGTTGGGCAGAGGCTAGCTTATACAGGGCCTTTCAATGAGGTGAAGAGTTTCCATCGTTTTCTATTTCATTCCAACTGCAAAGAGGAACAGGTAGAAAAGGCGGGGAATTTTTCAGACAAAGAGAAGAATCCGTGCAATGGCCCTGGGGTATAACAATGCATGACTTAGCTGTGAACTGAGCAATGCACGAAACTGAAGAGAGAGGAAGGAGTCAAGTGGGAAAAGATGAGGCTAGATGTTAAATGGGGACCAGATCATGTAGGGCTGTAAGGTCCATGTTAGAAAGTCAGGGCTTTACTGCATAGATAAACAGTGGAAACAATGAAGAATGGGAGCATGGGCTGTCATCTCACATGCAGTTTAGATACCACTCGTTGCAGCGTGGACTGGGAATTGCAGGAGGAAGAGAACCAAGGGAGGAGGCTGAACAAATTAGTAGTAGAATGATGCAAGAATCTAGGTGCCATTTTAAAAAGGTACCATTTTTATTGGGCATTGTTACCTGAAATGTAGAAATATTTGGGGGAAGACTGCCTTTTACTAGGCATAGAAGCTTTATTAAAATATTATATTTGAAAATAGTTTGCTCACATACTTGCTTTGAAGGCATTTCTTTGTCTAATGTTGATATGAGGAATCTAATTCACATTGTATCATTAACTTTCAAGGCATTCTGTCTCACTAATTAATTTCATTTCACCAAAATCATTCTATGCTGTCAATGTCTTCCATAAATTTAGAAGAACTGTTGGACTTCTGGTGCCCTCCTCTCCTCATCTCAGCACAGTTATGAATTTATTTCCTTTTGGATTTTCTTGCTGTCATACTAGTGGGTTTCTGAATTCTAAAGGAACTGAAGTCAACTTCTACACTGAAGTTTTGCTGCCTTGGTCCTTCAGAACATTCTTGAACTAATAATATCACACCTACATTATTTGATTTACAACTATATCTCAATATCATGTAGGGCATATCACACCTTAGTGTTCTTTTATTTAAAAGGAAATTCTTGTAAAAAGTGACTTACAAAATGCTAGCATGGAAAATAACTCAGAAGATATCAAATCCATATTATCTGAATGAAAATTTAAGTGAGAGGACTAAAAATAAATTATTCAACAAGGTAGATGTGATCCCCACATTGAGCAGCATTTTAATCCAACTTCACTACCTTCTACCTCATTTCAGAGATTTAACTGAATTTCAAAAGTAGGGACTTGTCCTTTATTAAATAAGTCAATAATAAATGTAGGGTATTAGGACACAGTTCATTTATTTTTTACTTAAACTAAAAACTAGTTTCCAGGTTTTAGAATCTATATTTTAAGTTCAGAAAGGATCATTTTGGAATACTAACATTCAGACAATAATGTCGTGGGACCACTGAACTAAATATTGGGCTTAGGGAAAGAGTGGCTAAGTGGTACGTACCATTGCAGTATCTCTTGGAAAGTTCTGGGTTGGCAGGGAGAGGGGAAGAGAGTGTGAGGATGGGTTCTTTTACTTTTTTGGAATGGAAGAGAATAATTTTGGGGGAAATGTTATGTTTTATAAGCGGTAAAGCTATCCACACCTTAAGCAACTGAAGGAGCAAATTTTATCTGAGGGCTGAAGGAGGAAGCAAGAGGGTATTAGGAATGGAGGGCCCGTATGTGAGAGAAGTTCCCGCTGATGCAGGTACAAGTTGAAAAATTGCGTCGAGTTTCCATTTCCTGATTTGACTGTGTTTCATTCATTATTGGAACAGGCCACATTTTTTTTTCCCCACATAAACATTGTAGCTGGTCTATTTTCACATCTTTTTACTCTACTATTGACTTATTTCTTATTGCCAAGGAGCAGACTGTAACCCTAGCAACCCAAGTGTCAGATCTCATATGCAAGCACCTGCGCTCTTCAAGGAGATCACACATTCACTGTAGATACTAATGTGATCAGAAAAGATGACTTTTTCCAAGTTTCTTTTTAAGGGAGGTGTACACTTGAGGGGGAAAAATAAAACAGCAAAACGTTGTAGGTAAGGAAAATTTACCTCTGTAAGTTAATTGGAGGTTAAATATTACCTGTTTACTTGCTGAGTTATTATTACCTAGCTTGTTAATATAAATATATGCCTACATATATTTGTATTTCCCAATTCTTTATAAACAGCAGCACATTATACAAAATTTCCTACACCTTTATTATTTCACTCTCAATATATCCTAGAGATGATGCCATAGTACTCTGCAAAGATAGTCTTCGTTTCTTTTTAAACCTGGTATGTATGATTTGCAAAGGCTTTTTAATCCTTGCCATTTCATTTAGAGTCATGGAAAGAAGATATATCTATCTATAGTTTGTTCTGTATCTGTCTTTTCCCTCAAAGCTTGTGTTTACAGTATCCTGCTTTATTCAGTGGTTTCTTACCGAAAACTCATTAAAAAATAGGAAGTGGGAGGCCTGCCTCTGAAATCTCTACATTCTTCTTCCTTTTGTCATAAGGAAATTGTCCTCTACTTCAATCAACAATTACTGTGTGCCTACTATGTTTTGAATACTTGATTAGGTACTAAGTGTTCAATAGTGACAATCATGTTTGCTGCTTAAAGTCTAGTGTAGACCAACAGATACTGTTCACAGAGAAGACCAATACATGTTAAAATTTCTGTTAAAGAAGCCTGCTGGCATTTGAGGATGATAACATATAACTTGAAATAAATAAAAGTGGATTGTTATGGGCTGAATGTTTGTATCCCCCACCACCAAAAAAAAAAAAAATTCACATGTGGACATCCTAATGCCCAATGTAATGATATTTAGAGGTAGGGAATTTGGAAGGTGATTGGATCATTAGGGTGGGACCCTCATGAAGGGGACTAGTTAGTGCCTTTAAGAAGAGGTCACACAGACCTCTTTTGCCCTTTCCTCTATGTAAGTATAGAGCTAGAAGACAGTGTTTATGAACTATGAAGCAGGCTCTTACCAGACAATGAATCTGCTAGCACTTTGATCTTGGACTTCCCATCCTCGATGACTGTGAGAAATAATTTTTTATTGTTGATAAGCCACCCACTCTTGATGGTATCTTGTTAGAGCAGCCTGAACTAAGACAGAGGCCAACACATCTTTTCATAACTGGTAAAATTTATTAGAGAATGGAGCTTGGATCTGATATAAAAATGTGCTTGTTAACTACCAACTTACTAAATGAGTGAATTGATCGAAACACTTTACAGTTTAAAAACTGCTCTAGAAAGAAGCTAAGAACTGCTTCTTTACGTACAAGTCAGGAAAGACCTGTCCCTTTGCGTGTACCTCATCAGAGTAGGGCTATGTGCAAGAAAAATGGTCGGAGATACAGTTAGCTCTTTATCCAACTAGTTAATCAGATAAGGCATACTTGTAGATGTCCCTTGAAGAAGAGTAAATGAGAGCAGAAGGAAGACTACCTGCTCTGTGATACTCTGTGATAGAGCACTGGAGAAAAGCTTTGAACACAGCATGCAGTTATGAAGCATGATGCATTTGTAGAAATGGAAGTGATTCCACATGGCTTGTGAACCAATTGGCGGAGGCCCAGGGTCATTAAATCACACAATAGTGCATATTATTGGCATTATAGATTTATTATCTCTACTTTTACTATGTCCTCAAAAACTGAGAAACATTTTTCTTTGAACCCTAAGGTTTTCCCCTCTGTCCTTCACATTTGTTATTTTAACATGTCTCCATATTTTTCAAGAACTTATTCTACCATTTCCAACACTTTTCTACATTCCATTCTGCCATTCCTATTCCTATTCTTTGTTTTTTTTTTTTTCTATTTTAGTAGAAAAGTTGGCTTTTTTCCTGACCAAGAACTATCCACCACTTGGGACTTTGTAAAAATTACTTTTTGTTTTTGTTTTTGTTCTTGATCCTCAAATCATCTCACTTTACCAAATTTTTGCCATTATTTTTAAAGGTAGTTTTTATATTTTTGTTTGCTATTTTATATAGAATTCATGTAGAAAACACCCTTCCCTTCTGAAATACATGAATTGCAGGTTAAAAGTTAAATTAAAAAATATATATTGTCTACCTTGAAACCAGCAAAAACAACAACAAAAATCCAGAGCAAAGAAGAAGCATAAGATTAGCACCTGGAGACTAAAGGGAAAAGCTTATTGAGAATGTAATCTAGATATAGCTCAGACTAGCTGGAAATTGGGACTTTCAATCTCATTAGGGATAAAAACACTTTAACATGGCAGATTAGGGACCTCAGAAAATCTGCTTCTCCATAAATATAATGTGAACATTGTCAAATCTGCCTAAATCTCTTTTTAAGAACTCTTGAAATTAACCAAATGCTTGAAATATTCCAAAGAGCATTACACACACAAAACAAAAACAAAAACAAAAAACAAAAACAGCTGTATTTCAGTAACAACACTGAACTTCAAGGTATTTTTAATTTGCCCTAATCCTATCCTCTATTTACAACTCTATGGCAGCTTAAAAAATCAACAGCATTACCAGCAGTTTAGCAGCCACTGGAGTGGACTGAAAGGTATGAAGATTTCCAAATGTCCCTTCCCAGAAAAGTGTCACTATTTGACCTGTCTGGAAGCTCACTGTATAGGAATACAAAACTATTTTATCACCACTCAATAAATGAAATTCACAATGTCTGGTTTCTAGTCAAAAATACCAGAAAAAAACTCAGCCCATAAGGTGGAAACACTTAATCAATTGAAACCATAATTTTGCCCTGCCTTCTGGTACACAAATCTCAATTGTTTCTAAGCCTTTGGCTCACTGGATTGTAAGTGTCCCATAAACATGTAGTCCAGGAATTAGAATGAGATCTGAGAGAGTTGATACCCAGAGTTAGGATCTCCCGTTTTCTAGCTCTTTTTCTCTGAGGCTCTCTGGCCCACAAGTAGTCTTTTCTCTAGTTCTCCTGGCCAGGAACTTATCAAGTTCATATCTGAGTTATGCTCTAGTGCCACCAAACAGCTCTGAGATGAGGAATCAAACTCAGGGCAAAGACATGAGAGAAAACCAAAGTGAAATAAATTAAGAAATTCTTCCTGATGCAGGTCAGTTCTTCAAATTCTGTTCATATTCTATACCAATCTATTTGTGTTTATTTTGCCACATCCACAATTAGTAAATTTTGTATTTTTTCCATAATTTTAAAGCTATATTTGTCAAGAGGGATGGGCTGTAGGTTACTTACTCTGCCATAGCAGAACTAGGACTCCTAGCATTTAAATTCCTTAATAGAGAATGTTTTGTGAATAAACATGACTAGAACACTATTTAAAAGTTTCCTCAATGTAACCAAAATTATCACAGAATAATGAAAGTAAAATCACAGAATGATCATAGTAAATCAAAGGATGAGGAAGTGTTAGTGCTGTATGCGTTCTATGAAACTGTACTTAGGGGTGGCCGAGTGGCTCAGTTGGTTAAGAGCTCACTCAAGAGTGTGAGCTCTGAGCAACAGGGTAACCAGTTTGATTCCCAGCCCAAGCTGAGCTGCTGCTGAGCTGCCAACAGGTGGCAGGATGGCTCAGCTAAACAAACAAACAAACAAACAAACAAACAAACAAACAAAAAAACTGTACTTGGGCTGGCCGAGTGGCGCAATGGTTAAGAACTAGTTTGGGACACCAGAGGGCCCCGGTTCGGATCCCACATATGAGGGCCAGTGACGCTACCCTCTACAGCTAAGATGCTGAACAACAGCTCTATCTGGAGCTGGGCTGCTGTGAGTCACCTGCGACGGTGTAGGCTGCAGCCCCTGTTTCAGTGGGTTTCCATGGGCTACCGTGTGTAGCCAGCATCCAGCGTGAGCCGCCAGCAGCCGCAGTGAGTGGCCGTCCAGAAGCCGGTGACTGATCTGCCTTGCCCGGGAAGAGCACAATGATGGTGCCAACTTGGGCCATTGAAGCAACATCCTCCACAACTAGACTGAAGAACAAAAACAACAGCAGCAACTTGTCTGTTCCCCTTCCCCCAATTCCCCAGCACTGTTCCCATCCCCCCAATTCCCCAATAAAAATCTTAAAAAAAACCAAAACAAAACTGTACTTAAGTTACAGAAATTAATAAACTAATATTGTAAATGGTTTATGAAAAATATATATTCAACCATAGTATACGTAAAAACATGAATAAAATACACTCCCACCTTGATACTGATTGCTCAGATGAGCCTGAGATATGCTGAGAGCCCTGAATGTATGCTACTCAGAAGATGGGCATGAAGGTTAATATCATATTAAATACAAAGGGAAGAGAGAACAAAACACCTCGTCAGTTCAAACCTAACTCCAAAATTGCAAGTCCAAAGAGCCAGTGATATGAATTGCATACAACGATTTGCAATTAAGCAGCTGTTCACAACAGCAGACCTATGTAATCTGCTGAAGGAATTTATTAAATGGTTGAGTCACTCTCCTGAGTAATGTTGACTAGTCCAGCTAATGCTAATGCAAAAAGTGTTACTGAGCATGGGGGTGAGGAGAAAAGTTAATAACTCACATATATGTGGTACAACAATGTAAAAATACAGAAGGGTGATAAGCTAAAAACAACCTGATAGGTACACAATTTAATATTACGGTTACATTCATGGGTGAGGAAGGCTAATGGGATCAGGAAGGATACACAGGAAATTCAAAGGTAATTTATTTTTCTGTAATGTGTACCAGTTTATTGTATTGTAATTTTTCATATCTCAGGTGTATTGTCTAAATATTATTTTGTACCTATCAATAATTAATAAGAAATTATTAAAAATAAAAGGGTTTTAAGACAAAAAGAGGCATTTCACAGAAGAGAAAATAAATGAACAATAAATAAAAAAAGAAAAAATGTCTTCAGTCTTATTGATAAATAGGGAAATGCAAAGTAAAACTTCAAGGAACCATTTCAAATCATAGTAACAAAAATTGAGAAGTTGGGTTCTATCTTGAATTTTGAGAATGTAATTCAACAGGAAGGCTCATTCACTGCAGATGGGAATGAAAATAGATACAAACTTCTTAGTTGGAAATTTTTTTGTATATTTAAAATGAACCAACTTTTGCCACAATGATTTCACTCCTAGGAGTAAAATTTAGATAAAGCTTTGCCCTTGTACAGCTAGAGACAAAGAGACATGGACAGGAATGCTTTTAGTAATATTGCTTGACTCGATTACATAAAACACTTGCTATAACCCAAATATTATATCATAGATAATCTATATCAAAAATAGATATCAGTAGAGTATATTTATACAATGGAAATCTAAGCAGCAGAACTATTAATGGACTATGTCTATAGATATCACACTGAAAAATCTTAATATGAGGTTGAACAAAAGAAGCAAGTCATGTAGATCTACCACTAGTACCGGTACATTTAAACTTCAAAAACAGGTAAAACTATACACATACATATACACTTAGGGATATAGGCACCAATGTAAACCTGTAAAGAAGACCAAGAAAATAACACAAATTTCAGAATAATGATTAACTTTGGGTTGGAGGCAGGGGATGTGATCAAAGAAGATTTACAGTGAGCCTCTAAGGAAATCATTACCTCATAGCCTGGGTGGTGCCTAAAAGGCTGTTTATTTTATTATTACTTTTTATACTGTACATGTAAACCCTTATACACGTGCATTTCATATTTTTGTTTTAAGAATACACTATTCCTTATATTGACCATAGTGTTTTATATAGCTCATTAAGTATTTTGACATGAGCTGAGAAGCAAAAAAGTAGTAACACTGTATAATAAAATAATTTTCTCATTATTATAATGTTTTCCAGTTTACGAACCACATTTAAAATAATTGAACTTTTAATTTGATCATCTTTATCATCAGAGCTAGAGATAGAACACAGTTAATTCAGTCACCATTTTATGGATGAGGAGACAGGTGATTAAAGAATTTGTCACTTTAATAAGATTATATAATGGTTACATTAATGCAAAAAATGAGATAGTACATAAGACCAATTTTGCATTGTTGTGATAAATCCAGTTTGATTTTAATGTATTAACTTTTTAGCACATTGATGGATTTAGTTTGCTAGCTTTTGTTTTTTTTAAAGAATTTTGCTTCCCTGTTCATGAATAAAGTTAGTCAAATGTATGAGGGTTTTTTCCTAGTTAAGTGTATGCTATTGATTTCTGTCTTAATTGCATGTCGTCAAAAAATCTTATCTGAATTCTACCAAGTTTTTGAAATTTGTTGTCTAACACATAGTCAAATCTTTACTAATTTTTTTTTTAAAGATTTTATTGGGGAATTGGGGGGAGGGGAACAGCGCTGGAGAATTGGGGGAAAGGGAACAGACAAGTTGCTGTTGTTTTGTTCTTCAGTCTAGTTGTGGAGGATGTTGCTTCACTGGCCCAAGTTGGCACCATCATTGCGCTCTTCCCCGGGCGAGGCAGATCAGTCGCTGGCTTCTGGATGGCCGCTCACTGCGGCTGCTGGCCGCTCACAGCCGCTGGCTGCTGGCTACACACACGGTAGTTTATGGCAACCCACTGCCACAGGGACTGCAGCCTACGCCGTCACTGGCAACCCACAGGAGCCCAGCTCCAGGTTGAGCTGTTGTTCAGCATCTTAGCTGTAGAGGGCAGTGTCACTGGCCCTCATATGTGGGATCCGAACCGGGGCCCTCTGGCATCCCAAGCCAGTTCTTAACCAACGCGCCACTCGGCCGGCCCAATCTTTACTATTTTTAATATAAACTTGAAACAACTACATAATTTCCAGTTTGTTTGGTGCAATATTTTATATACGAGAATTATATAAAATTTGACTTTTATTGTACTTTCAAATCCTCTATTGCTTTACTGAATTGCTCTCTGCTTTATACATTACAGCACCCTATGATGCTGGTTTTTAAAAATTTCTCAATATAGCCTATAAATTATTATTATCATTTGAGTCTGTGTGTTAAAAATTTGGAATTATTATACTTTCCTGCTTTATTGTAACTATTGTCATTCCATTATGATCTCCTTTCCTTCTGGTAATGTTTTTTATCTTTCCGGCCTATGTTAGTCATTATCCAGGTGACTCCAGCTTACTTTTGATTAGAGTTGGTGTAGTGTATATTTCAATATATTTCAAATTTTATGTCATTGTCTTCTAGAGAGGGTAGGAAGGTGTTGTGGTTAGGAAGATAAAGACCTTAGGACAGCCTGGCACATACTGAGTGCTAAGTGAGGAGAGATGGCACGCATAGGGGTTGAGAGCTTGGGATCTAGAATCACATGCTTTGAGTTTGAAATCTGTGCCATCTATGGGACAGGTGATTTGGGGCAAGTTAGATAACTCCTCTGTTCCTTGTTTTCCTCATCTGTAAAATGGGACAATAATATTGCTATATCATAAGTGTCTGTGTAGATTGAGTGCATACATATGGGTTTGGAAGAATGTATAGCACAAAAAAAGCATTCTAATAGAGTGACAGTTTTAAATGTCTCTCTTTTACATGGTATATCATCAAAGTTTGCTTTTGTTAACCTAGTATTATAATCTTGGTATAATAACTAGAGATTTTAAACCTATTTTAACTGTCTATTCGTGTGAAATAAACCACTCTAAAATTTAGTGGCTTAAAACAACAACTTTTATCATCTTTTATGATTCTGTAGGCTAAGCTGGACAGCTCTTCCTCTCCACATGACATAAACAAAATCACTTGGGGACGCCACTGGGCTGCAACATCCAAGAATGCTCACTCATGTGGTTGTCAGGTAGGACTTAGTGGGGGGTTCTCAATCAGAGTCCACACTGGGCCCTTCCATGCTGCTTTGGCTGTTTACCCCAGCAACTGGGCTGTGTGCAGAAGCATACCAACTGTGTGTTCCAAGGAGGAGAAAGTAAAAGGTCACAGTTTTCTTAAAGGTTAAGCTTGGAACTTGCACAGTGTCACTTGATGCTGCATTCTGGTTAAGCAGCTTCACAGCCAGCCGAGATTCAATGGGAGGGAAAATGAACACCACCTTTCAATTACAAATTAAAGAATTTGGAGTAATACTAAACTCACCAGAAGCCTGCTCACATATGATTCTCATATATCTGGATCAATTTATACCAGATTGCCATGAAATAATCTCATGTCTTACTTTCAGTTGTCCTCTACCTTCTTTCTTGTCTTCCATGAAATGTTTGAATTCTAGCGTGTTTTTAGAAGTTATATACTCTCTCCCTATTACTTTAGAAATTACCACATTACCTTTGCTTGTATCTACTAAGCCTAACAAAATCTAACACCAGTGCCCCTAAACACATTAAATGCCCAAGGATACTTGAAGTCAAATCACTCTCTTCTAACTTACATTCCTCTGTGATTCAGAAATAAATTGTATAACCATTATTTAATATACTCATCTCTTCTAGAAAGAACCACTTATTTATCATTAAATTTGTCTTCTTTTTAAAAAAAATCTTACTTTTCTGTGTCTAGGAATGGATTTTATTTTATATAAATCTTGTGGCTCTTGAATCTCTGGACTAATGTTTTACATCAGTGGGAAATTATCAGCCATTAATTCGTCAAATGTTGCCTCTTGCCCATTGGCTCATTCATCTTCTGAAATGAAACTCTGATTATACATATTAGATCTCTAATTTTAATATCCATGTCTCTTACCTTCTCATCTTTTTCATCAGGTTTTTTTTTTTTGAGTGCATTCTGGGTCCTTCGTTTGGATCTATTTTTTTAGTTCACAATTTCTGTCTTTAGCTCTGTCTAATATTCTATTTAATCTACCCAGTAAATTTTAAAATTACATTAGCATATATGTTTAACTTCTAGAAATTCTAAAGGATTATTTTTCAAATATTCTTTTAGCTGCTCATATTTTAAACCTTTCTTTAGTGTCTTTAATTTTATAGCTTGTATTTATACTATAGCCTGTGTCTGACAAAAGAAAAAAGCCAATATCTGAAGTTCCCTTGGGTTTATTTTAACTTCTATTGCTTCCCATTTCTGGTACTTGGCTTTATTCCCTGATGTCTATACCCTGAAAAATTATATGAATAAAACCTCAGTTCTCTAGGGTTATATAGATGTACTCAGAGTAGAAGCAAACTTTGGTACTTACTTCTTTTCCAGGAATATGTATCACATACAGAAATATGTATACATCTTTAATATGTGATTCAGCATTTTTGTTGTTTTAGGTGAGAGAATTCTTTACATCTCTTTCAGATTGCAGACTGAGACTGAATGATAGAACATATAATCCATTTATGGGATCATGACCAATACTTTGAAAAACAGAATCAAAGAGAATAAATTGGAATGGAATAAAATAGATTATGTGAGGGTGCACTACACATAATAATGTTAGTATTGTTTTGTGAAAAAAAAAGTTTCTGTCTCCTCTCTACCTTCTCCTCTTCCTGTCTCTCTCTGTTTCTCTCTCTTTCCCCTTTTCTGTTGTTCAGATTTAATATATATTTTTACTATATGTTGCAATCAATAAATTTAAAAGTACATTTAAGATATCTAATCTGCCTTTGAGTAGTTAGTATATTACAAGATCCTTTTCTGATCTTCCTTATTTGCAAGGTTTTAGAATATAAGTGGGGTTTTTTTTGCTTTGTTTTTTTTGTTTTTTTTATTTTATTTTATTTATTTTTTTAAAGATTTTTATTGGAGAATTGGGGGATGGGAACAGCGCTGGGGAATTGGGGG
>NW_017732011.1:661900-668003 GCF_001890085.2 Hipposideros armiger
TCAGCATCTTAGCTGTAGAGGGCAGTGTCACTGGCCCTCATATGTGGGATCCGAACCGGGGCCCTCTGGTGTCCCAAGCCAGCTCTTAACCATCGTGCCACTCGGCCGGCCCTTATTTTATTTTTTTAATTTAAGTATAATCCACCTTACTTGAACAAATTGGAATTCTCTGAGTTCCTATAAAGTACCCATAACAAATTTTTTTCACATACTTATAAATATTGTTACTTGAATCCAGTACATTCTTTTAGAAAGTAATTTCCTTTAGGAAAAATAACAAAACCACAATAATCACAAAAAGTAATATGTACGGAATTGTTTGAGAAACTGCGTGAACATTGGCCTTATGGCTGAAGCTGTTTTGAGAGCTGCATTAGACGTACAGGCAAAGCAAATAATGGGGATCACAGGCCAAAAGCCCAGTGTGAAACACTAATTCCATCATCTCCACAGCTCAGTGCAAAGGAAATCCCTGTGCAGATTCCATCAGACCATCATTCACAGGCTTTACTGCTATTTCTGAGCAGAAACTAACTACCAAGGACTGTGTTAAGGGGGCCCAGGGTTTCCCCCTTTGCAGATGTTTTAGTCTCTGTGTCTGCAGTTATAGTGTACCTTGTGACAAGAAGGAATGGGATGCCTTTCCCTGAGTGCAACCCATTCTGGGCAGCCACCCACATCCTCATGAATATGTAAAATCTGGCTCTGGCCCCCGCTGACTGCTCTGTGTCCTACTCTGGGCAACAATGCATAATGGATCACTGCCTTCCTCCCTTTCCGTTCCACAAACAAACACAGGATGCCACTCTGATTTATTTATTTCTAGAATGCGTGCCAGCAAGGGAAAGCACTGCAGACTACATGGTTCAGCAATTCTCTAGGATTTTACAATCATATTTTATTAGTTTTTCCTCACTAAATCCCATGACACTGACCTCGCTGACATTCTTAATAGAAAAAGCAGATTTCTAGATATTATAGGTCAATGTTGTAGAAAAAGAAAGATTTAAAGTACTTTGTAAAACTGCTGATTTCTGGGTTTGCCAGTAGCTGCCTCCGGGAGGAGGGATGATATTTGTGCCCCAAATGTGTATTTGTTTTCTCAGCTGTAAAATGGGAATAAGCCTGCTTTGATTCCTTCATAGGGATGTTGTGAGGCTTGTGGGAAAATATTATCATATATATATATATATATGAAAGTAAGTTAGAAAATCTGGCACAGTAAAGAGTTAAGATGCAGGCCTTGGAGAGCTGTTTAAACTTGAGTAGATAATTCACCTCTTTTGAGCTTACGTGTCCTCATCCATAATGTGGAGAAAATAATATTCCTACACACAGGGGTTGTTGTTAGGATGAAATGGGTTAGTGTGCGTTTGATGCTTAAAAGAATGTCATATATACGAGGCTCTCAGTAACTGCTAGTTTTTATTGAAGAAACATACAAACGTTCAGCATTAAAATTGTTTTGGGACCTCCAGTGGGTTATAGAAATGTAAGCTTCTGGATGACAGAGATGTTTCTATACAAAGCAGAGAGCATTTTGACAGTGGGAACATGAACGCTCTGAAGCTTAAAATAGAATCTTAAGCCTAAAGGATAAAATGTGACCCATATTTCTTTTCACTCCTGAGCAAACTGATATTTTTGTTCTTCTCTCAGGAAAGCCCTCTGTGATTAGTGTTTGATGACCTCTCTGTGGATTTGCCGGCAATCTTGTGACTCGCATTCTCTTTAAGATTTCTTTAAAAGGCAGCTTGCTAACTCCCGTCACACTGGATAATTCCCTCCAGGGAGCTGTTCCCCAGGATGTGGTCAGGTGGCACAGCCCCTTTTCCAAAGCTTCTGAATAAGTTCACCGAACACAGTAATATAATAATTTTGATGAACAGAAAAGACAAAAACACTAAATTTAAGTATGCAGTTTGCATATGGTCAGTGATGATTCAGGGTAAACTTGGGCTGTGAATCTATTCACCGAAACCATGGTACTATCATTTTATTTATTTGTCCTATATGGCACATAAAGTTTTGGGATACACAAGCTCCAGAATTTAGGCTTTGTGCCTTTTCTTCAAGACTCTATGTTTTGTGATGTGACTAGGAAAAAGGTAGAATGTGGCTTTAGCTCTGTTCCAGTCAAATAACCAATCCTCCCTCTGCCTTGTTTTTCCCCCAGACTGTTTTTTGTTTCATTTTCTACCTCATGAAAGCCACCAGTCATCAGTAAATATCTAACTATCTCTGTTCCTCCAAGGCATAGTGAAAATGGGCTCAATAGAGTAGTATCAACTCTCTTTAAACATAACATAAAAACAGAATCTTAAATAAATCCTTTCACCAGTGGCTGCCGTCTTGACCTGGTCTTTAATTCTGTTTTTGTTTGTTTGTTTGTTTGTTTTTTGTCAACCTCTGTCCTTCATCAGAAATGCTTCTCATTCCCATTTTCCTTCTTGTCATCTTGCTTTCCCTGGGTCTTCCCACCCTTTCTACTACAACATCAGTTAGGTTTATTGTGAAAACAATAATAAAATGGATAAGCATATGACAATAGAAAGAAAACAAAACATAAGAGCCAGTGTTTTCACAATTAAAGCATTTCAGAGCTGAATGCCACCTTGAGAGTTCACTTAGAGAGTTAATGGATATAGAAAAGGCATTACCATTTACCTGATTTCTCCTTTTTATATAAATAACAGAAACTTATAAAATGTCAGAGCCAAAGTAAATCTTAGAGGTTACTCAGTTCCTTCAGTGAATCAAAGATATATGTTGATTTTTAGATTCCACATGTGAGTGAAATCGTATGGTATTTGTCTTTCTCTGACTCATTTCACTTAGCATAATACACTCTAGGTTCATCCATTTTGTTGCAAATGGTAAGATTTCATTCTTTTTCATGGCTGAGTAATAATCCATTGTATATATGTACCGCTTCCTCTTTATCCAATGGTCTCTCGATGGATGCTTAGGTTGCTTCCATATCTTGACTATTGTAAATAATGCTACAATGAACATAAGGATGCATATATCTTTTCAAATTACTGTTTTGGATTTAAATGAACAAACAAAACAGAAACAAATTCATAGATACAAAAAAAAAATCCTGCTGGCTGCCAAATGAGAGGGGAATTCGAGGGCTGGGTGAAAGCAATTAAGAAATACAAATTGGCAGTTACAAAATAGTCATGGGAATGTAAAGTAGAGCATAGGGAATATAATCAATAATATTGGAACAACTATGTATAGTGTCAGATGGGTACTAGACATATCAGGGGATCACTTCATAGGTTATATAAATGTCTAACTTCTATGCTGTATACCTGAAACTAATGTAATATTGAATGTCAACTGTAATTAAAAAATTTAAAAATTTAAAAGAAGATATATGTTGATTTTCTACTGTATGTTGGACGGTGTTCTTTGGCATCGGGTTGTAGTGGTGAAGAAGACAGAGAAAGTTCTAGCCCTCATGGAGCTTCTACTTTAAATTAAAAAAAATATATTGAAGTTTAATGGGCATATAACATTATGTTAGTTTCAGGTGTACAGTATAATGCTTTGAGATGTGTATATATTGCAAAAAATCACCACAATAAATCTAGTTAACATCCATTACCATACATAGTTACACAATTGTTTTTCTTGTGATGACCACTTTTAATATCAACCCTTTTAGCAACTTTCAAATGTGAATTACAGTATTATTAGCTTTCGCCACCATGCTGTACATTACACATCCATAACATTTATTTTTAACTAGAAATTTGTACCTTTTGGCCCTCTTCACCCATTGTATGTGAAGCTTGTACTTCCTGAGTGGAAGGAGGCACTAAAAAGATTTTAAAAATTAAATTGCATGTAACTTTAGAACATGAAGTAGTTAAAATGGGATTTTCTTTAAGCCTTTCTAGCAGGAGACATTTAAACTAAAACAAAAATAATGAGACAGTGACAACCATATTTTAAACTAGGGAAGGATGTCTTAAGCAAAACAAACAATAAATACAAAAGCTCTGAGATGAGTGAGAGTGGGATGTTCAAGGCACAGAAATGAGGGCACTGTGGCTGGAGTGCAGCAAACAATGCAGAGTGCAGGCAGGATGAATGACAAGGGGATGAGACGGGCCTCGTGGCACAGGGGCTGTCATGTCTGGTAATTGGACACAGTTGTATTATTTACTTGACAGACAGTAGGTTCTGGTGACGAGTCTGGAGTGAGGTGTGGGGAATCTATATTTCTCTTCACAGATGAGAGAAACAAGCTTTAAGAAAACATCATGATTTCCCATGATGTTCTTGTAGAAATGACACAGGGCTGGAAATGAGGCCACTTGATTTTCAGGCCTACTCTTTTCCCAGCACAATTCTAGTTATGAGGAACTTACATAGGATCCTGATTTTCTCAGATATATCCATTGTGCTTCCTGGCCCTTATTTGCTACTTTGGCTCATTGACAAGGAGCACGCTCATGTTTAGAACTGCAGGAAATAAATGATCTGATTGCCAATTTACACTGCCCGGTTTGGATTTTCCAGTAGGTTTTACCATGGTATCATTTCCTTTTCCATGTTATTAGGATAGTCACTAAAAATAAGGCAGCAATATTTGGGCCTACATACTTGTACATAGAAAAAAAGTGTCCCAGTTCTGGTATGAAACGTTCCCCTTGAAAGACACAGGCCTTTCACCTGTCACCTGAGTGTTATCCACAGTTGAGCTAAACTTATATGGTAAAAGTAATTACGCATTTGCCTGACTAAACTATTCAGCATTTTAAAAAATATCCTTTTTTACCAGCTGATGCTGAGCTCTGTGTTAAATCAGAGACCCTATACTACAAAATTTCTGCAGTGTGGGAAATACGGGGCTCCTCTAACATGCCCCATTAAAATCAATTAAGAGGCTATTAGCTCTTGCACAGAAAAATAATGCAGCTATTAATCTTCACGCTTAAGTACTGACAGGTAAAAAAATAAACAACTGAAACCACAAGGAGAGTTGTCTAAAAAGGAAGGAAAATGAAAACCTTTCTTCTGCACTTTCATATACAATTCGTGCAGAATAATTTTAAGCATTTTGTATACTTTCCTCCAAATATTTTAAAATCATAAAAGGTGAGAAGTAAAACTTAGAACTTTAACTCGCTTAACTTAGAATCATTCATTTCAAGCTGTGTATTTTACAAATGAGGCCACTAGTATTCAGAAATAAGAGAGGACTTCTCAAGGTCACATAGCAAGCTGGTGGTGGCATGTCAGGCTAAGAATCAGATCTGGTATTGTTCCTAAGGCTCCTTTTCCCTGATTTCTCCTCCTTTCCTTAGAAAGTCTGCATTTGTTTTTCCAGAAATCTGATCTCAGAATATCATAGCTTATATTTCGGTAAAGGAAAAGAAGCTTAGAAATCTTCCAAAGAAACAAATGCTACTGAAAATACAGGTATTTGTTATTTCACAGATGATAAATTTTACCTAATGAGATATCATGACCTTTTTTGAGAAGTATTGAGAACACACGAAACCTTGACCCTCTCTGTGAAATGTATCCTGATTAACTAGTAGTTATAGCCTCCGCCGCGCCAGCCCTTCTTTGTGCTACAAATTCTAATGATTTAGGTCTGCCTATTGTTGTTGCTTTATAATGGTTGTACAGAGTCATTAGGCATCTCCTTGTGTCTAAGCTTGAAAAATAAAATTTCCCGTTTAAAAATATGTTCAAAGAAACAAGCTTTAGGTCAACAACTGACACATAACCATATTAACAGTCACTGTGCAGCAGCACGATGGAGAGCTTGAATTCAGATAAACAGAGTATTATCATTTTATAATTGCCTTTGGACATCGTGAATTAGAAAGGAAGATGGTGCCGGCCGAGTGGCTCAGTTGGTTAAGAGCTCACTCAAGAGTGCGAGCTCTGAGCAACAGGGTCACCGGTTTGATTCCCGGCCTGAGCTGAGCTGCCGCTGAACTGCTAACAGGTGGCCGGATGGCTCAGCTAAATTAGAAAAGAAAAAAAAAAAAAAAAAAAAAAAGGAAGATGATGAATCAAGTTTTGTTTACAATAGGCGCTTTCCTTTTAGTTTTTTGAGTGGAAAATGATTTAT
>NW_017732011.1:668663-712497 GCF_001890085.2 Hipposideros armiger
ATCTGGGTCCCTTCTCATAGATTTTCATTGTTGACAGAAGACTAACAGAATTTTAACAAGGTAGAGCAAAATAAGGGAGCACAGCCAAATCCCAAGTCGGGCTGGTGAGTGCTGCTATTTTCTGTAGGGACTATTGTATTTTAGGCCTCAGGAAAGAAAGTGAAGAGGATTTCTACCAGGAGGAATGGAACCGGCAGTGTTGAGCAGAAGGATTTTCTATCTGAAATGTTTGCAAGAAGGAATAAAATGTGTCTTTGTTCCACCAAAGATTCATCATTGGTTTACCTGTCCATTGATGACTCATGCTGAGATATCCCAGGGCTTTCTCACACATCGTAAATAATAATAACAGTAAGTTGACCAAGTTTGATTTTGCTTCCTCTGGTCATGCTGCCATGTCTTTTGTGAAAATGTCCAAATTTTCCTCTGTCCAAGAAGATAATAAACTGGAATACTGAATCACTCTGGAGTGAACATGAGCAGACCTAGCTGTTAAGGGGTATATAAATCCCTATATGTATGCACACTGACACACTGAGCATGCATTTTCAATTACCAGTTATGGCTGCTGCATGTGTGTGAGGGAAAAGGGTGGTATGTACCCGTCATTGTGTAATTGTTGCATTTCAGTGTGCTGTTTGTTTTGCTTTGTTTAACCATAGACATTCTGTCCTGACTGTATGCATCTATATGCTCTGTTCAGGCCATACACAGCATTTATTCTATTGGTTTAAGGCTAGTTGTTTTGGTTTTTCAAAGCTGTTTGTGCTAAGAAAGCACACTCAAGACAATAGTACAGAGTAAAAAGAGCAAACCATTAAAGTGAGAAAAAAACAGTATTAGTATCCTATAGACTTCAGTGGCAGATAAGCAGTGGTCCAAGTATTGGCCATATTGATCATTTATTAAGTTTCAGGAAACTCAGCACTAACCTAGTAGATGTTGACTATGGAATTTAATATGAAAGCTATTTTTTATATCTTATAGTTGATGTGCCAAAAAGAAAACCTTCTGTCTGGTTGTACCAGTAATTAGAAATTTAGACTTTGTGTTTCCCCATCCCAACCCTGCCCACACTGTAAGGGCCAAGCAGGATGTGACTCAGAGAGAAATAAGCACAATTCCTATGAGGTCTCCCGGGCAGCCACCCAAGCAAGCCCTCTTCACTGCAGTTTTGAAATATGACAAAGAAATATCTGCCCCAGGTGGTGTAGCAGTAAGATGCTTTCACACTGCAGGAGAGTCTCAAGGAAAATCAGGTTGGTGAGAAATATCACTGAAGTGATTTGGAGGGATGATGTTTCTGAAGGGACTTGCTAAATAGAATTCAAAAGATTACCTAGGTTGACAGCTGGAACGAAGAGAGCTTGTTTCCTCTGATAAACTCCCCCCATATCCTTCTCTTAGCTTTCCACTACTATGTTTGTGATTTAGAATATCAGTGTAGTTCATTGAATAGAGTATGTGCTAGTTAAACAAAATAGGAAACTAAAGTATATATCTCCCTTTTATCTGCAAACTTTGTAAAATAAAGATACCACATTCTATTTTTTTTTTTAGTCTTAATATTTTGGTCATCACAATGGAAACACACAGTCTTTAATTTAGACTTCTACTAATGAGAATATTTGTGAAACGAACTCTAAATATTTTTGTAAATTTCAAGGGATAGAATGCACTACATATAAATGTGATGTTTTATTTGTGTGTAAGACAATGTTTATCATCATCCTAGCCAATCAATCATTCTTATATCAACAGAATTTTCATATTCTTAAAGACATAAAAAAAGGAAATTTAATGAATTGTAAAATATTTTGCTAGTAGTAAGATACATATACGCATAATTAGTGGCTTAAGGTTTCTGTAGCAGTTTTATTACATTTTAGAGTAGAATGTCATTGACATAAGAGATACACAGAATGAAATATGACAGTTAAAACAATGTAAAATGAGACTTTACAGTGATCTGTAAAGAGTATACTTCTGACCTCATGAGAATATGGTTTACTAAGTGGAGGATTATATCATAATGAGAAAGTCCAGCCTCATTTCAATCAGGCACTCCTAATATTATTCTTTTGTCACTGAAAACATGGCTTGTTTTATCCTCTGTAAATTAATATATCTAAAGGTGGAAACCCCAGACTGTAGTTTACTAAAAGAAATTCTAATGAGTTTTAATATGATTATTCAGAAACTGATATATCTTATCTACTTAATTGGCTGCTGCTTATGGATGGGAATTATCAATCCGCCCCCTCTCCCTGAATATTATTGGAGGAGGGATGATTGGTACATGGCCTGCGATATTTGTTTCTCCCAAAATTAATTCAAGAAACATTTTTAGACATCTATACCACTCCACCATTCTTAAAGTTCTATCATGAGGGACTCTATTATTTTGAGTTAAGCAGCTCTTTACTCATTGGCATTATTGAGTGGAAGTGCTCTAGTTAGTAATTGAAATTGATTTAAAATATGCACATAAAATTCAGACCTATTTTTTTTAAAGATGAATTTTTTACATGGATTCTTAAGAATATAATCAGTTAATTTTGCAAAGTGGCATTTTTGGCTTCACGGTGATTTTAAAGGGAGAGATAGTGAGTTAAAGGGTTGTCACTGTATTGCAAGGTGCCAGTTCCACCTGATGTCTATGTTGGCTGTTGTTCAGGGTGCTGCAACTAAAAGGGTGATATATAGAGAAGGCTGCCTTGCTGTCTTAGGGGCAACTCTTCTGTGAGCTCATCATGGACCACAATTTTATCTTTAACTTTTCAAGTGCAGATATTCTGTTGATAGGCTCCTTCAAAGGTTATCAGTTTTGGAGATTGATTCACATTAATCGAAATTATTTGTAATTGAGAGAAATGAAATATATATAGTAAAATTAACTTTCCATTGACTGGAAGATTCTTTTTTGGTATTTAAGATGTGGTATTCACAGTGCATGGAAAATAAGAATATTCATCATAACATTAAGTTTTTGAGTGTTGATTAGAGTATTTGGATAGGAATGATTGAAGATAGTCCTTGAGGTTCAACATATTGAAAAGACTCAAACTTGTTCCAATAGGGATATTATGTTCATGTACACACATTTTATTATGTGTATTTTTACATATTACTTCTTGTCATTTTTGTTAAAAGTGATTTGGCATGGCTTACTATGTGTGATGTCAAATGAGTGAAATTTTAAGTATCTCATTCTAGTGCATAGAGTTATTGTAAGCACTTGGGAAGTATAAATAAATACAATCTTTTCCCAATATGTATGTATGCAAATGTATATGAAAATATACACACAAACATATATATGTGTGTATATATGTATGTATATGTATGTATGTATATGTGTATGATTTTGTGAAAACCACTGTGAAATACTTCAATCCAGTTGATCAGGGAGACGCGCTGTTTACCTGACTTGCTTGCTTGTCTTTAGCTCATGGCCTGGGATTAGGGGCTAGACTGAAACTCAGCTTCTAAAAGAACCTGTTTCCCTGGTCTTGAATACTTCAACTCCAGTTGAATTATTTGTTTTTCTGATGGGTTAGGGATTGAACTGGTGCACCTGCTATGGGATCTATGAAAAAATTCTACAATGTAAAAGAATGCGATGCATATAACACTAAAGAGAGATAGCGCAAGAACATTTATTTGTATAGTGGCTGCACCAGCTTGCCATCCCGCCAACAGTGCATAAGAGTTCCCTGTCCTCCACATCGCCAACACATGTTGTTTGTTGATTTATTGCTAATAGAAAATAAAAGTATCTGACATGTGTGAGGTGATATCTCATTGTGGTTTTCATTTGCATTTCTCTGATGATTAGTGAGCATCTTTTCATATGTCTCTTGGCCATCTATATGTCCTCTTTGGAGAGATGTTTTTTAGGTCATCGGCCCATTTTTTAATTGGATTTTCTTTTTGGTGTTGCATTACATGAGTTTCTTAATAAATTTTGGATATTAACCCCTTAACATATGTATTTGGTGGGTACTAAACTAATCTGGGATCACTTAGTAAATTCTATAAATATCTAACTGCTATGCTGTACACCTGAAACTAATATAATATAATATTGAAAGTCAACTGTAATTGAAAAAAAAAATGTAATCTGCCATTAAAAAGAATTAAGGTACTAAAAAAGGAAAAGAGGAACATTTGCAGATTTATATTAGGAAAAAAATCAATTTAACACAGCCTCTGGTTTCTGCTCTCAATATAATTCAATAAAACATAGGAACTATGAAATAAGTTCAAAGATAAGATACAACTACAATATGAGACAACAGATTGAGAAGAATGGCAACTGGCTGAAAAGCGGAAATAAACAGAGAATTACATGAGATAAGAAACAGTGAGAAGCAACTGAGATCACTATTACAATGGGGCTTAGTGTCCGTTGTTTAAAATGTCATCTGGCTGGAAGAACCTAATAGATTTTCCTCAGCTAGTTGCAGAAAAAAAATCATAGTAAATGCCTTTTACAATATTGAAAACAACGGTTTATAGAAAACTAATCAGGAAGAAAATAATTAAGAGATGCTTTTACTGGAATTAAGAAATTGTTACATAGATTTCTGCTCCAGTCTGCCTCAGGACCTTTGTATTTGCTTTTTCTACTTCTTGGAATAGTCTTCACCACCCCATTAACTTCTAACAACTCAATGGGTTGACCACTACTGCTTGTTCATATCTCTGTACAAAGGTCATATTCTTAGAGAAGCTTTTGCTGAAGGATAGGTCAGATCCCCTTTTATGTTTTCTCTTAACAAAGGACTAGCCTACTGGAATATAAAATACTTAATGGAAGCAGGAAATTTGTCTTTCTTACTGATGTATCCACATAATCTGGAATAGTGGTTGACAACAAAGAGGGAACTCAATAATATTTGTTGACTAAATGATTAAATGGCATTCATCAGAGTCTGTTTTTGTTTTTGTATGTGTGGGTATTTAGTTGTCTGTTTCCTTATTTGATCAGTAAGTACCATGGGGCTAGAGACATGTGCTCTGGGTCTGTTTTGATCACCACTATATGCCGGCATCAAGCAGAAGACTTGGTACATAGTAGACAATTAAATATCTGTGGATATTGGGTATTGTACAAGCACTATAGGCAGAGGCAGACACATGAAAAGCCCTGATAGCACTGACCACTAGGAATTATAGCTGTTCAGGAGCACTAGATAGTCGTGTTGTGAAGATGAGAAGATAGTACTACCAAAGGGTAGACATACTCTGGGTAGAAAACTAATGGAAACTTGGAGGTATACATTTTAATCTGCTCTTACTTGAGGTCTGTAAATATCATATAATAGCCACATCAACAGAGAGTGAGATGAAAGCAATCTACTGTCCTGTGTGTTCACAAATACAATGTTTACACAGATTCCATGTTGTCTGGGGATATATAAAGATTGCTTTGGAAGGGCCAATGGAAAATTTCTACACAACAAAGAAAGGAACATTCAAGATACAGGATTCCTCTCAAAATAGCTTAATTTATAAAACAGGAAATTTTTTAAAAATTATTTCACCACCTCAGAATAAGAAATGAGGATATAGAACTCTATGGATTAGGAGCAGAGTCATAAAGAAATAATGACTTGAGATAAAAGGGTAACTAAATGTTACACAGAAGGGATATGGATGAGATAACAATGGATTTCAAAAAAACTAAAATGCCATAGCAGAATAAATCGGCTTTGGACATGGTAAAAATCAGAACTCATTCTGAGGTAATGTGTATCAAGAACATGAAGTACAAATTTAGGAATTTCTTTTAAAATATTGTAGAAAGAAAAAGTAGGTGGATTCTCTATACCTTGTCATTTTTCAATATTCCTGTGATTTTCATGAGAAAGTCCACATGATCTGTTTGCAACTATTTGCACCTTAGAATTTATGGCTACTTGGAATTTAGAAAAATTGCCTTCTTTGTAAAATTTCTAATAAATGCCTTTAGGCATAGAACTTCAGTTCAAAGTTTGTCTTAACATTCTTCTCTATTCTACATGAATTATTTTTTCCTAAGGGATTATTTATCTACCTTACTAATGAATCTTTTTCATAAAACAGATTTTTCCTGGCTAAGTTCTTCCAATAATTTACAACATTATATGTGTCTCCATAGCAACCTTTATCTCCTAGGTGACAAATATCTGTTTATATTAATGTGTTTCGTAATCTGTTCTTGAGGTCAGTGACTATTGCTTATTTATACTTTTATCCCCAGAATCTGATACTGTGCCACAGACAGAACAGATACTTGGGAAAATATCATTAAAATTATTGTGCAAAGTAATTATTTGTTTAAAATTGTTTATTCTGAAATTTGGTCTGTGATCCACAGTGGGCACAAATTGGGCTATAGTGCACATAAGTAAACTCATATTAAAAATGTAACTGATCAAGCTTGAAGATTATTTGTTTAATCTACTCTCATCTGAGATTAAAATATCAAAAAAAAATACTAAAGCATACAGAAAACTAATTTCCCCTGTGAAATAGGAGCTGTAGCTTCTCCTGTTTAGTGTATTTTTCTTACTAAAAACAGATGGAGCAAAAATGTGCCCTTGCCTAGATTTTTAACAAGTGATGTTTTATCAACACAAAAAATAAAACAGATGATGTGTAACTATATTCAAAGATCATATTAAGCGATAGAAATAAAAGGAAACAATTTTGTTCATTCGATGATATCTATACATCACTGAGGATAAAATCACAAATTATTTCTAAAGTAAATCAACACAATATTTACTGATGTAACATTATCTTAAAACAACTACAGTAAGCAATGCAAGACATAATAAATAAATTTTAAAAAGAAAAAATATTAAAATTATAAGAAAGAAGGTGATACTTGTGGAAATTTTAGATTGCAATGCTAACACACCCATCTGGGGCATTTTTGAGTGAAGGACTGGAATGAATGAATCAGAAGCAATAGCAGAACATTTCATTGACATAAGACCTGACGAAGCAAATCAAAAGAATATATTATCTTCAAGGTTAAACAAGGGGAAAGATATTAACACAAAGATATCTTCAGGCAAAAAGTTTTAGTTATGTTGATAATTTAGGTAGAATAAAACATGAAACATAAGTATATACTCTGGTTTTCATCAATATTAAGTAGTAGGAGAAAATACGTGTATATCCATTTTGAGGAAAATTATTGTCCTCCAAGACTTTTATGAGGCCAAGTAGTTCTTTCTGAATGAAGAAAACGAAAGAGTCTGAAAAATTTGTTGGCTCAGAAAATATGCCACTTGCATATCCCTCTTCTTATAAAAAGAACCCCACAAACTTGAAAATGTACTCCATATAACTGTTCAAGTAAATTTAAAAATCCAATATAGGGTCACAGAATAAACTCTGATTACAAAAGTCAGCATACATGCAAAGTTTAGAATAACTTCAAGAGCAAAATTTATACTGACATTAAAACCCTGCGTTATTTTAGCACGTATTAAAAACTGAATGAGGGAAAAGAAGAAATGAGCCTTGTAGTCAACTAACTTGAAAAAAGAAGGCTTAAAAAAAACCAAACTCTTTCATACTTGATTCTAGTAAGATTTACTGTTTTCTAGCAAAAGTATATTTGATGCCAATTATTTGTTAATCCTTGTTCTATATGTTTCTTCATATATTAACTCATTTTATAGGAAAGATTGGATAATATTTTTAGAGAAATTTAATCAAGATTTTAGTAGGTATAAACAAGATGTATGCCTTCTGAAGCACTAGAGGAGATAAGGACAAAGGAAATACTAAGAATGTGTAAGAAAATTGGAGGAAAAGACCATGATAGAATTAATGAAGCTAAATACTTCCATTACTTATTTCAAAAGGTAAATAAAAATAAAATTCACCCCTAAAATAAAAGCAAAGGCTTTCTATTGGATTAAAATTGTTTGGGGTTTACATGAACCATGCCAAAATGAGTTTTATCAATATGAAGTGTAAAAATTTGGCATTATTTGAAAGCAAGCAATGCATACAAGAGATAATGATACTAATAATAGAAAGACGGATTCAAAGCAAAAGCTCTCTAGACAATGATAGTCATATTAATAAGAGATATGATTGGCAATGAAGATTTATCCAAGAAGCTTAACGTCTCACCACTCAACAAAAGGCAGTTGTTCTTTTCAGCTGCGGTCAAAGCCCAGGCACCACATTTATCTTATGGTTCTGCTGCACTTATTATAGGACCTCTTGCAACTACAAGTAATCCAGACCCTGACTTCCTGTGAGTTCTCAATGTTATCTACCTTCCAGAAATTTGCTAATGTTAATTATTTTGGCAACTGTCTACTCAATTAAACCTACCATGCTCTGATAGATTTTCCTTCTGTGCTATATTCTCATCACCATAATATTCAAGCTTCTTTTCCTTTAACTCAAACTCTCACTACTCTCTTAATCTTCCAAAGATTACCACTGTACGTGCTGGGCCCTGTGCTTTTGGTAACCAACTCTGCTACTTCTTGCCCTTGACTCTCACTTCTATGAACATAATTTCCACTGTATCTATCTTAAATAGATAGTCCTCATTTCTCTCACAGCCCATATCCACAAGGGTAAGGAAATAGTATCAGCAGTTTCCTACAAGCACAGTGCTAGTTCTAGGACATTGCTATTTTACTCATTCAAAAATCCTGGTCCTTTGAGGCTTGTGACCTTAAGTCTTCTGTTCTCATTAACACCATCTCATCACGGCCACATTTGACCACATCAGTGAATTTTTATTCTCCTAGATTCCAATGCCAATCACTTTAACCATTTGTTTGCCCAAATCCTCAACTCCATGTTCACCCATTGCTTTTATTTGTAACACATTTACTCCAAATCCATCCGTATGTCATCGTTTTACCTGCTATTATTCTAAATTGGATTAAAATCTTTACAGTCACTAAAGTTAAAATACTTATGTTTTCCCTCATATGCAATTCAAAGTAAACATCATTTTAAATTATACAATAAATGTAAGCATCCTGAAAAATTGTAGTTATTTTTCCCTCATGACTACTTCCATGATTTTCTCAAAATATGTGGTAAATCTCCACATTGGGTAATTCAGTACTGATTAGATAAAGACTCCTGGATAATCACACCATCTTCAAATTGGTGCCTATTACAGTTACTATTGCTGCATAATAAATTAGGACAGTTCAGCATCCTAATACCACTGTTTTATTATACTCATAAATTCTTTGGGTCAGACATTCAGAGAGGGCCCAACAGCAATGGATTATCACTACTTCTTAGTACCTTGGACCTCAGAAGGAAAGACTTACCAGCTGAGAGGTTATTTTCTGCTGGGCCACTGGAACTATATAAAGACCTTCCACTTGTGTGTCTAGTGATTAATACTGGCTATTAACTAGGATCTCAGGTGGGGTTGTCAGCCAGAGCACCTTTCCGTGGTATCTCTCCATGTAGTCTGGGCTTCTTCACATCATGAAAGTCTACGGGAAGTTGGCCTTCTTCCATAGCAGATCAAGACTTCAAAAGTGAATGCCTAGCCAACTAAGCAGAATCTGGCCTAGACTTGGATGTCACACAATATCATCTGCCAAATTCCATTGGTTACAAGTGAGTCATGAGCTTGTTGAAGTGAGGGGACATAGACCACATCTCTTGATGGGAGAATTTGCACCATTAAAAAACAAAACAAACAAAACAAAACAAACAAAAAACACCTTTCATTGTTATTATAAATGTGTGGTCTCCTCTCTTAGGTGAACCTATAACAATGCCCCCAAATCACACTTAATCGTTAACTTTCTCCAACATTCTTCGGAGTGACTGATTCAAAATCTTTGCCCTTGGCTTAAAACTTCTATACCACTCTCGGTTGCTAGAATATGAAGGTGACCCCTCAATGATCTATACACATGTATGCAATCTATCTCTTCACATCTAGGTAGTACCTGTAACTTGTTTCTACCCAATAAGATATAGCCAAGATGGAAGACTTTTCCAGATGTAATTAAAGTCCCTAATCAGTTGACTTTAAGTTAATCAAAGGTGAAATTACCATATTTCCCCATGTATAAGACGCACCCTTTTTTGAAAAATTTGGGGTCTAATAACTGGGTGTGTCTTATACAGTGGTTGTAGTTTTTTTACTTGCATTTCCTGCTTTTTTCGCTCTTGTTTTTGTCCTCATGCAACCACTGTATAAGACGCACCCAGTTTTTAGACCCAAATTTTTTGGAAAAGGGTGCATCTTATACATGGGGAACATGGGGGAATATGGTATCCTGGATGAGCCTGGCCTAATCAGGTGCGCCCATAGAAAAAGAGTCTAGAGTTCAGAGACGTTTTCCTTATTACCTTGAAGAAATAAGTATCCATGAGCACTACAAATGTAATGGCATTAATTTTGTTAACCACTTGAACAAGCTTAGAGGCAGAATCTTCCCCAGGAAAGCTTCTGGATGAAAACACAGCCTGACTAAAGCCTTGATTTGAATCTTGAGGTGAGGGACCTGCTAAGCCATACACAGACTCCTAATCCACAGAAACTTTGCAATAATAAATGTGTGTTATTTTAAGCGGTTAGATTTGTAATTTGTTGCAGAGCAACAAAAAAGTAATATACTGCCATAACTCAATGACTCTCAGACAATATTCTTGCTTCCTAGTTTCCAAATAAAATAGAAGCCATCCAGGGGAAACTCACTTATCTCTGACTACATTCAAAATTTACTTTTCCACTATAATAAAACTTTGTTTATTTTCCTTCTATGAAGGTGAATATGTTACTTTTTTCATGATTTGATAATTCCCTGAGGTAGAACTCAAATAGTCCCATTCCCTGAACATAATAAAATAATATTAGAAATTATAACAAAATATTAACCAAAATATCAACAAATTTACCTTCTTGGGGTTTACAAGATTCCCAACAATATCGGGAATTATATTAATTCCCAATATATGAATCAATTCAAAGTAAATATATATTTATAATATCTGTTTTTAGCTATGAAAGAATAGTTTATCGCCAACCACCACTCATATCAAGGACAACTTGACATCAGCAACAATATGTAAACAGATTGGAGAGTTTCAGAGGCATCCAGAGCTTGAAGGGCCATGAATCTTATAAGAAAGGAATTTCACTGATGTGAACCGAATATCTCCTTGTCACTGGTTGAGTCTTAAACTGCAAGTAGTGATAGCCTGTGAGAGAGGGAGCCTAACAAGATACTGAGGAAACAGAAAAGGTTTTTTCTGTGGTTTTATTTCTAGAGACAGAAAGTAATGTTGGCATCTAGAACTTGAGGAATCAAGACTTTAGAGAGAAAGGAACTATATAGAAGTGAGCCTAAAATTCTGAGCTATATCTTTCTTTGAAGCTTTTGTCAACTCTTAAAGTGTACTGGCCAACAGGATGTAAAGCCATAGGGAAATAGAAAACTCACGATAACTTTTGGAAGCCTTACAGTGCCAAGGAGATAAAAAATGGAGCTCTGGTTCTATTGAAGTTGAAGATCATGTAAAAATTCTACCATACATTCTCAAAATCCCTGGGAGACAGCACATTAAATGCAGGGGATCAACCCAAGGAGTTCAGAATCTTAAAAACTGAAAATAATGCTTCACCCCAATAAGTGATGGATTTGAGGAGAGTTTCTTCTTTTCTAGCAACTTGACAGAGGACAAGGGAAATCTGCTATGGAGGAAGCCTGTACAATTTTTCATACATATTGTCTAGAATTCAGTAAAAAGTCACCAGTTACACAAAGGAAATAGACCAAAAATAATAAAAATGGATAATAAGAGCAGATCTACAAGTGATCTTTAGAAGTTGTCAGATAACTATTTTAGAACAGCTGTGATTAATATGTTTAAGGAAAGAAATGGTAAGATAAAAACTTTTACCAGAAAACTGGAAGCTCTTAAAAGAACCAAGTGGAAACTACAGACTTAAGAGTACAATTATTTAAAGTAATAATTCAATAGTAGAGACATTCTTAATGAGAAGATTACTAATCTAAACCAGTGCTGTCTGAAATGGCAGACACTAGCCACATGTGACTAATGAGCACTTGGAAAGTGGCTCTCCCAAATTGAGATGTACTGTTAGCATAAAGTGCACATTAGATTTCAAAAACTTAGTACAAAAAAATAACATGAAATATCTTATTAATATTGTTATATTAATTAAATATTAAAACAAAACTAGGGTTAAATAAGATATACTATTAAAATTAAGTTCAATTCTGTCTTGTTTTACATTTTAAATGTAACTAATAGAGAATTTAAGATTACATATGTGGCTTGTATTAAATTTCTATTAGACAACCTGTATTTATAAGGTAGATGTATAGAAAATAACTAGACCGATGCATGCAAGAATGGAGCAACATAAAAGAGTATAAGATATATGTGGGACATGAAATCAATGTCAAAGTGCATATAATTGGAAATCCCAGAATGGGAAAAGAGAGAGAGAGAGAGAGAGAGAGAGAGAGAGAGAGAGAGAGAGAGAAAGGTGCAGCAGCAATACTTGAATAGATAATGAGTACACATTTTCCAGAACTGGTAAAAGAAGTGAAAAGAATCAAGAATTATAATAAACCCCTAGCAAGAAATGTATTACCTAAGCACCTAGTAGAAAAATGATTGACGACTAACATAAAGAGAAAATCTTAAACAAGATAGAATTAAAACACTTTAAAAAGAGCCACAATAGATGATGTTTCACTTCTTAATAGAAATGATAAAAGGCAGAAAAGAATGAAATTGCATCTTTGAAAAAAATCCTGAAAACATAACTGCCAACCAGAATTTTATACCAAGCAAGTATATTCTTGAAAAAGAGGGTAAATAAATACATTTCTAGAAAACAACTGCAAGCAAAATTGCATTAAAAATAAAGACATAGGAGGCCACCTGAGTGGCGCGTTGGTTAAGAGCTGGCTTGGGACACCAGAGGGCCCCGGTTCAGATCCCACATATGAGGTCCAGTGACACTACCCTCTACAGCTAAGATGCTGGACAACAGCTCAACCTGGAGCTGGGCTGCCATGAGTCACCAGCGACAGCGTAGGCTGCAGCCCCTGCTGCAGTGGGTTGCCATGGGCTACCGTATGTGGCCAGCAGCCAGCGTGAGCGGCAACAGCCGTGGTGAGCGGCCATCCAGAAGCCGGTGACTGATGTGCCTCGCCTGGGAAGAGTGCATTGATGGTGCCAGCTTGGGCCAGTGAAGCAACGTCCTCCACAACTAGACTGAAGAATAAAAGGAGAGCAACTTGACTGTTCCCATCCCCCAGTTCCCCAGCACTGTTCCCACCCTCCAATCCCCCAATAAAAATCTTAAAAAAAATTTTTTTTTAAATATAAATAAATAAATGCATAGGGAGTATTTCAGGCAATAGAAAAATCACAGAAATTTAGAAAGAAATAAAAAACAAAAGAAATGCAAAAAAAAATGGGTAAAATTAAATATTGACCATTCAAGAAAACCAAGCCAATAATGTCTTGTGTGATTTAAAATATATATAAAATTAAAGTGAATGACTATAATAACATAAAAGATGAGAGTTGGTAAATAGAATTGAAAAGTGCTGAAGTCCTAGCATTATTTGCATAGTGCATTGCAGACTAATACCAAATTGTATCAGACTTTGATAAATCAAGGATACTATTGCAATGATGATATTGTTGTTAATCACCTAAAGGATAGTGAAAACATATATAACTAGCAATATAATCAAGCTAAAAGGGAATGATTCAAAAAAATAATTGATTGTTTCAATAGATAGCAAAAAAGAAAACACGTTGATTGACATGTAGGGTTAGAAAAAGTAAGATGTTAGAAATAAACTAAAACAGATTAGTAATTGCATTAAATGTAAATGAAATGCATACCTTAATTAAAAAAGAAAGATTGTCAGATTAATTTAAAAAGTATCCACTATATTTTTCCTATACGAGGAAACAAAAATGTTTAAATTGAAGGTAGAAAAGATACACCCTAGGAACACTAACTTTAAGGAATTTGGTGTAGCTATACTAACATAATACACTGTAGCCTTTAACAAAGAAGCATTACCAGAGATAAACAGGGATGTTTCATAATGACATGAAATTAAATTCACAAAGAAGATATAACAGTTTTAAATATTATGTACTTAAAAAGATAGATTCATAAAATGGACAGATATAAAAGTTGAAATAGACACACCAACAATAAAGGGGAGATTTTAAGACTGCTATTAAAAGCAGACAAAACAAAAATCATAAGAATATGGACAATCTGAATAATACAACTCAAATTGCTTGCATGCAAAATGAAGCCAGTTATCTCCAGTTCAGAATAATTTCTGCCTAGTACATTCCAATTCAGCTTTGTAAAGCTTCCTCAAAAATGTCTACGTAGGTATGAGAAAAGAAGAAACTAACAAAGTTTCCACAAATCAGATACATGATGCCAGCTTCTTGGCAGAATTAATACAAAATATGAAGCAGTCAGAGCTTAAAAATTTCTACTAAAACTTCCATATGTAGTCTTGATTAGTGTCTTCAGATTGAAACTGAACAAATGGTACAAAGATACTCTACCTTCCCTAGAAGGTGAGACTACAGCCAGTGATAGTAACATGAAACCAGCAGCCTAGTCCTCCTTTTATCACTACTAAGCTCCTCTTTTAGGAGTTAGGGCCCTCTCCTGTATTCTACAGGGAGGAAATAAAAAAAAATGTTGACACCTAAAAAAATAAAAGAACACTGGAAGACAAATTTGTAATGCACTTCCTTTCCTCCCTCCCCCTTCCTGTGTACATATATAGTTCACAACAGTGCCTTTGAAGTAAACAATGTTTGCCCCAGGGCAATGTATCTTTATGGCTGAAATTCAGGGTCTTGGATAGCTCAAGAAGAGAATAGGTCTTTGTAGGGGCTTCTCAAACAATACCACACAGAAGTGCCTATTCCAATGACTTTTAAGTGTGCCTGCTGCAGGAACCGGAGGGTTTCCCAACAAAAGGATGTACTGTAACATTGATCATTCTTGTTACATATTTGGTTAATGACACACACACACACACACACACACACACACACACACACACACACACACATATATATATATATATATATATATATATATATATATATATATATGATGGCATAGATTTTTATGATTGTCTCCCATTACATAGTTACTTTCATTTCAGTTGAGCTGAATATTTACATTTTATTGGCTGAGTTAATATTAATGTTCTTCTCTCCAAAATTATTTCTCTTGCTTATTGGTCTGCAAAGACTGAGTTTCCTTAGGCAAGGATCACGTCTGAATCCTCTGTTTCTTTGTTGTTAGCAGAGTGTCTGACAATAGCAGATATTGAGAAACTGAATGAAGAATAAATTACATGTTGTGATGATTGACTGTAATATAATCCATTGTTTTGCTATTATAGATGGCATCTTAGTAAATTACTCTGCAATAAATAGAAACTGGGAATATAGGCAACGTAATGCCACATAACTCTTTGAAAGGCTCTGGTTACTGGCGTTAGTGCTACACGTGAGTTTTGGTCAGTCTATGGATTGTTCATATTAAAATTAAATCTTAAAGAATTTTTTATTAATAGCCTTTATCTTTTATTTATAGGCCTCTTAAGAATGCATTTTATGTCAAGAGGAAAAAACCCTACAAATGCGAAAACATTACTAAATGCCAAAGTAATTGGCTGCTTGATATTAACATTTTTTTAGGCAACTGTCTTAGTAGTAGTAGTTTATTGTCATATTCTAGACTCTCTTCAAGGAAAACATCATTTAATTTATTGTGGAATCTTTGCATATGCCAACAGATGTTTAAATGCTAATAGGAAAAAAAATGTTTGGAATATTTTTAGATGTTATTAACACAGCACATGTTAACTAATTTGTACCTTTAAAAATTACTTGCAGCAGCTTTCTTCTTTATAAATAATTTGACCTTGAATAACACAGTTTTGGGGGATGGTATAAAAACTTTGGAATTAGGGGCAGATTTCTTCTTGGGTTTCTCTACACATTTCTTTCTGTGTTTGTTTTATTTGCTGCACAAAAGAGCTACTTTCAGAAATTAAGGCAATACATCACAGGAGCAATTGAAAGTCAAGGAAAAGTTTTAGATCTTTTAGGTAATTAAGCAGATAATTAGTTTTAAGTCAATTAATTATTGCCTTTATCCTAAGTAAGCATTAAAATTCTCACAGATGCTCTAGTATATTGAAAAAGATTAAATTTCTTGTACAAACATAAGTTATTTATGTTATTCTAGTTTATCATACATACTTAAATATAATTGATGCCTTGTGTTATAATATGAGGCTAGTCTAGGAATTAGAAGTCAGTACGTTCTGTTGTGTTGCCCCAGATATCTAAATGTCACTCTTTTTATGTGTTTTAGTTAAAAGGAATTCATAAAGTAAGATGTAAAACAAATTGATTTTTCAAGCAACTGACTGGTGCTTTAAATATTCATTCATTCATTTAACAAACACTTACTGAGATCCTGTTATGTGCCAAACACTATTCTAGGTACTGAAGTACAGGCAGTAAGGTGAAACCTCTAACCTTCAGGTTCCACCAATACAAAAAGGATGAGAGAAAAAAAATGAAAAGATGATCCCAGTACAATGTCAGAAGTGTAATGATAGAGACAAGCCCAGAGTACTACAGAAGCACAGAGGTCAAACACTGAATCCAAACTTGCTGATCATGGGCAGAAAGAGAATTTTGGAGAGCGTTAATTCTTGAAAAGTCTTAAGCGATAAAAGGTAGATCATGGATTAGGGGAGAAAGATATTCCAGGAAGAAGAAGAATATGAGCAATTGCAGACAGGCAAGAGACAATAGAATCTGTGCAAATAATTGTACATGACACGTGTTGGAGGGTAATACTCAAAACAAAGAGAAATTAGTGATAAGGCTAGCAATTGGCAGGGCTAGATCAGGAAGAGCACTATCCCGATTTTGGGTTTCGAGTATGCAAGTCTGTGCATTCTCAGTTCCCAATAAGACTGAATATCCCTAATGCAGACTGGGAGGCCATCTCTGCATGTACAGTAGCAGCACATTCCCCAAATAATAATTAATTAATTAATTAATTAATTAATTGATTAAAAATTATGTAACATCATTTGAATCACTGTCCTGACTGCCTTGCATTCGTTTGGGACTGACAGATTAGACAATGAGTAGAAAAGCACTGTAAAAACTAAAATATGAGACAGGAAGGTCTAGTGATGATGATGAAGACCTAGTCCCTGCTCTCAAGATTACTTTATAATGGGTGGGTGGAAAGAGGTATAAGATAAATTAATCAGAGAACACGTCAAGTAAAATGCATAGCAGTTAAGCATTAAGTTAATTCATATTCTTTATGGAAGAGCTGAAGAAATCCTTTCTTGAGGTTAGAGAATAATTCTAAGAGTAGACTTTGCAGGAGCATTGGGGGAGAAATCTGAAAGGAAGCTTTATCAGGCCATGAGAAAAAAATATATATATATTCTTTTCTTATTGCTTCTGTTTCATTTAACTGTTTCCTCTGCCTTCCTCTTATCACTTTATACTTTCAGACTAGGTCATACTCATCTATTGCTATGGTTTCAGTTATTTAATTTCCAAATTAGTACCTTCAAGATAAATCTCTCTCCTGAATACTTGTCTTCTCTATCCAAAAAACCGTAAGAGAATTTCACACCAGAGTCACACAGATACTTGAGACAACTCAAATTCATTAAGTCAGAAATTGACCTAATTATCTGTCTCTCCTCCCAAAACTATATCTCTCTAATAGTCTGTAGTCTGTATTTTAGTGAACGGAATCTCCTAGCTTTGCAAACTAGGAATATGTACTTAGCCTTCCCTATTATTTATGTCTCACCACCAAATCCAGCCACTAAAGCTGAAGCCTAAATCTCTCTCTCTCTCTCTCTCTCTCTCTCTCTCTCTCTCTCGCTCTCTCTCGCTCTCTCTCTCTCCCCTCCTTACCCCTGCCACCTTCCATTGCCATTCACTCCACTTCCTATTTTCATCATCTCTTACAAAGATTATGCAACAGTCTCCCAACCAGTTCCCTATTTCTCTTTCTGCTCTCTCCAACACTTTCTTCACTCTCAAGGTGACTTTTCAAAACTGCAAAACTGATGGTGATCAGATAAAATTTAACCATTCATTTTGGTCAGTCTTTTAAGAACCCACCCAGTAAAGAGAATTAAAGCTTGAACACCCAGACTATTTCCTTTTTCCATCCTCTATATTTAGAAATAAGTGTTATTGATTTTAAAGTATCAATTATATATTTAATCCATGAAAACACTCCAACAATAAAAGCCATCAATGCAGAATGCCCCAAATTTTAATATCATATCAAGCTCCCAGGGGAAATTAAAGCTTAAAGATCAAAAGACTCTGGAAGTTAAAGACCAAGATATCAAAATGTAAAATAATTAAAGTCCTAAACTATTTTATAAAATGATTTTGTCATTCTGAATTAAATATTTAAAGAGATTTCAATGCTCTTGAATGCTTTATCCTGCTGAGTCTCATCCAGAAGTATTCTGGATGCCTCGGGAAAGGTGATGCTTTCTTTGGCAGCTACATTCAAGATGCCTCTCTCTATCTTCAGGGTCTCAGAGGCTGTGCTAGTTCAGCACTTACTCTCTCACAGGCCTCATTTTTCAGCAGACCTGAGCGTTAATGGAATACATGATATTATCAGGGCATTAACTCAGTTACCCCTCCATTCAGAGAGCAAGGTGATCGGCAGTCTCATGGCTGGTTTACCAGACAAAATTTTGTTTCCAGAACCCACTACATGAGGAAGGAGAGTAGATGGAGAAATTTTAGTTTTAGCTCCATCAGGACCCTAATTGACTCTGGTGGTCCAGCCAATGCAATTGAAAACAGAAACTCACCCAGGGGAAATTCATCTAGTCAGCTCAGTGTTGATGTGGGCGAGGCTGCCCTGCATTTATTTGTTCCTACCCCTAAAGAAGAGCAGATAGGGACCTTACTCCCGATTGAGAAAGAACAGTAATCTCATTTAACAAGAATACCAAAACAGCATAATTCTTAACAAAATAAAACACAATTTTATTGTGTCCTGTCCCTGGATAAAAACTCCAGCAAAGTCATGCATTTTCTTTCGATAAGAGACAGTCCTGCTGTCGCCCTGAGCCACAGGTCCTTACTTGTGTTGAATGTGAGCCCAGTGCCTTGTAAGCCACTAGAGACTGTCATGGGGAGTCAGGGCGTGGTCGGTTTCCCCTTTTCTCTCTGTGCTCCTCTCCGCTCCTCCTGGCTCCCTGCTGTTTCGCTTTCCCACCAAGGTTGAAGTGGGGACCTGGTAGAGGAGAGAGTCCTACTTGAACTTGTGCTATTGTGTGCTAGCTTTGAGCTCTCTGGATGTGCCAGATGCTTAGAGTTGATGCTTTCTCCCTTTGGGTGTTTTATTGGCTCTTCACAGGATTCCTACTGAGCTTTTTTGCCTTTAATCCTTAATGCTTCTTTCTTCACAGCAGTAGCTTTCAGTGTTGTTGTTGTTGTTGTTGTTGTTGTTGTTTTCTGCAACTGGGTACATCTAGAGGAATAAGCCCAGTTACTTTCTTGTTAGGCTTCCTAGACTCCCCAGACCACCCACTGGACTAGACTCTGGACAGACTCCAGTTCTGCTTTCCTCACCCAGCCGCCTCTGGGTGTGTAGTTCAGCACCTGCACAGCCACACTCTCCCTGCTCTGCCACCAAAGCATGGAGTTAGCCTTCTTTTTGCCCTCAAGATTTCCCAGAAAGAAGTTATAGCCCAGCCCATATTCTGTTTTAGATTTCTTTGACTTAGCTCAGGCATCAATCAATTGTCTCTACCAATAGTTCAGAACTCAGACTCCTTTTCTTCCGGCAAATGTCTACAAGTGTCAAATGACAGGTTGTCCTGAGGTACTAGGCTTGTGTGGACAAGGCCCACACCTCAGAATAGTTCAGACTCCCTCTCCCCTTCAGCCTCCTCACGCAGGCCGTCCTCTAATTTCCACTTGTCAGTAAGAGCTGCTTTCCACTTCTCTTTCCACTCCTTTAGGCCCAGGCTCATCCAGTTCCTATTAGGAGAAAAAAAAATACATATCCTACAAGCGAGATTTTTCCTGGTATTTAGATGTTTGTATTTATGGTGAGGTGCTTTTGAAGCTTTGTTTTTGCTTTTGAGTGACTTAAATAGAGAATGCTCTTCAGGGAATTAGAGAGCGAGAAAGGGAGAAAAAAAACGGGAATGCATAGAGGAAAACTAGATTTATATTTTGAGTTGTAACCTTGCTACACATCCTCCTGTATTAAATTTGTGCATTTCCTTCCTAAGAATGTAGGAGCCCAGGCACTCTGGACTATGTTTCATCAGATTGAAGTTTCTGAGTGCCTCCTTGTAAGCCATTGAGCCATGTGAGTGATGCTTTTTCTCTTGATTCCCCAGACAAATACACAGACCAAAATACACATGGATTAACCTGCCTTCTCTATTACAAGGGGTTATTGTGACCTCTTTCTACCAGATGGAGTCCCTTCTAAAAGAATCTAGATGATTTACTCCCTGGCTCCCACTGCGCTTCTGCTTATACAGGTTTGTAACTTCCAAAACCTCAATTCATCTTTTTTTATTATTATGAAAAATTCAAAACATACAAAATTTTATTGATTCTAAAACACACATAATTTTTCAGCTCTTGACATCTCTGAGGTTGGAATATCTCTGAGGTACTACCATAATTTGTTTCTTGCCTTTTTTTCTTCTTTAGTGGGGTATTGGCTGCATGTAAGATTTGATAATACACATTACATTAAAGTGAAGAGAAGAGAATAATTAACATTCAATAATTATCCTCTAGATTTTATAATCGTTAGCATCTTATTGTATATACTTTATCTTTTGAAACTGTTTTATTATTGTGAAATGCCTCTATTTCTAATATGCATTTTAGAAATTTCAACTGCATGTTAATCTTAAATATTATAGTTTCATCTTTAAAAATCTAAGTATTTTCTTACATAACAACACTATCATCACACCATCAAAATTTAAAAATATACATTAACATATTCTAATACAAAATCCATTTTCAATTTTTCCCAATTGTCCTCAAAATAACTTTTTATATGTGATTGGTTTAAATCAAATCTCAAATAAAGTCTCTTTCACCTTGTTCATTGCCACTACCACCCCCGCCCCACCTTTGTTTTTTTCTCTGCCATTGACTTGAAGAAGCCACATCATTTATCTTCTGGCTCATATTCAGGATTTCTCTGATTGCCTCCTTAGGGCATGATTTAAATTATTTTCCTGTCTACTATCTTGCCTATGAATTAGAAATTGGAGATAAAGGCTTGGTTATGTTCAGGTCCATTTTTGACAAGTTTACTTCAGAGCTGGTGCTGTGTATTTGATATTGTATTACACCAGGGGAACACAGCTCCTGGTAGTACCACTTTCAGAGATGATCAGTTTTAGAATTGATTATTGTCTTTCCATAGCAACCTGTTTTCATTTTTAATGAATGAAATGACTATCAAATATTTCCAAGGATATGAGAAGTGTGTTAATGTTCATCTCTTCTTTGGTTTGAGTTCTTCTTTTTGAACTATTTGTTTTTCACAAGTCATGGTAATGCATCCACTTAATTTATGAGTAGCTTCTCCTACAGGATGATAGCTCTATATCACAGGATTTCTTCCTTAGATAAAAAGACTGATTACGGTTCCTATGTAAGTGTGTGGGTCATGGTAATAAACAGGCTTCCATTTGAGGTCTAAGTAGGCAGACTAGAATATGCTAATATCAAAATGAGGCTGAGAATAGAGCACTTTAGGATATTTCCTACTAAGTAGAGGTGTTCTTTATTTTCCCCCTATGTGAGAAAGAAGGAAGACATAATTCTGGTCTGAACAACCTAGATAAATTACCTGAATGCACATAACCAGAAATTGCATGGAAAAAAATTTGACCTGTGAAATTAAATAGATAGGAAGTTATTTGCTTTCCTGTGGAATTTGCTGAGTTCATAATAACCTTCTTAATTCCTCCTTTCTTAATTGAGAACTGGACAAAATACCTTTCCTATCTAAGTGCCAAATTTTTCCTTTCATAGAAATCTCTAACTCTGATTATTTATTTGTCCTTGTTTGTATTTTAGTAGTTTGAGTTAGAAAGGCACCCATAAGAATTAATCACCATAATTCTATATGCATGATCCCAAAAGCTTTATAAACAACAGCAAAAATATAAATAAATAAAATTTCTGAAGAACGTAATGTTCTTCAAGGTCTGGGTAGAGGAACGTGATACTAAAATTAGGTATGTAAATGCAAAATAAAGCAATCAAGCGCTCTCATGAGGACTCCACATTTAAAAACTAAACGTTTTATTTTAAATGTAATTATCACATGTTCTATTGTGGTACTGGAGAGTGTTTAATCTTTTGAAAGGTTTAAATAAATTTCAATGATATAAACACAAAACTTGGGTCAAAAGTTGATAACTGAACTAGAAAATATGTAGAAAACCTTATTAGTTGTTGATAGGAATTATCTAGGACAGGTGTGCTTATGACAGGAAGCCCTAAAGACAAGGTGCTCTCAATGCGTATGATGTTTCTGGGAGGAGGTAGGCTGCTAACTTGATGTATTTTCAAATTGTTTTGGAGAGACACTGCAAGCTTCCATATTTTATTAGAACAATTTACCAAACTAGAATGCTTATTATATATTATAATAGGTGAAAGCTTTATTCTCGGTGTTTTTAAGAACTTTAGGTTTCATGAAAAATTTTTTTATTGTGAAATAAGTTTGGGAAATATTGGGTTAAACAAAGTTAACCAGATATCTTTCCTATCGGCTTCATAGAGATTTCAGTATGTTTTATACATTATGATCCCTCAAAAATGGAGTACAGCATGTGGTAGTTTTGAAAGACATTTGATCACATTTTTCCAGGCTTTTCTTGTTCACATGAATAGTAATTTTTTGGTTGCATACTGGACATTGTGAGTGATACAGTGTAGGAACTCTGAATTCTGTCTATTAAAGGTATTGAGTTTTATTAGCTTTACCCCAACAGGGAGTTAAATTACTGCATATCATAATATTCTTGTGAAAGATTGGCTTTAGACATTATTGGGATGGGTCCATTTTCATTTTTGTCCTTTATCCTAGGTCAAATGTTTTTAATCCTGGGATACGGTACTTATTATTAAAGCATGAGTCCTCTGTGGTTTCACTGAAAAGTTTGAGAGGCTTACTAAGTCCCTCTAACTTGACAAGACATGAGCTTACAACTATATGTTCACAGAACTATACTGTTGCTGATCTTTTCTTGGTGATGTTAGTCTTCCACGTGCTGCTTTCCTTGGGAACTTGACTCACACAATGTGTACTTTAGGAATTACCCGTGGATTTGAAGGGTATTTTATGCATATTTTGATTCTTGCAATTTGTAGAGAAGTATTTTCCTCATTTTGCCCCTAAATTTTGTAGCCCCTCTGGCAGTCCTGAACTCAGATCTCTGGCTCAGCAGCCCAATAAGACAGACAATTCCTCTCTGAGATTGATCCCCTCTGTGCCACACCAACTCATTATAATGCCATTTTTAATAGTGCTGTTTGTGTTCTACTGAGCACACTTTAGTGATTGCTACTAAATAATGCAATCAATGAATTAACATAATCAAAAAATCTTTACTTAAGTAATATATTTATCAAGATAATGTACAAATTAATAAAAACAAAGAAAACTATATATTGACCTGATGCAAATATATTATCAAATGTTAATATTTTGTTATATTTTCTTTTAGTATGTTTCACACTCATAGCAATTTTAAATACATTGTTATAATTATATTATATGTAAAATACTGTAACTTACTTCTCTCAGAAATACTGTGAGTAGTTTTCCACATGAAGCAGTAATTTTTTTAAATGGATTCATAATATTTCATCAGGTTTATTTAAGTATTCCCTATTGTTTAAATTAGTTTGTGTTTCTCCCTCTAAGTTTATGTTTTTATAAATTCTGCTGGGACAATTTAGTTTATAAAGCCATTTTAAATGAAGTATTATTTCCATAGGATATTTTCTGAGAAGTATAGTTTCTAGGTCAAGGGATATAAACATATTTAGGATTAATAGTAACACATTGAAATAGCAATATATGTAAATAGTTTTTCACTGTGCCTTATTAAATTTGTATATTGGTATTTTGGGGGAAAAAGGGTGTTAATACAATAAGTAATCAGGTTGTTACATTATGTCTATTTGCATTCTTGAGATCACTAGTGAGTATGGGCATTTTCAGATTTGTTTAATTAATATAATCTCTTGCTAATTAACTGGTAGTGACTTAATTATCGTGGTCTTAGTATTATTCTCATTAATTTTTGTGAAGTTTTATAATATTAATGTGATAACCTCAGTCATTTATAAATACTACAAGTAATTTTCTAGTTTTTAATTGCTGAATCATAAGTTTAAGTTATTAAAGTGATACATAATCAATTAAAAACAGTCCTAACTAGTATAATCTTTCACTTGTGCTATTTCCTCTTATTGGTCTTTTTTCTTCTTTGCTTACTTCCTGTCTCACTTGCTATGGGTCTCTACCTAGCAGCCAAAGTAATCATTTTAAAACATAAACCACATCACATAATTCTCTGTTTAAAAACATCCAGTGGTTTTCCACCACATGCAGAGTAAAATCAAAAGTCCTTTACATAATTCCTAAGGCCTTGTATGATCTCAAATTCATCTTCTGTAACTCTCCTGCTCACTCAATCCACTCAGCCCCCACTGGCATTCTTACCTTTCCTGGAACCTTTATCCACGTTCCCACCACAGGGCCTTGTATTTAATATTCTCTCAGACAAATCAGCCTACCCTAACATTCACATGGCTCAATCCCTTTACTCAGTTCTCCTCTTCTATGACAAATCCTGAAAGTAAATTTTTCTGTGATGCCATCTTTATATCACTTTTTAATCCCAATTTCATTTTTTGTAGTTACAGCACTTAGTATTTCAGGACACACCCCCCCACACACACACACACACATCCACACACACACACCCACACACACTGTCTCTCACATTAGAACAGAAGTTTCAAGGTGGGGCTT
This sequence comes from Hipposideros armiger, assembly GCF_001890085.2. NCBI lineage: Eukaryota > Metazoa > Chordata > Mammalia > Chiroptera > Hipposideridae > Hipposideros > Hipposideros armiger. The sequence continues at coordinate 693,844 of NW_017732011.1, forward strand.
TTTTTTCTTTTTTTCTTGAATGCTATATGCATTGAACTAGAATAATGTCTCTAATAAAAAACCAGAAGAAGAAACTTAAAAATATAAGGAAAAAATGCCCATAAATCATGCAATCATAATCTGTTACCATTTGAGCATTATTTTCATTCTTTAGAATTTACAATAGATTTTATAGAATTTAATGATACATTTTTGAACTTTACATTTAGAGTAAGTATAAGGGTATTTATATCTTTCATCCAACTTTTTACTGGACTATAAGAATTTTTTATGTCATTCTATATTCTCCATAAGCATTTTAAAGAACTGAAGATTATCCTCAGTTACAACAATGTGACACCAGGGTCACACTATTTTTATGAACTCTAAGTTTAAATATTTTATTAATTAATAGATGTTACCCTTTCCATATTCATTGGTAAAGTTTTAATTGCCATTTTAAATTATTGTAAAGCAAATTCACTTTTTACTGTTTCTTTAATAATTTACATTTTGAAAGCCATTTTTAAAGTTATCATAATTAAACTATATTTATAGGGTATAAACTTTGCTCAAGTACAATATATTGCTAGAGCTCTTTCCTTTTTCTTGCAAAAGCTCATTTCTACATTTTTTCTTGACAGTTTTCCAGATATTTTCTAATATTATTATCTTTTAAAAAATAAGATGTATATATTTTTTAATGCTGCTGTTTTTTAGGTTATTTATTTAATTTGCTTATTTCTCTATTATTCAGCTCAACTAATTTACTTTCCTCTTATTTACAAATAATGAAAGCATTTAGGTTTATGAAATTATCTTTGTTAAAATTCAATTAACTTTTGTCTGTCATTACTTTTAATGATTACTTTTAAATATTGACTTACAATATGTTGAAATTCCACCTTGATCTAATATTATGTGAGAACGCTGGTTCGATTCCTGGTCCAAGCTGAGCTGCCAACAGGTGGCAGGATGGCTCAGCTAAAAAAAAAAAAAAAAGTAGTATTATGTGAAAATACTTTTGAATATCCAAGCAATTGAAAAATTTTTTATTACTTAAATTAATTTAATGTCAAGCTTTGTACAATTTTAATTAGAATTTGTACTCTGAATAAATTATTTTACTATTTTTAAAAGTTTTTCATGGAGCCAAATATGACAATTTTTTAAGGTTTCTTTGATATATTTTCTGTATTCTAACACTATGTTATTGGTTTTATTAAAGCTTAGTATGGTTATTGTTTAATGTGTCTGTTTCTTTACGGCAAAGTAAAACTTTATATCTTTTTGGTTGTTTTCTCCTCAACTTACATATTTTCATATAAATATTGATCTATTGCCTGTTTGTGTTTCTTTGACATACTTGCTTTGCTTTTATTTTTTACCTTACTCTGTCATTTTGTCTTAAACCACATAAACAAATTATGTATTTTTTTTAAATACAAAATTAAAAATTTACTTTGCATAGAAAAAAATAATGTATGCCATACATTTTCTTGACTGCTACGCTTATTCTTTATATATATATATATATATATATATATATATATATATATAATTTTTTCAGCATATAATTCAACTAATGCTTACCTAATTTTCAAATGAGGTAAATAAGTGTGATATCTATTTATGAAAGATGAGGGAGAATATATGTTTTACTAATCAATTTACATGGTTAAAGCTCTAAGTTTATAATCTCCAGAATTAAAAAGTATACATATTTAAAAATATGTATAATCTGATTGTTTCATCTATTATGATCTCATTTTCAGTAGTTATGTAGACATATACTTATGCATTCAGGTATTTCATTGATCACAAAAGCCAACCTTATTTTTCATACTTTGGGTTTATTTATATGGAGTCATATCTTGGTTATCTGGTGCATGTGTTTGAATAATATTTTTAGGAATAATACACATAAGTAATATATTTTTTCTAGACCCTGCATATGTAAAAATCTATTTCTTTTAACTCTATTTAGAGCAACAACTTGATTGAATAAAGAATTCTGAGTTATGGCCTCTTTCTCTTCATATATTTCACATATTGCACTACTAGTCTCTCACAGTTTGGTTGTGGACAAGAAGTCTAAGATTTTCTTTTTAAGTTAATAAACTATTCTTTTAAAATACTTCTATTTATATATTATTGAATTTCTTAAAATTTTTATCCTTTTATCATTTTCCACTGAATTTGGGGTTATTTTCAAGATTACCATCTAATCACTTTTTTCTCTGCTGTGACATTAACTATTTCTTGACTGTAATGGGAAGTTATATCAAATCATTCCGTTTTGTTTTTCATATGGTCTCATCTCACATAAATTTGACTATGATCACAACCATGATGAATATTAATTTTGAATATGACAGTCAATATTTAAACTGTAACAATGAGCTATATCTTTATATGTGTTTTCAAATAGAACTGTAAGAAGCATTCCATAATGTAGGTTCTTTTACCCCCATTACAGATGAGAAAACAAAGACTAAGAAATTAATTTATTCATTCAAAGTCACACTATTAGTAATGGAATAAGGTGGTCAAATTCAGATTCATTGTTCATGAGAGTCTAAATTCTTCACAACAGGGCTCAACTGCTTTCTAAAATGTTCTTATGTATTTTGTCATAAATTCGATTCAGAGAAAGAATTTTCCTTTGATTTCTGTCCTCTGTTATACAAACATTTAGAGGTCTAAAAAATGTTTTTCTTCTGTGCAGTCTTTTGGCTATACAGAAAACTCTTACCAGGTCTGGAAATAGAAAACAGTAAGGTTCTCTGAGTTCTCTGAGTATCACTTAGCTGCTTCATAGTCCTCTTTACATCTGGAAGAATAGCGATCTTTAAGGTTGAAGAGAAGGATGATACATAGTTTTTAATACTTATCATGTAATCAGGTCATGTTAGTTCCACTTTGGAGGATAAACCATATTCTCATAATCTAGGCTGACAGTTCCCAAACCCAGTGTGGTGAAACGCTTTAAGGTTGCCCACAATGATCCAAGCCTTTATGTAATCCCTTCCCCTTGACTTTCAGTGGTTGGTGTCCATAACTTGCTTCTATCTAGTTTTATATATCATAAGGCAAAGGTGATAACATGCCCCTTCTGTGACTGTTTTGTTGTATAAGATGCTGTCTTAGCAGGCTAGAAAAGGAGATTCTCCTACTGGCCTTGAAGAAGGAGATAACGATGTTGTGAACTACCTAGGAAGAGGGCCACGTGTTGGGGAACTTGTGGGCAGTCTGTAGGGATCTGAGAGTGGCCTCCAGCTTCTAGCCAGCAAAATGTTGGGGATCTCAGTAGAGACAGCTGCATGGAAATAAATTCTACCAACAATCTGAATGAACTTGGAAGAAAGTTCTTTCCTACTTGAGCATCCAGATAAGAATGAAGCGCAGCCAACTACTTGAGTACAGACTGTAAGACCATGAGCAGCCTAAGCCTTGGATGACTGTGAGATCCAGTGAAGCCATGGCTGGACTCCTGCCATATAAACTGTGCGATAATAATGTGTTTTCATGGGCTACTAAACTTATGGTAACTTAATAGGGAGTAATAGAAAACACATGGTTATTTACCAAATTAACCTAGAGAAGATTGTTAAAAATATATATTCTTGTGCATTTTTTATTCTTTATCTTTTAAATGTAATCAAGATCTTAAGGTAGGGCCATACTTTAATAATTTTTTTTTAAATAAAGCATTCTTGAGAATAGTACTCAGAAGCACATTTGAAAATCAGTACTGTCAACACTACACAGAAGAAAGTCTGTTTTAGTGAATCACAGTTGGAGTACAGGCCTGGGGAAAATCCCAAGTACAACAATACCTTAGTTTGCGAGCATAATTCGTACCGGAAACAAACTACTCATGTTGCAAGACATTGCTCGTTCACCATGTTAAAATGTATTAGAAATATTTGCTCATCTTGTGGAACACTCACAAACCACGTTACTCACAATCCAAGGTTTTACTGTATATTCATGTGAATGGCTTAAATCTGAGTTTCTACCTGTGAGGCAAATAAATCTAAAGGGATATTCTTTTGATTCGGTTCAGGTCTCTTGAGAAGTAGAAGCCCAGACAGGACTGGAAGTTTGATAAATTTGTGAGGGAAATGCCCGCAAATCATAAAAGAGATGGGAGCAGGAATAGGCAGTTGGAGGCTTCAGACAGTGATGTGATCTGATAGCAGGGAAACAAAAAGGAAAGTAAGACCTGGGCTCCTGCTACCCTCTCAGACTTCAGCCTAGTACTAAGAAAGTTTCAGCCAATGTGAATCCTCAAACAAAAGTTGTTTATTCAGGCAGGAAGTATCCAGCTACTCTCACCACCATGCTCAGTTATTGGCTGGGAGCAACCTGGGGAAGTATGGCTTCCATGTTCATGTCTAAGTGGATCCAGTGTGTAGTAACAGCGGGACTGTCAGTCAACTCTGATTCTTAGAGCAGCTAATCTTAAAATTTTACTTTATTATTATTATTTTTTTAAAACATATTTATTTTAAAAATTGAGATATAACTGATATATTAGTTTAATGGCTCCTTCCTTTTAATAGCTATATAACATTACATTTATGGATGAATTAACATTTACTTAATTAGTCCTGGACATGTAGTCCCTGAAAGGTGTCCTTTTTTTTTCTTTTTACAGCTTGGTTCTCTAGAGCAGTTAATCTTAAAAGGATATCTGTGAGACACACCTTTGTGACCACATTTTTAATTATGCCCTGTCATCCCCTTTTCAGATATGTGTAGCCCAATTTACCTAAATTATGATTTATTTTCTTTTCCTAACATCTGGCTGAGGAACATGACTTTTCTTTCTAGTGAATAAAATATAGGTTTATTAGTTCAGATATTGAATGTCTCTACAATTCAGTAAGATCAGAACATTTTTGTAGAATTTATACACATTTGCATTGATAAGTTTATGACTTAATTATCAATCATTTAAGTTAGTTTACATCTATGAAAACAGGTTGTCACCTCCATACTGGCAGTATTTTATTTGGTTTCCACTACACCATTCAAGTTCTTACCTTTTCCTTCCCCCACTGTTTTCTTCCTCCACTTCTTTGTTCAAGTTGTTTTGGCATGTTTCTCAAGTAAAATCCTGAAATTAGAACAGAACTCTTTAGTAATTCCAGCAGACACATTTATTCCATAGTAGGACCAAATTTTACTATCAGATGAAATTAAATAGAACTCTGTTCTCATGAATAGACTTTTTGTTGTTTCTATATTACTTTCATTAATAATTCCTTAATTTACTCTTCATTCAGCATAGTATCAGATGCCTTGAAGACACCAATTGACTGATATATATAAGACTTATTTTGGAATCAAAGAACTTGAAACCCAGTTAAATAAGATGACACATTATAGCATTTGGGAAAAAGTGATAAGTTTAAAAACTGAGAAATAGGAAGTGTTAAAAAAATTCAAATAAAGATTTCCCCTTATTCTGGGGAAATCAAGGACAGCATCAGAAGTTGATGATTGAGCAGTGCCTTTAAAAATGGCCTACATTTGGGGTATAAGAAATGGAGGACAGGTTAGGATGTGTAGAACCTGCAATACAGGAGAAAAGAAAACTTATCCGACAAGGAATTATTTCCATTATTGAGAGATCTCGATTCTCCTTTTAATGTCCCCATTTAGATCTCAGGTTAGCCAGTTAATAGAGTAGTAGCTACTCTTAGACTTTGCAACCTTGTATTCAAGTCCAATCCCCTAGAGCAGCACAGTATGTTTAATTGAAGATATGCTAATTCTGGTGGGGTTTTTTGCTGCAGACTTTAAGAGATTTTTAAAGCCAAAACCCATTAAGACTAGTTGCATTATATCATAGAAAAAAATAGATAGGGGTTTTATGAAACATATTGCCCCTTAGGCAGAGCTAAATTACTCGTTCATGGCTCAAACGAGGGTGGTTATTTGAGCTTCCAGGACTCCATTTCAGAACAATTTTGAACTGAATGCTTCAGCTAATTCTATGTGCTATTTGAGCTTTGCTGGAAGGACACGTTTGCAAATGAGAACACAGAGAATGCTCTTTATTTTATGGTTTCAAAAAGCTTAGATTGATGGTGTCTTTTTAACATGCTAATTTGTCTGCCAAGTGTGCCTTTTCAGGATGGCTGTTAAAGTTTTGTCTGCATCATAAATGTGCTATTTCCTGGAATATTTCTTTATTACTATTTCTTTATTATTGCATCTTTGTATGAAAACAGTTGCCTTAGAATGATTTTGTGCATCTCTGTTTTCTTGTCTATATTTAAAGTTTCTATGGTACAACTTTTATTTGATTCATCTTTGGTTACTGAGCATGTCTGGAATGTGATAGGTACTCAAAACACTATCTCTATCTGCACTTCCATCACTATATCTCATTGAAACATAAACTACAATGGGATGGCCCTTGCACAAATGTGTTATAAAAGATAAGAAACTCTCAAAGAGTTTTCCAACTTTTTCTAAGAGTTTCCTATGATACTGACTCATACAAGTTCAGGATCTATTTTTTTTTTAGGTTCTTTCATATCAGTATTCTTGTAGTGTAGACAAATAACTCCACTCTTATAAATGACCTCTGTGAGATTTTAATTTTAATGGGATCAGATCTCTAGCACTGGCTGATACAGATATCACTGCTACAACCGTGGAGGAAGTATTCATTCAATGGGCCTAAGTACTTCACAAATTACCCACAGCACAAATAAGAAAAGTGTGTTATTATTTTTAATCAACTTCATTATGGGATAATTTACATGTAATAAATGCCCCATTTTAAATGTTATATATTTAGGTAACTTTTGCCAAGAAATTGTATGCACATTTTAAGAAAGGAAAAAAACTGTCTTAAAATTATGCTGACGGTAACCACTTTGACCACCTCTTATAATTTCAGAAGTCAAACGTGACTTGTATTCATCTTTTGTTATCAGTATATATTGAGTATTACAATTTTAATACAGTTTTTTCCTTTCTTAAAATGTGTATACATTTTTTTGGCACCCTCTGTATATCCCTTCATATAACCACCACCCACTCCAGTCAACATATAGAACATTTGTGTCACCCAGAATTTTTCCTTGGGCCCTTTGTTGGTAATCCCTCCCACTCTCGCTTTAGGTAACCATTAATCTTCTTTCTGTCACTGTGCAAAAGTTTTGCCTGGTAAAGAGTTTCAAATAAGTGGAATCAAACAGTACAGACATTTTTGGCCTGGCTGCTTAAACCCAGTGGAAAGGTTTTGTGATTTTTCCTGTTTTTACATGTGCATGTACGCACAACTTATTCATTTTGATTTCTGAGAATTATCTCGTCTACTGCTATTTTAGGATATGTTCATGTGTTGATGAACATGTAGATTATCACTTTCTTTTTCTTTCACAGAATGTTCACGATTTTGTGTAGGATATAGGTTCTGATTTCTTTGGGGTAAATATTTTATCATGAAATTGCCAGGTCATGTAGTAGATCCATGTGTAACTTTATAAGAAGCTGCCAAATTAGTGTTCAAAGTAGAAATATCATTTTATATTTCTACCACGGATGAATGGGAGTTCCACTTATCCCATTTCCTTTTTAGCATTAGATGTTTTCAGTTTTTAATTTTAGCCATCCTTATTTATGTGTGGTATTATCATATTATGGATTTAATTTGTATGTCTTTGATGAATAAAGAGGTTTTGGAGCATGTTTTCATGTATTTCTTAGTCATATGTACATCTTCTGTTGAGAAATGTTTGCTCAAACATTTTGCTGATATTTTATTGGTTGTCTTATTATCATTGAGTTTTAAGATTTCATTTTTAAATTTTTATAAGGTATTTTGTTTAACCCACTATACCAATCATTTCAATATATAGTTCACATTAAATATTAATGTTATAAATGAGATATTATGCATTATTTTTAAAGTATGAAATATTAAAAATCCAGAATGTATTTTACTTTAGAATATATTTTAATTAATATGCTAAATTGTCATTGTAACTTTTTAAATTTCTATTTCACTGTGGTCAGACTACTTAAACATGAGATCTACTTTCTTAACAAAACTTTAATACAGTATTGTTAATTACAGGTACGATGTTGTACAGCAGAGCTCTAGAATTATTTATTTTGCATAAGTGAAACTTTATGTTTTTTTATTATAAACTCCCTATATCCCCCTCCTCCCAGGGCCTGGAAAGCACCATTCCACTCTTTGATTCTATTAATTTGACAATTTAGAGTCCTCATATAAGTGGAATCATTTAGTATTTATGTTTCTGTGACAGGCTTATTTCATTTAGCCTAAGGTCCTCAAGGTTCATCCTTGTTTTTACATATGGCTGAGCAATATACCATTGTATATATTGGGTTGTCGGAAAAGTCATGCCACATTTTTGCATTGAAAAACAGAAAAATACTTCATGACTTTTCCAGCAACCCAATAAATCTATCTATCTATCTATCTATCTATCTATCTATCTATCTATCTATCTATCTATCTGTCTATCTATAGCACCTCCTTGTTATCCGTTCATCCATCACTGGACACCTAGGCTGCCTCCATATCTTGGCCATTGTAAATAATGCAGCAATGAACATATTGCTGCATATATTCCTTCGAAGTAGCTTTTTGGGTTTCTATGGATAAATACTCAGAAGTGGGATTACTGGGTCTTTATTTGTCTTTTATTATAAAGTCTATTCTGTCTGGTATAAGTATTGCTACTCCAGCTTTTCTTTTTTCATTTTCATGAAATATCTTTTTCCATCCTTTTGTTTTTAGTGTCTGTGTGTCTTTCAATCTAAAGTGAGTCTCTTATAGACCGCACATGTAAGGGTCTTGCTTTCTTATTCAACCATCCTGTTTTTTTCATTTGAGCATTTAATCCATTTACATTTAAAGTAATTGTTGATAGATATGTAGATATTGCCATTTTATTATTCATAATTTTTGTTTTTTAATTTTATTTATTTATTTTTTTGTCTTAAATAAGTCCCTCTAACATTCCTGTAATGTTGGTTTGATGGCGGTGAACTGCTGTAGCTTTTTTTTTTTTGGTCTGGGAAGCTCTTCATTTGTCCTTTGATTCTAAATGATAGCTTTGCAGGGCAGAGTAGTCTTGGATGTAGGTCCTTTCTTTTCATCACTTTGAATATTTCTTGCCAATCCCTTCTGTCCTGCAGAGTTTCTGCTGAGAAATCAACTGACAGTCTTACAGGAGCTCCCTTGTAGGTAACTAACTGCTTTTCTCTTGCTACCTTTAAGATTCTCCTTGTCTTTAACTTTTGGCATTTTAATTATTAAATGTCTTGGTGTGGGCCTTTTTGAGTTCATTTTGTTTGGGACTCTCTGCGATTCCTGGGTTTGCATATATCTTGCCTTCACAAAGTTAGGGAAGTTTTCCATCATCATTTCTTCAAATGGGTTTTCAATTCCTTGCTCTCTCTCTTCTCCTTCTGTGATGTGAATGTTGGTATGCTTGATGATGTCCCAGAGACTCCTTAAGTTATCCTCATATTTTAAATTATTTTTTCTTTCTGCTATTCTGATTGGGTGTTGTCTGCTGCCTTATCTTCTAAATTGCTGATTCACTTCTCTGCTTCATCTAATCACTGTTTGTTCTCTCTAATGTATTCTTCATTTCAGTCATTGTAGTCTTTATTTCTGAGTGGTTCTTTTTTTACATTTTCTATTTCCATTTCTATGTTTCCTATCTCATTGTTGAAGTTCTTTCTTACTGGCTTCTGTCTCCATTTTGTTTAGTTTTTTTCTGGAGTTTTGTCTTTTTTGTTGTTGTTGTTATTATTCTTACATGTCTCTTTGTCTCCCCATTTCAGCTGCCTCCCTGTGTTTGTGTCTATGTATAGGTAGGGCTGCTATGTCTCCCAGTCTTAGTAGAGTGGCCTTATATAGCTAGTGTCCTGTGAGACTCTGTGGAACAGTCTCCCTGATTACCTGAGCTGGGTTCTCCAGATGCATCTTTTGTGGGTTGTGTGTGCCCTCCTGTTGTAGATGAGCCTTGGTTGCTATTTACATGCCAGTGGGAGGGATTGACCCTCCAGCTGATTGGTTGTGAGGACTGACTGTGACTACAGTGGAGGAGTTGTTGTGCAGGGGCTGGCCCTCCAGAGCAGGATTTGCTTTAGCAGGGCTTTGGTGCTGGCTCAGTCAGTCCTTTGGGTGTGTTGTCCCTGGAGGCATCTGGGTGATGCTCTGGCTTGGTCCAAAGCTGACCACCATGCGTGCCAGCCCTGGGGACTCTGGGGGAGGGTAGCCCACAGCAGGCCAAGTTTAGCCACAGCCTGTGCTCAGCTGGGGGACACCTGTCATGAGCCACAAAACAATCAGCAGATGGCTGCCTCTCACACTGGGCTTGGAGGTACCTCAAGAGGCTAAGCCTCTAACTGAGGTCAGCTCCCACTAGTGCCTGACCTGGGGCTGTTTTGCAAGAGGTACAAGGCACACCGAAGTCAGATTCTGCTTGTTTGGGTTTTGTGACTCTTTGAGAGATTTTTGGAAAGTCCGCTGCATGATCCAAAACAAGCCATTTGTATGGAAAAACCACTGGAAGTGGCTTCTGTGTGTTCAAAATTTGGGTAGGGCAGGGTCACAGGTGCTCAGGGCCAATGCATGATGTTAGCCAGGCTGATGGAGACTCAGATATGGTGGCTGCCTGCATCTGAAATCATTGCCAAGACCAATATCGTGAAGCTTTGCCTCTATGTGTTCTAGGAATTTTACAGTTTCATGTCTTACATTGAAGTTTTTAATCTATTTTGAGTTTAGTTTTATATATGATGTAAGATAAAGTTCCAATTTTATTTTTTTGCATGTGAGTATCTAGTTTTCACAACATCAGTTGTCAAAGAGACTATTCTTTTCCCATTGTATATTTTTGGCTCCTTTATGAAAGATTGGTTAACTGTATATGTTTGGATTTTTTTCTGGGTTCCCTATTCTATTCTATTCTATTCTATTCTATTCTATTCTATTCTATTCTATTCTATTCTATTCTATCTGTCTTTATGCCAGTACCATACATTTCATTATTGTAGCTTTGAAGTGTGTTTTGAAATCAGGAAGTAATATGCCTCCAGCTTTGCTCTTCTTACTCAAGATTGATCTTACTATTCTTGGTATTTTGTGGTTTCTTACTAATTATATAATTGGTTTTTTTTTCTATTTCTGTACAAAATGGCATTAGGAGTTTGATAAGGATTGCACTGAATCTATAGGTAATTTGGGGTAGTATTGACATTCAGTGTATGCATATATCTTGTACATACTTCTAAATGTATTCGTAAGTATTCGTACTTTTTTTCAATATAAATTCTTATTTAAAAATATTTTTAGATTCAGAAAAGTTGCAAAAATAGTACTAAATAATATACTTATGTCTATCACACCACTTCTGTTAATGCTACAATCTTTACTGTGTAAGGTAGTATACTGGAAAGGAGACACAGAGAGAAACTTTGAAGATCTGTACAGTGTCTCCACCTTGAGTATTGAGGGGATTCCCAATCAGCACATATGTATGAGGAAACCATGCAAGGGTGGGAAAAAAACTACCCAAAAGCATTTAAGAGAAAAATCACTGAAAATAGTAAAGACTAGGAATACTGACTCTTTCTGCTAGCCAGGGCATAAATGCTTATTATCCACAGGGGATAAAGTAGAGATATCAGAAGAATGTTACTTCAGGAAGGGGATAATTAAACCTAAACTGAATGATACAATAATGTCACCTAACAAAACATAAAAGCAAGACCATAAAAGATCAAATATTGTCTAAAAGAACTAAAAATGGCTCAGAACAAAACATGAATATGTATAGGAATATGAAATTATCTAGCACTTAACGTTATACAATTTACAATACCTTGAATCCAATAAAAAATTAGCAGACATGAAAAGAAACAAGAAAATGCTACCCATAATGTGGAGAAAAATTAAGCAAAACTCAGCCTACACTAACACAAATAATAGAACTCAGAGCCCAAAAGACTAAAAGAGTTGTTATAATTGTATTTCACATGTTTAAGAAGCAAGGGAAAATGTTGACATATTCAGTAAAGACATGGAAGATATATTTTTTAAAAATCTAAATAGAAAACCTAGAGATAATAACTGCAACATTTAAGATTAAAAATACACTGAATGAAAGTTACGGCATGTGCAATAAAGGGTTGAAGGATGGCTGGATATAAATCCTTGAGTCATAGATTTTTCCATTGATTTTTTTTTTTTAATTCTGCTCCAGAATTTCTGCTTCTGGGAAGATGGAACGGAGTACTTTTTCCTATTACTCCTGCTAAGTACAATTGAAAATCCTGAACATCATATATAAAAAAACATTTGAGGACTCTGAAGGATGAAAAGAAGAAACCAGAATAGCCAGGAAACTTGCGACCCTAGAAATGACATGGTGGTGAGTTACTTGAGTTTTCCTGTTGCCTCATATTTGAGATCTGATGATTAAGTTTGTGAACTCATCCTAGAAAAAGTGCTGCACACCTCATTGCTGAATATCACTGTAGTCACCTTCAAAGTACTCCCCTTGGGAAGCTACTCACTGATGCCAGCACCTAGTCCACTCTTCAAAGCAGTTTTGGAACTCTTTTTCCTGAAATGGCCAGCAGAGCTGTCATGCTACCCTTGATATACTGAATGTCATCAAAATGTCTTCCTTTCAATATTTCCCTTATTTTTGGGTAAGGAAAGAAGTCATTGGGGGTCAGGTCAGGTGAGCATGGAGTGTGTTCCAATACAGTTATTTGTTTACTGGCTAAAAACTCCCTCACAGACAGTGCTGTGTGAGCTGGTGCATTGTTGTGATGCAAGAGCCATGAATCACTGGTGACAATTTTGTGACGTTTTTGTCTAACTTTTTTATGCAGTCTTTTCAACACTTCCAAGTAGTAAACTTGGTTAACTGTTTGTTCAGTTGGTACAAATTCATAACAAATAATCACTCTGATATCAAAAAAACTTAGCAACATTGTTTTGACTCTTAATTTGGACTGATGGAACGGTTTTGGTCATGGAGGATTGGCTGACTTCCATTGTGCACTTTGACGCTTTGTTTCAGGGTTATATTAGTACTTCCATGTTTCATACCAGTGATAACATGGCCCAAAACATCATCTTGCCTCTCCCAAAGGTCTTGGCAAACTTCGATCCTCCTTTGCTTTTGTTCATAGGTGAGCTCCTTTGGGACCATTTTTGCAAACACCTTTCTTTCTCATGCCAAGATTTTCAGTTAAGGTTTTCCTGTTTCTCTATCGATGTTTACTTGGTCTGCTATGCTTCTCACAATCAGCCAATTATTTTGATGTACAACTCGACTTATTTTTGCAATGTTTTCATCAGTTCTGCTCCTTACTGGCTGCCCTGACCTCTTTTCATCAGTGACACATTCTCTCTCCTCAGAAAAACGTTTAATCTATTTATACAGTGCCTTTTTTTCATGGCATTATCCCCATAAACTTTGACTAACATGGTCCCTGGTTTCACTTCTACTCTTGCCAACTTTAACAAGAAATGTAATGCTTGTTTGTTGTTCTAATTCAAGTACAGACATTCTTGCGACGGCACACAAAAACATGCAACAACAATAATGAACACCATGCAGCAAGACACCATCACATGTTGACTTCAACACAGCTGTGAGACATTGATATACCAAGGTTATGAAACCTTACTGAGCTGTTTGTACAGTGCTGCCAATGTAAGTGCATGGTGGCAAGTTTGCAAGTTAATTGTCAGACCTCATACATCCCAGCCCTTCCCCTCTTAGTTGTTTACCTGAGGAATAAAGCACATGTCCATACAAAGATCTGTACAGGAATGTTCAGAGTAACTTCATTTGTAATAGTCAAAAATGAGAAACAAACAAAGTGTCCGTCAAAAGATGATTTATAAACAAATTGTGGGATATCTGTACAACATATATGTACAACTCAACAACCAAAAAGAGTAAACTATTGATACAGGAAATATAGTGGAAGAATCTCAAAATAATTATGATTAATAAATGAAATCAGACAAAAAGAGTACATACTATATGATTCTGTTATTATAAAATACAGTGACAGAGAGCAGGTCAGTGGTTGTTTGCTGATGATACAAAGGTATAGGGAACTACTATGGACAATGATGAATATGTTTTTTATCTTGTTTATTGTAATGGTTTCATAGGTGTACACATATGTCATAATTATCAAATTGTATGCTTTAAATGTATGTAATTTTTATCAATTAGACCTCAATAAAATTGTTAAAAATGTTTTTAAAATGTCTACTCCATTGTTGCCATCTTTTATATGTTGGGTTTATAAATTCTGATGCCAATCATTTTTTGCCTTTGTAATTTATTTTCCTAGACACCTTGAAGATTTTATCTTTGTCTCTGAACTATAATTCTTTTATTACGGTATGTTTCACAGGTAATTATTCTGAGTTAGTTTTGCTAGATACTTTGTGAGCCATTTCAATGTGCATTTTCAGGTCTTTCTATTCCTGGTTAGAATCAGAATTTTAAAGATTATCTTTGGTCCATTGTTTTATTTTTCTTCACCAGTGAGTTTAATAATATAAAAATTATTTATTTTGCCTAGCTTCCTTTTCAAGTTTTTTCTAATTATTTTAATTTTTATTCATTACTTTTATTTTCTTGGGTTTTTATTTTTTTAAAGATTTTTATTGAAGAATTGGGGGGATGGGAACAGAGCTGGGGAATTGGGGAAAGGGGAACAGACAAGTTGCTCTTGTTTTGTTCTTCAGTCTGGTTGTGGAGGACGTTGCTTCACTGGCCCAAGCTGGCACCATCATTGCGCTCTTCCTGGGCAAGGCACATCAGTCGCCGGCTTCTGGACGGCCACTCATGGTGGCTACTTGTGGCTCACGCTGGCTGCTGGCTACATACAGTAGCTCATGGCAACCCACTGCCACAGGGGCTGCAGCCTACGCCTTTGCCAGTGACTCACGAAAGCCCAGCTCCAAGTTGAGCTGTTGTTCAGCATCTTAGCTGTAGAGGGCAGTGTCACTGGCCCTCATATGTGGGATCCGAACTGGGGCCCTCTGGCGTCCCAAGCCAGCTCTTCTTAACCAACGCCCCACTCGGCCAGCCCTTTCTTGGGTTTTTTAAAATTGAATTTTTATCTGAATCTATTTTTTTCCTTCTTGAACTTTAATCTCGTTCCTTGTTTCAAACCTGTATGCTAGCATTGAAATCCTTTTTGCTGCACTGGTTTCTGATAAATACTTTCAGGCAAAAACCCAGAAAAATTGTGAGGCTCAATTGTTTCTTTTTCTTCTCTCATTGTAGCACACTTCTGTGCTTCCTCTATAAAATATCTGAAAAAGTTATCTAATATATTCTGTGCAGTTTTTCTGTTGGTTTTGGAGGGAGTGCAATGACAATGTCTTTACATAACAATGAAAATAGACTTCTGTGAATAAATTTTCCAACTGGCTTGTTAATTCTTTTCTAATAAATTTTTCAATGACTTTGGTACTTTTGATATTGCTTCTTTATTGGTAATTGAGGATGCATCCCCTATATAAACATATTTATTACTCTTAAATATTATATGTTCTAACATTCTAATGTGCTACTTCCACTGTAGAGCATACATTCAATTGGAAAACAAAAAGGATGTAATAAATGTATTAAAGTTCTATTTCTGGTTTACATGTAAGGTGTAGAAAGCTGAAAAGAGTGTTGCTTTCACCATTAAAACAGAAAACCAGGGAAAGCTATCAAACAACAACTTTTCCTGCACTTATCGGAAAGCTGAGGTTACAGGGCAATCAACTAGCCTAAAATATCAGAAAAGACAGAATCTTCAAAGGAGTGATGTGTCAAAGCAAAAATTGTGCTGGACAAAGTTAAACAGGCAAGAAAGACTTTAATTAAGGGATTGCACTAGAAGAGAGGTCAGAGCTCAGTCTGAACTTCACTCCATCGAAACAAAATGTCAGACGGGTTTTTTTTTTGTGTGTGCGCTGGATTAGCTAGTGGACAAGTACTGGGAGTTATTAGGGGAAAGTATAGACGTATAAGCCATTTGTGTTTGCCATTTGACTTCATCTAAAGGAAACAAAGGTCTCATTACTTTATGACAGGAAGTAGCTTTGCAACTTGCAGCAAAACATCTACTGAAGTTAGGCTTCTAGAGTGCCTCTGAGATTGGGAGACAAGGGTACTATCTCTCATAATGATTATATTTTAAAAGGAGCATTCCCAATTTCCTTGAGAAAGAGGTCCCTGGGTTGTAAAATGGGCAAGAGCCTTTTAAAAAGATTTACAGCTCAAAGGGGCAAAACCAGTTTACAGTTACAAGCTTTTTAAAGTATATGCTCTAAGAAATCAGAGAACAGAGGCCTAGGGTCCACAGGAAGCCTGTTTAAAGTTTAGTCAAACTGGTCAAATGCTTAGCTGGGACAGACATGTAGCATTGTAAAAGCTGGGAAGAAGAATTCAGGTAAAATTTTCTATAAATTGCTCAAAGCTGAGTGTGGTCCCGAATGAGAGTATAGAACTATGGGAGCCATAGACGTCATGGGGTTTATCACCCACTTGCAAGCTCTTCCCCACAGATTTCAGCAAATGCTCATGAGAAAGACTGAGGGCACCGCAAGAGATCACAGATAACATCCCTGTGGTCCAGGCCCGAGGCCCAGCAGCAGCAGTGATGTGTACAAGGCAGGGAACCACCAGATCTTTCTGCCCTTTCATCCACATGGATCAAACATCTCAAGTCACTGGGGAAAGGCAACAAACTCTGCTTCCCTCCGGCACAGACGACCCAATGCGAAAGGATCAGGAAAATCACCGGCTACCTCTGGTGGAGGGACAAGTACATCCTGAGCCTGAACCATTATTTATTTTTACTGATGGCTGAGACGTTTACTTATAAGTAGATTTTTTTTTCTGGAAAAAGATGTTTGAAAAGATGATGAGCCTTGGCAATCCATGAAATATTTAAACACTTATATGTACAAAGTTCTATAATGCTTTGCAATATCCTCTTTGAGAATTGAGATGGGGTGATTTATAATAACAATGATAATTTCTTAAATGGTGTAAATCTTAGATGTTTTAAAAATACTTTCCCAGACATTATCCCATGTATTTATAATATCTACAACGCTTTCCTGAATTCTCCTGGCCTGTGTTCCTCTCCTTTCTAGAAACATTTTATAGATACTTTTATTACAGTATTCATAAAAGTGTATTTTGATAATTTACTTAATATTTGTCATTATGTGCAAAGGTATCTCCGTATCACCAATGCTTGGGTAGTACCTGGCCCCTACCTAATATATGTTCACTGATAATGAATGCATCTTGAATAAATCTTTCCTAATAATTTATCCATATTGAAGGAATAAATAGACTAGCGATTATAGAGCGTGTTTGCCTGATTTTGATCTTCATATCTGAACTGAATATATTTGGTGATCAAAGTTTAGCTAAAGTTTGAAAACAAACTTTATCAAATAATATGACCTCTTCTGTAATAACATTTGTGTCAAAATTTAAATTTGTTCAACCTAAGATAATGCTTAGCTAAATGATATATATGTGTTATATGTTATAGCTTTGTATTTTATGTTAGTATTATGCATGTACAAATATCAGTGCATGTGCACGGATGAGTAAATGTATGTTTATGCCTGTCTTGAGAAGTTTAGTTTGTAAGGATCACATATAAGTTAATTTTTCTGAATACCACCAACACATTTGAGGTATAAACTTAATGATTGAACAGACTTAAGAAATTACTTAATTGTTTTTGCAGCAGCACAAAGGGAATGTTTTTAACACGAATTTTCCTATTACATTTTTTTAAATCTCCACATAATGACATGGAAGTCTCCTTTGCTTAATTATATCTTTCTCATTTTTTTTAAATCAATCAATTTTATTATTACCTATGTATCCAGCATTCCCTCTTCTTGCTCCCAAAAGCTCCTGGCAGTTCAGATTTTGACAGGTTTAGTTGCTTCATTAATCTTTAAAATACCCAGGCCCCAGAGTATGCTTATGGATGTCTTTCATCTTTTTCAAGTATTTTTTTCCTAAGTAGGCATTTTAATACCCTATAATGACAGAACCACAAATTACTATCGTTCTGTGATCTTATATGCAAGTAATTTCTTAGTTACTATAATATTTCTTTTAATATTAAGATAGAAACAGTGGTGAAAATGAATGACCACTAAACCAGAAGAGGGAAGGTTTAAATCCTAGGCTGAATGTTCTATTTATTAGTTCTGAGAACTTGGGCAAACTGCACAGTCCTTCTTAGTCTAAATTTTCATATCTGTAAATTACATACAATTGTTCCCATATGTGTTACAGATAATTCAAAATACACAGGTATACATTTGGGACGATATGGATGGACCTAGAGACTATTATGTTAAGTGAAATAAGTCAGTCGGAGAAAGACAAATATCATATGCTCTCACTTATATGTGGAATCTAAAAAACTGATTGAACGAGCAAAGTAAACAGAAGTGGTCTCAAAGATATAGAGGAACAACTGATGGCTGCTAGTTAGGAGGGGTTGGGGATGAGGGACAAGGGGAAGGGGTTAACAGCATAAATACATAACTACAATATTGCCACAGGGACATGAAAGACAGTT
>NW_017732011.1:712692-729414 GCF_001890085.2 Hipposideros armiger
GATAGATAGATAGATAGATAGATAGTCATGGGATGTGGAGTATAGTGTGGGAGTGGAGTCAAGGGAATTGTAATAGACATGTATGATATTGGGGGGGAACTGGGGCGGTGGATTGGGGGAGGGGGGTTGTCACCTTGAGGGGTAAAAAGTATAACTATTGCACTGTGTTGTACAGCTGAAACTAATTCTAAAAAATGTGTATTTCACAATAAAAAATAATTAGAAAACAAAACAAAACAAAAAACACCAAAAAACAAAACAAAACAACTTGAAAAGCTGAAAAAAAAATACACAGGTATAGAGGGTAATATAATAGGTACCAAGTTACTTACCACCCGCTTAAGAAACCAGACTTCACAAATATTGATGATTCTATAAAATCCACTCCAATAACATTCCCTTCCATTTATCCCCAGGGATAATCTTTAAATATTATTTTGTACAGATCATTCCCACATGTATGTTTTAAATTTTACTATATGTGTATGAATTTTAAAACAATATATTGTTTGTTCTACATGCTATGGTTTATTTTCAATGTGCAAGTAAGCATTTTTGTATATCGTGTCTCCCTGTGAATATGTGCAAAAATTTTGAGAGGAAATGTCATTAAGAGTAGAACTGATGGGTGATAAGATATGAATGGCTTGCAACTTTAGTCAAATTTGCCAGGTTGCTCTCCACATTTCTTGCAACAATTTGTACTCCCACCCCAATATCTGAGAACTCCCGTTGTTTTACATGCTCACTGACACCTGGTTTAGAGTGTAAAACGATACTTAAATATTTTGTTTAAAAACGTTTTAACATATTTGTTGATGTATTCTTGATTTATAATACACTGCATATATTTAAAGTGTACAATTTGATAATTTTTGACATTTGACACACACTCAAACACGCCTGTGAAACAATCACCATGGTCAATATGATACATTCATCACTCCCAAACATTTTCTTATGCCCCTTCACAAGCCCCCCCTCTTCATTTCTCTGTCCCCAGGAAACCACTGATCTGTTTTATGTCACTATAGATTAGCATTTTCTAAAATTTTACATAAATGGAATAATACTGTATGCATGTTTGGGGGAAAGGTCTGGCTTCTTTTACTCAGTTTAAGTTTTTTGAGATTCATCCATGTTGTAATCTAAACAGTTCACTCCTTTTTATTGTTGACAGATATCCCATTATATGGATAGGACTGTTTGTTCATAGATTCAAATATTGATGGCCATTTGTGTTGCTTCCAGATTTGGGTTATTATAAATAAATTTGATATAAACATGTATGTATAAATCTTTGTATGGATACATACTTTTATTTCTCTGGGGTAAATTCTTAGGCATGAACTGGCTGAATAATATGGTAGGTTTCTGTTTAACTTTGTTTTCCAAAGGGGTTTTACCATTTTCCAACTTGATCAAGAATGAATGAGAGTTTTGAAGTTTCTTTATATATTCTGAATGCTAAGTTCTTCATCAAGTATATGATTTGCAGATATTTTCTCCCAGTTTTTGGCTTCCTTTCTCATTCACTTAACAATGAATTTCAGAGAGCAGGGGTTTCTAATTTTGATGAAATCAAATTCCTTAGTTTGCACTTTGATATATCATGCTTTTCATTTCATAGGTTAAAAAAAAATCCTAACACAAAATTACAAAGAGTTTCTGAAACATTTTCTTCTAGTAAACTTATAGTTTTAGAATTTACATTTTAGGTAAGTTTTATATATGATGTGAGGGATGATCAAGGTTCTTTTGTTTTTGTTTTGATTTTAATGGAGACATCTAGTAGCTGCAGCAGCACTATTGTTGAATAGATTATTTTTTTCTCCATTGAACATTTTCATCATTATCAAAAATCAGGTGTCCATATGTGTGGGTCTATTTCTGGGCTCTCTCTTTAGTTTAGTAGTCCTATTTGTCTATTTTTTTACACCAATATCATACTGCCTTTATTACTATAGTTTAATAATCAGCACTAAAATCAAGAAATTACAGTGCAACTTTGTTCTTTTCAAGGTTTTCGGTTTTTTGGGGTTTTTTTTGAGAAGGGCTATACTAGGTCCTTTGCATTTCTTCATGAATTTTAGAAACAGCTTGTCAATTTATATTTTTTTAAAAACTGCTGCTATTTTAATAGGAAATGCATTGAATCTATTCGTAAGTACTGGGAGAATTGATATTTTAACAGTAAAGAATCTTTCAACTCACAACCATTTCTTCATTTATTTTGGTCTTGTTTAATTTCTCTCAACATTATTTTGTCGTTTTCAGTGTACAGCTTTTTTGCATATTTTATCAGATTTATTTTTAAGTGTTTCATAATTTTTATGCTATCGTAAATAAACTTTTTTCCAATTGTTTTTTGCTAGCACTTAGGACAGCAGAAGATTCATGTGTACTGCAACCTTGTAGAACTCAATTATTAGTTTTAATATCTTAATTTTGATAGATTATATTGAATTCTACATGTCTGTGAATAAAGACAGATTTTTACCTCTTTCTTAATTTTTTTACTACTTTTTCCTGCTTTGTTACACTATCCAGAATTTCCATTATACTGTTGACTAGAAGAGTGTATATCCTTGTCTTGTGTCTGATCTTGGTGGCAAAGTATTCAATTTTTCACCATTTGGTCTGATATAGCTGTAGATTTTTTCATAGATTCTCTTAATCCACTTGTGTTAATTACCTTGTGTTAGGGATCCTTAAGACTACTCCCAGGATTGGTGGTTTACTAGTCACTACACTAATTGTTACAGATTATCACCATTTAAGGATGCAAAGCAGAATCATCAAAAGAAAAATGCACATAGTGCAAAGTCTGAAGGAAGCCAGACATAGGCTTCAGAGAGTCTTCTGCCAGTAGACGTGTGTAGGACACCTTTCATTCCTCTATGAATGAGTTCTGACAACACATGCAAAGTGCTGTTTCCTAGGAAAGCTTGCCTGAGCAAGGCATCCAGAGATTTTTTTGAGGGTCAGCCATAGAAGGCATATAATGTCTGCATGACTGATCACAGTTACTGAAATGCCAGAGCCCTAGAAAAAGAGCAGATGTTCACATAAATCACACTGTTTGCATGAGCTATCTAGACTAGCCAGTGTAGTGTGGCTCAAGGCCATGAGCATTCATAACACTTTTATCAGAGCATTCCAAGAGCTCAATTCTAGGAGTAGGTCAAGAGCCATTCGTGAAAATTGGGAACATGCAAGGCTTGAGCAACAGAGGTCTGCTGAGTTCATCTTTTCCTATACACTTTCTGCTCATTTGCAGAAAGTTTTAATCAGGGATGATGTCAGATCTTGCTAGACATTTTTTTTTCTACATCTTTTTGAGTTTATGACATGGTTTTGCTTATTTAGGCAATAAATATGGTTAAATACATTGATTGATTTTCAAATAATAAACACACTTTGCATTCTTGGCATAAACCTACTAGATCATTGCATATTTTAGTTTACATAAGTTCTTGGATTTGATATGTTGAAATTTTGTTTCAAATTTTTTATCAAGTTGGATGAAGAATTTCTTGTAATATTCTATGTGGTTACTTATTTTCTATTTATCCTATGAATTATTGAGAGAGGTATTGAAATCCCCAACTATAATTGTGGATTTGTCTATTTCTCCTTGTAGTTTTGTCATTGTTTGCTTGATTTACTTGGAAGCTCAGTTATAGATGTTTAGATGTTTTTTTTTTCATCTTGACAAATGTACCTATTTATTATTATTGAATACTCTTCTATATTCAACATAATATAATTTTATGTGTAATATAATTTATTAATATAGTCACCCCAGCTTTCTGTTGACATATCTTTTTCTAGTCTTTTAATTTTAACTTATGTATGTCTTTTCATATGAAGTGTGTTTCTTGTAGACAGCATATAGTTGGGCTGTTCTTTTGCTTCCAATCTGACAATTTCTGCCTTTAGTTGGGAGACTTAGGCCATTTGCATTTAATATTTTTTTATATATAGTTACATTTCAATCAATCAACTTAGACTTGTTTTCTCTTTGTGTCATGTTATTTTTTCTCATTTCCTCATGTTTTGCCTTCTTTTTAATTATTTATAGTTTCATTTTCCCTCTATTTTCTTATATGCTCTGTGTCTTTTATATTATTATTTATTTATTTTTTTTAATTGGGGAATTGGGGGAGGGAACAGCGAAGGGGAATCAGGAGAAGCGGAACAGTGCTGGGGAATGGAAGGGGAACAGACGAGTTGCTGTCCTTTTGTTCTTCAGTCTAGTTGTGGAGGACATTGCTTCACTGGCCCAAGTTGGCACCATAATTGCACTTTTCCCGGGCGAGGCAGATCAGTTGCTGGACACCGCTCACGCTGGCTGCTGGCTACACACGGTAGCCCATGGCAACCCACCTGCCTTGGTGCCTCACGGCAGCCCAGCTCCAGGTTGAGCTGTTGTTCAGCATCTTAGCTGTAGAGGGCAGTGTCACTGGTCCTCATGTGGGAACCGAACCAGATCTCTGTTGCTCAGAGCTGGCATCCCAAGCCAGCTCTTAATCAACCATGCCATTCGGCCGGCCCTGTGTCTTTTATATTATTAATTGTACTATTTTTTATAGTATACATCTTTAAATTATCTTCAAATGATTTTATACCACTTTAACTTCAAGTGATATTACACTGCTTCTGAGTGTTGCTGATTCTAGTGCTTTTAATTCCCCATTATTGCAGTAAGACCTATCCGTATACTCTATCTAATGTCTCATGAATCACAGATTTTTCCACTCTAGCTGAAGGGAGCAAGCAGTATTCACAGTCATGTTGAGCATGGGGTATTCTTATCTCCAATCCTTGCAGGTGTTTCTTTCCTCAGTCTTGGATATTTTCCTTACGTGCATGCACAGATCAGTTCTCAGCTGAATGTGTAAGGGAGACTCTGTAGATTTCTCTATGTGTGCAGCTTTCATCTATCTAGGAAGTCTAGCCACATTGGTTTTCCTAGAATCTCAGGAATCCCCCAGGCTTCTCTCGGTATATTAGTTTCCTGTTGCTACAGTAGCAAATCACCACAAATTTAGTGGCTTAGCGCACATTTATAATCTTATAGTTCTGTAGGTTAAAAGTTCAACATGGATCTTACTGTGCTAAAATCAAAGAGTCAGTGAGGCTGAATTTTTTCAAGATGTTCCTTGGGAAAATCCATCTCTTGAACTTTCCCAGTCTCTAGAGGATGCCCAAATTCCTTGGATTGTGTCTCATTCCTCCATCTTTAAAGACAACAATATTGCTTCTCTTTAACCATTTTACCATAGTTACGTCTCCCTCTAGCTCTGAACTGAACTGGGAAAGTTTCTCTGATTTTAAGGTTTGTGTTCTGGAGGATAATATTTATCAGTTTGTGTATTATAAATATTTTCTTCCGGTATGTGATTTATTGTAGTCTCGCTTGCTTATGGAGAATTTTTATTTAGAGAAAGGTTTAATATTATTATAAGCATATGTATCATGTTTTTAGGATTTGTGCTTAAAATATCTTTCCCTGTCATACAGTTGCAGAGATATTTTACCACATTTTTCTTCTTAAAAAAATTAAATTTTTTTTCACATTAGATCTTTAATCATCTGAAATGTATTTCTGTGTACGGTATGAAGTAGAGGGTCCCATTATTTTGTATATGAATAACAAAGTACATCATTTCTTGAATAATACATTCTTTTCATAATGATTTATGAATCCTGTTGCCATTTCTTTAGTTTAGTCTTTTGGTGATGAATTATTGCTTGTCTGAAACATATCTTTGTTATCACCCTTCTTTGAAGAATACTTCCATCAGGTAAAAAATTATAGTATGGCAGGTATTTTCTTTTAGCCGTTAAAGATATCATTCCATTGTTCTGGTTTTCACTGTTCATGTTTAAAATCATTTCTGAAGTTCACCTGTTCTTTTGATTTTAATTTTCTTCTCTCCAGTTGCTTTTTTATTGTATTTTTGTATTTGATGTTTAGAAGTTTTACTGTGATACACCTCTAGGTGGGATAATCTTCGTACTTATCCTGCTAAAGGTTCACTCTGTTTATCTTTGGCTTGATATATCTTTTGTCAGTTTTGCAAACTTCATGGCTTTTGACAAATTCTCTCCTTCTTTTCCTCCCATTCTTAAACTTTAATTATCTATACCCCACTTAGCTTTTGATTGCTTCCATATTTTCCATCATTTTTTTGTAGCTCCATCCTTGGTCCAGATATTTCTACTGTTTTATCTTCTACTTCCCAAATTGTTTCCTCATCTGGGCCTAATATTGTATTAAATTCATGCATTGAGCTCTAAATCATTATATTTTAAGTAATGCATAAGTCAGAATTTCTGACTATTTCTTTTTTAAAACTTTTCATGACTCACTGACCTTATTTAATTTATTAACCATGAATCACATATGAATCACTTTAAAATATAGTTCTAAATTTAAAAAATTTAAATCTGCTTTTTTGTGCATTTCTTTTCATTGTCTGTTATTTTCTCTTGATTTTCAGTCAATTCTTGCCTGTGTGGCTGATTATTTTTGATAGAGTACTAGAAACTGTCAAAGAAAATTAAACACTACTTTAAGGTTCTGGATGATGTCATTCCTCCATATATAATTTACTTTTCTTTCCAGATGACACCTTATTCAGAAATTGAATTGACTTATAGCTGGGCTGCAAATGTAATTATCCATTTTATAAGCAGATGGTTACATGTACTCTGAAAAAGTCAGAGTCGAAAGGCAATAAGTATTCAAATAGAAGATATACCTATTTGGGGCAGAAGGATCAAAGACATTTTCATGAAAGAGGTGGGATTTGAATGAGATCTGTATAAATAGTCAAGAGTTTGACCTATATAACTTAGAGCAATAGATTGAGCAAGGGGAGAAAAGACAACATCCATGGACTGAACATTGAAGAGCTGTACTTTAGGAGTTCCTTTAAGAAAGAGATTACAGTAGCATAGAAATAACAATACTAAGCAAGCTCACTGAACTTTTGAAATAAGTGTAAAAACTTTTTGAAAAAGTTTATTAATAGCATGGAATAACATAAGCAAGGGCAGTGTTTTCAATCAATATGAAATTTAGTTCAAAGCCTTTTTTGTATTGTTGCTAAGTTGCAATCTCTGTTTTGTTTTTTTTTTTAAGATTTTTATTGAGGATTTGGGGGGATGGGAACAGTGCTGGGGAATTGGGGGAAGGGGAACAGACAAGTTGCTATTGTTTTGTTCTTCAGTCTAGTTGTGGAGGACGTTGCTTCTGGCCCAAGTTGGCACCATCATTGCGCTCTTCCCGGGCGAGGCAGATCAGTCGCCGGCTTCTGGACGGCCGCTCACTGTGGCTGCTGGCCGCTCACGCTGGCTGCTGGCTACACACGGCAGCCCATGGCAACCCACTGCCACAGGGGCTGCAGCCTATGCCATCGCCGCCGACTCACGGCAGCCCAGCTCCAGGTCGAGCTGTTGTTCAGCATCTTAGCTGTAGAGGGCAGTGTCACTGGCCCTCATATGTGGGATCCGAACCGGGGCCCTCTGGCATCCCAAGCCAGTTCTTAACCATCGCGCCACTCGGCCGGCCCTGCAATCTCTGTTTTATTTAACAAATAATTGTATTTCTCTGGACAGTGAAAATAGTCTTGTTTGTTTGTTTGATTTTCTTTAGTTTGAAGCTTCAGGACGGTAATTTCAAACTCACAATAGAATGTTTAAAATAACACTAATCAACATAAAAGTCACAATTTTAAGGGCAGCTGCAGTGAGGGCCCTGAATACCAACGTAGAGTCAAAGGTGAGGCACTTTGCTTCCTCCACTGTTTTGCCTTAAGCAAATAGTTTTGTGCCTTATGTCCTCTGTATACAAAGTAATAATAAATATATCCTCATCTCCATGTCTTGGGAGTTTGGGGAACTAAGTCACGCCTGTAGGAATATCTCTACTCTCTATAAGAAATATCTTTCTTTTTCATTCCTTAGGAAGTAAGGAATAAGCAGTAAAATTATAGTGTCTAGTGTTATTAAAGTAGGTTGACTTATGTTGAGTCATCACTGTTCAGACTTCTCAAAAATGTGGAAAGAAAAATCAAACAACACTCGTTCCACAAAAAAAAAAAAAAAATGTGACCTAGCACATCTGCATTATTTTTAAGGTCTGGATGGATTTTGTCTTTGTTGCATTCCTGTCATGAAGTGACGATCTCAAGGTTGGAAGGAACCTAAAAGCTACCTAGAACTATCACCGAGCATTCACCTCCCCTCTTTGGAGGTCTCTACACATCTGCAGCCCTGGTGGTTATTGATGATATGTGAATACGTATGTATTTCTCTGTTATTGTGAAATATCACAAAATCTCACCACAAGCAGAATTCATGTAGGTTTCATAAAATATGAGAGAAGAACCATAATGCCTTTCTCTTCTTGCTACCTTTCCTTCTCCCTGGCACCAAAATTGTATCCCCTCTCTAGCCTACGTCCCTATAAACCCTCTTTGCAAGAGCTCCATGAATTCTTGCTAATGAAAACAAAGTGCTCCTATCTGGAGGCTTTCCTTTGCATGTGACCCAGAGGAAGAGACAGCCATCTGCCAAGCTCTTCAACCCCACTCCCTTCATACTGGCTAGTCATTTGGCTGCTGGTTTACACTACATTTTCCAGTCTACTCTTTCCCCTGTCTTTGGCTAGAATGACAATGATGGTGACTTGAGAGGACTTAGAAGTCACATATTGAACACAGAAAAACTTCAGTCACTCGGGTCCTGAATGACTCTGAATGATGCTTACCTCTAATGACAATGCCAGTCCTGAAAGGTAGTCTTTTTATTATACTTACTACAATGCACATCATCATAGGAAAACTACCAGTAATGTGAAACTATTAACATTTCACCATTATCTTATTTGATCCTCATAGCAAACTCAAGAAATTATCATAGATTGTTGATCTGGAAAAATATATCAAATTTACTTGTTTAGAAATGTTTTAAGCTGCAGGATCCTTTCTTCAAATGACATTCTGCTGAGTCCTATATAGAAAATGGATAAAAGTAGAACATTAATGGTTGAAGCCGAGTATAAGGGTGATGATGTTGGAAATGGTATGGTCCAGAATGAGTCAACAAGATTTTTTTCCTTCAACAATTTCCCCTGAGGCACTTTCATAGACACTCTAGGCCTCCAAAGAATACTGTTTACAACAAACTTAAACAAATGAGCTGTCTGAAGCTGTGAGATTTGGTTTTATGGGGCAAATTGAGTTGTTTTTGTATCATACTTGAATTATTCTGCTTTTGTGCTATTACTTATACTCTATCCTTTGCCTGGGATGCGCTCCTCTTCGTCTCTCCTTTTCATAATCCTACCCATGTGTCAAGTCCATATCCATGAAGCCTCTTGTAGCTTTCTGTGCTGCCATAACAAGTTACCACACATTTAGAGATTTAAAGCAATGCAAAATTTTAATCTCACAGTTTTGTAGGTCAGAAGTCTTGGTGGGCTCAACTGGGTCCTCTGCTCCAGGTTTCACAAGGCCAAAATCAATGTGTCAGCAGTGCTGTGTTCCTCACTTGGTTCTCTGGGAAAGAATCCAGTTCCAAGTTCATTCAGGTTGTTGGTGGAATTCATTTTCTTGAGGCACTGAAGTCCCTGTTTCTTTGCTGCCTGTCAGCTGGGTGTTCATTTTTACTCTTAGGCCAGACATACACATTCATGGTTTTCATGTAACCCCACTGACAATGGCGGGCTCACTCTCTCACACTTCAGATCTCTTTGACCTCCCTTCTGCTGCACCACTCTGACTTCCCCCCCTTCCCTCATCTGGGAGAAAGCTCTGCTTTTAAGGCCTCATGTGTTTACATTGAGCCCACCTGAATAATTCAAAATAATCTTCCTAATTTAATGTCAGTTGATTGGTCACCTTAATGACACTGCAGAGTCCCTTCTGTGCATATAATGTTATATAGTCACAGGTGTAACACTGAGAGAGAAGGTCATGGGTCACAGTTCTGCCTACTACAAAGCTTTTCCTGAAACCATCCAAAGTGGGCTCTCCGGCATTAGAAACCACATATCTCTCTAGTATAATACCTTTCATTGTGCACTTAACCTTATTCCACCTTTGTTACAGTCACTGATGTGATAGCCTTCAATTTCTTATGCAATTATAAGGCCCTTTTGATGGTGGTTACTCATAGTTTTTACACTTTTAGTGTCTAATAGAGCTGGTACACTAAAGTATTTGGATGCATTAAATTGAATAACCCAAGTCACATAATTAATAAAAGCAGAAATGGGACTAGAACCAGGGCTAGAACAGGACTCTCAGCCCAGCATTTTCTCTTCAAGATAAACTGTCTTTCAAACTTGCATATGCCTTGCTCCTTTATTTCAAGCATGTCTGCATACACACAGTGTCTAACCTGCATAAACAGATTCTAAGCACAGCACCCTGGAGCTTCCTTTGATAGATAAGGAGAGACAGAATATAATAGGAAACATGGATATGTTACATTATTTTGTTTTAAGAGCCCCCAACCCTCACCCCCTATGCAAGCACTGGGCATCTTTTATAGACATAGATTTGATTTTTTATTACATCTTAAGGAAACATCTTTTTTTCAGTAAAAGAAGATATAGGCTTAAGTAATAGCCTTTTAAAACCCTGATTTATCTATAATCAGGTCTGAGCAACCTGCTACTCTCTTCTATTAAATGCTTCAGTGAGCACTCCGACTCAACTCCCAACAAACCCCAGTGTGTTTGTTAGATGCCATCTTAATTTATCAATCTGCCTTTAGCCTAAGGCTTCTTTCTTTTCCTTTTTTACTCGCTGTCCTACTGAGATTCTATTTGTACATTCCAGAGGTGAATTTTCTCATTTTCATGCAGTGATTCCAAATGCTTGCATGTATGGCTGACACTGTAAACCTTTTAAAATGTAACAAGTTAGCCTTCTGAGACTGAACAAAAGCAGTAGAGGGGTGGACAGAAGTGAAAACCATAGCTTTACTATCTTTCTATAACAGAGAGAGCATATCTATTATCTTTCCATTGCAGAGACAGAAGCAGTGTGTTGTCCTAAACCTTGAACTGGAATCAGAGGATGTGATTTCAAGCACTGGCTCTGCAAGTCTCCTCCTTGTTGACCTTTGATAAATTATATACTCTCTCAGCCTCAGTTACCTTAGTCACAGAAGGAACAATACATGCCTTACTGGCTTGAAGTTACTTAGAAAATGAAATGATTGTACATTGTGAGTTTTAAAGAATAACAGAAATTACTACCAAGAAACAATAACTCGATCCATTTTAAGTGTACATAAATATATAAGCATCACCACTGTCATCATCCTTTTTTTCCAGATATTGAAGAACAGGTAGGCACCACACCTGGCTTGAGGTCATACAGCAGGTCAGCCAAAGCCTGAAGGTTAAAATTCAATAGGCCAACCATGATGCCCATAGATTCATTAATTCTTGCTGCACAAGCCAGGCTATTTCTCCACAAAATTAATGCCACTAGAAAATGATGCACATCTTACTTGTAATTTCTCCACATTTTCTCAGAATTAAGTGGAGAGGTTTTTTTTTTTTTACCCACTTTTCCAAGAATATCTTAATTAAAAAAAAACAACACTCATTTTCATCAGATCTTCATATTTTTACTCTAACCATACCCAGCTCCCAAGTCTCCTGCTTAATCTGTTGATGAAGTTTGCCTCCATGTTTGCTCTAAGGATGATTTCTAGCGTTGGTACCATCTTTATATACTACTCACTGATAGGAAGAAGGGAACAATTTTGATAACTGTTATGTTAATCTGGGACCGGTGTTAAACTAGAGCAATACAACTATAAAACTATCCTTTTCTTCATTTCGACGCCTAAGAAACACACATATAAAAATACATAATGATCAGACTTATTTATATGATATTTGTTGTTAAAGGATAACAACTTGTTCTTTACAAACAAACAGACAGATAAACAATGACTACCTGAAAGTATTTACTTCAAAATAACTCAATTGCCAAGTGAGAGTCCATTTAGAATAGGACAAATGGAAGGTGGACTGGAGGTGAAACAAGCTTGCTCAGGAGCTAAAACTGATGAAACTGGGTTTTCTGTACATATTTTTAGATTTAAAGTTTGTATTAATAGATGCTGAATAAATTCATTTTATAATAAAAGTTAAGGGTACATACAAAAAGTACATTGATATTAGTATGAGGCATAAATACTTGATCTTAAGAATGCCTGTGCCTCTTTATCAATATGGAAATACTTTTAGCAGTTTTGAATTGCATCCAAATGGAAAAACCACTCATGTTTTGATAGATTTAATGCATGCTAAAGGTCTCCTATACAACAAAAAACTTAAAGGTGGGTATCTAGTTCTACATTTAGATCTTTTAGCTCAGAAATCCTCTTGATCTATGACCCACCTTCGTCCTGCTATTTGGATGGGAATACAGTTTTCCATTTCTAAAGCCTACCTTCACGAGGGTTGTCATGTGCTACTCTGAGCTTTTGCTGCTCAAAAAGTATCATATAATTTAAGCAATTGATGGAGCAATGTACCATGGGATTGTTTTCTAGGCTTAGATTTTAATAACATCTTATCTTTAAGACTACATATCTTTTTTACATGCACAGTAAAAAGAGTTCTAAAAACATATTTAACAAGCTGAAATTTCTTTATTAAAGAAGATGCTGGGACTTTTGACAGGTGTTCTTTTCATAGTGTCTCTTTCAGAGTCACATTGATCCAACTTTTTCTGTGTCCTTCTCTCTAACTTTTACATCAATTCTTTTGCAAGATACCTGATGATAAACAACTATTCTACACGTGCTGTAATAAATTCTCAAATAGAAGCATAGTCAGAATTGGAAGTATCACTCTTCAAGGTAAATATGAAATGTCAGCGCTTAACAATCTTGAACGGGTATATAAATGTCTTGGAAAATAGAGTCCCCAGAAGGAAAGCTCAGATTTAATTATCATGTAATGTACTATACAAGGTTACAGCCAGATACTTTGTGTAGCTGTATCAGTGAAATGCAGACCACCACAAAGAGACACAGATTAAACATTTTCAAATTGGTATTAATATCAACTTTTTTTCCTAAGTTTATAATAGATTATATTTTATGTGAGAAATCTCATGTATTTAATTATGGTCCCTTTCATACAAAAGGTATGATGACCATTATTGTGGTGGGTAGATAATGGTCTATGTTTTTAATTTTTGAAATTTACTAAGACTAAAAATTTTTCAGAATACTTGAGGCTGAGTCACCACATAATTCAAATAGTTTTGTACACTATGAAGTCATGGCTTACATCACAAAGACCAAACACAACACTTAACACCTCAACAAATCAGTACCTACCAGAAGCAGGTGGTCAAGCAGTGACCTAACCCAGTGATAGAAGCTGATTCTGGGACTGAAGGCAGGATGTATCTAGTATCGAGGGAATATATAAGTCTTAGTCAAAATCATGAGAATGTTCAACTCAAAAAGGCTTCCTAGCAAAGTGCTATCCATTGGGAGACTATAGCAACAGGGAATCTATTACTACTGGAGATTCATAATAAGCTGGTGGTCTACAAACAAAAGATAATGTACTTGAAGGGCTGGCCGAGTGGCTTAGTTGGTTAAGAGCTTGCTCAAGAGTGCGAGCTCTGAGCAACAGCGGTTCGATTTCCGGCCCAAGCTGAGCTGCGGCTGAGCTGCCAACAGGTGACAGGATGGCTCAACTGAAAAAAACAACAACAAAAAAAAACCATAATGTACCTGAATTGCCAAGGTACCAAATTTAGTTAAAAAGACAAACTATCTTGGGACAAAAAAGTGAAGACAACAAAGGCGGAAGGGGCGCATGCTATGACGTTGATGTTGGGGGCCTTCATGGGACTCATTTAATTGTTGATTCACTCATCCATTTATTGATTCAAAATGCAAATGAGAAGAGAGGCAAAATTTCTATTCTGATTACATTTGGTCAAACAAAAAGAACAGGGAAGAGCTAAAATTCAGAAAAGACAGAAAGAAAGAAAGTGGGAGGAAGGAGAAAAAGAAAGACTTAAAAACAGCAATCTTTAGTGTAATAAAGTATACTAAAAGCAATAGAAAAATGACCCTTGTGTTACCTAGGCTGTCACACCCAGATTTTGCTATTTCGTTCCTCAAAAGAAATATAGCAATAATGTCAGCCATGAATCTATTTTACGAACTGCCTTTAGAGCTACAGAAGATGCAGCCTCACCATGCAGGCTACAAAGATGATTTCAAGGTATTTTTTCGCCCTGTTTATTTTTTTTATTTTAAACTTTTTAATAGGGTATTCATAATTAATTCATAATGTAGCCTCTACTTGAAATAAATTGCACTAACCTTCATTGATTAACCTTCAAGTTTTGGCAAATCTATTCGTTGGATACAATATGATAAATTTTCTGCATGGCCTTAGGGGACAGAACTAGCTACAAGTAAAGTTTGGTTTAGTATGTGGAGGAGCCTTCTAAGGCTTTAGTTGTCTGACACAGTAATGAGCTACCTTGGAAGCTGTGAGGCTGCTATCACTAGAGTTATTAATATAGACTAAAAAGTTACTTCATAGAGTATGTTGTAGGCTTCTTACAATAGGTACAAGAGATATCTTTCCTCCTAGGTCTCATTGACAATTTCATGGTTGTACAACATTCAGAAAAATATCACAGCCCAATTGCAATTACAAATTAAAATTTAGCACTTTTCGCCCCTGTGCTTTACCAGTTTATAACACAGTATTCAGCTTGTTAATGCAAAAAGCAGCACTAGATTCTTTAATCTTAAGTTTCTACCCATCTAACCTGGTTTGTTCTGATTTTGTGGATTTAAAGTCCTCAAAGAGGACTAAAGATATTTATTATTAATTAAAAGGTTGTTCATATTCTAAGAATTTCTAATGACTGAATAAGTGTTAAGAGCCTAATTCATCCCAGTTTGGCTTATAAGAAGCTTGTTTAGTCCATGGGAGTTTATATTTTCAAATGATACAAATGACAACCAAATCTCAATACCTTATTGCAAACAAGGTACAACAAATCCACTGGAGAGAGCCTGTGAAGAAAACATGTAAAATTATTTACTATGTCTTTAAACCAGGACTCAAGGTTCAGAATTGCCATTGGTTTCAAAACTATCTGAGTGAAAGGGATCAATATTCAATTTTACAAAGGTAATGCAATATCTTGGAAGGGGGAAAAAAAAACAGGTTTATCTGAAACTTTCCAAAGTTCAAGGTTTGGGATATGGCATCAAACATTGAAAAGTTAAACATGTAGAAAGATTTTTGGAGACAGCTACTGAATTAAAGACAACTTCACAGAAATAACTGATCAACCCTGAATGTTGCCAGGTCGTTTTGAGTTTCCCAGTCTCTCCATAATCCTGGAGGCATTAAATGTCCAGCTGCAGAACACTGACAGCCAGGCCACAAATGAATTGTCTATTGGAATGAAACACAAGGCATTCTTTATTATAGGAACCCAAATTCTTCCTTCTGTGATTCCAAATATAAAATTAAAGAAAGGACAGTGATTTGGCTGACATTTTCAAATAACTGTAAAACATTTCAAATAAAGTTAGACATTTTTACGGTAATGTTAAATAAATGGTATGAAGTGGGGGATAATAGGTTTAAATAATTTTTAGATTTAGGGGGGAGGGAAGATGTTTGCAGAGCAAGCTTCTTTGGTTATGATTTACAGCAAAGAATCTGAGTGTAAAAACCAGCCACAGGATCTAGAATTTCAGGCCTAGAAAGGACTAGAGGGATTGGTTGGTCCCATTTTCCATCTAGTGCCACATTTGCCACAGAACTCAGATAAGCTGATGGCAAATTTTAACTGGCAATGATGTAGATCTTTATAAGCCCCAAAGCAATAGCTTGACCTTTATGAATCTTGAATTTCTACGCAGCTTTGAATCAAATCTGTCTTTCTGGCACTGTTACTAATTGTTTATAACTTTAGAATTAAAAGCCCCATGTATTACATCCAGTAACTCTTCGACATGCTAGCCTTTCTACTTTTCTTTTCTCGATGCTAAGAATCTTCAATCTATTCAGTTCTTCATCATGAACATTGTACTTTTGTATGATTCTCATCACTATGGTAAATTTCCTTAGGAAAATTTCTGGGTTATTAGCATCCACCTTAAGGAAGGCTAGCCAAAATTTAATATAACTCTCTAACCAGTACAGAGTAAATTATATTTTAGTCCTGATATTCTAGATCTCAGAGTTCTAAGAAAGTGGCCATATCCCACTTGAAACAGAGGCAATACAAGGGATTCAACCAAACCCCATTGCCATTTATCTTCTTGGTGCATTAGCTAGACTACATTCTCAGACTCCTTTGAGTGGGGTAGAGCCATGTGATCTGATCACTTCTAGGTCTGGCTGTAAACTATTAAGACTATCCTCATGAGATTCTATGTTCTCTTGCTCTCTATAAACACACACATACACACACACACACACACACACGAGGTCAGACAATTAAGTTTGCAAACTCATCCTAGAAAAAGTGCTACACATCTCATTGCTGAATATCACCATGGTCACCTTTGAAGTACTCCCCTTGGGAAGCTATGCACCTATGCCAGTGCCTAGTTCACCCTTCAAAACAGTTTTGGAACTGTTTTTCTGGAATGTCCATCAGAGCTGTCATCTTATTA
>NW_017732011.1:731019-736013 GCF_001890085.2 Hipposideros armiger
TTGTCCCCCAACCCTCTTCCTATCAGGCAACAAAATGTTCTCTGTATCTATGAGTTTGTTTCTGATTTGTGTGTTTGTTTATTTTGTTCTTTAGTTTCCACATATAGGCAAAATCACATTGCATCTGTCTTTCCCTGTCTGACATACTCCATTCAGCACAGTACCCTCCAGGTCCAACCATGCCACTACAGATGGCAAGAACCCATTCCTTTCCATGGCTGAGTAATATTCCATTGTATATATGAACCACCTCCTCTTTATCCATCATTCCATCAATGGACACCCAGGCTGCCTCTACATCTTGGCCATGGTAAACAATGCTGCCATGAATATATGGATGCACATGTACGTCCCCTCAAATTAGCATTTTGGTTTTCTCTGGATAAATGCCCAGACGTGAAGTTACTGTGTCCCTCTTTGTCTCTTGTTATAGCCTTTGTTTTAAAGTCTGTTTTGTCTGGTATAAATATGGTACCTCAGTTTTCTTTTTTTTTTTCCGTTTCCATTTTCATGAAATATCTTTTTCCATCTCTTTACTTTCTGCCTGTGTGTGAGTCTTTCAATCTGAAGTGATTCTTTTGTAGGCAGCATACATAAGGGCCTTGTTTTCTTATCCGTTCAGCCCTCCGATGTCTTTAGATTGTAGTATTTAATCCAATTACATTGAAAGTAATTGTTTATAGATATGTAGCTATCGTCATTTTATTATTCATAATTTTGATTTTTTTTCCCTGTCTTAAAAAAAATTCCTTTAATATTCCTTGTAGTACTGCTTTAGTAGTGATGAGCTGCTTTAATTTTTTTTTTTTTTGTCTCAGAAGTTTTTTGTCTGTCCTTCAAGTTTAAGTGATAGCCTTGCTGGGTGGAACACCTTTGGTTGTAGGACCTTGCTTTTCGTCACCTTGAATATTTTGTGCCAATCCCTTTTGGCCTGCAAAGTTTCTGTTGAGAAATCAGCTGACAATCTTATGGGAGCTCCCTATAAAGTACTAGTTGCCTTTCTCTTGCTGCTTTTAGGATTCTCTCTGTCTTTAACCTTTGCCATTTTAATTATGATGTGTCTTCGTATGGGCCTCTTTGGGTTCATCTTATTTGGGACTTCCTGGGATTGTATGTCTATTTCTTTTGCCAGCTTAGGGTAATTTCCAGTCATTATTTCTTCAAATAAGTTCTCAATCCTTCGCCTTCTTTCTTCTCCTTCTGATGTAATTGTTGTTACACTTGATATTGTCCCAGAGGTCTCTTAAACTATTTTCATTTGTTTTTTTACTCTTTTTTCTTTTTGCTGTTCTGATTGGGTGTTTTCTGCTACCCGGTCTTCCAAATCACTGATTCAGTGCTCTGCTTCATCTAGTCTGCTGGTGATTCCTTCTAGTGCATTCTTCATTTCAGTTATTGTATTCTTCACTTCTAACTGTTTCTTTTTTATGGTTTCTATGTCCTTTTTTTATTATTTCTGGCTCTTTGTTGAAGTTCTCACTAAGTTCCTTGAACATCCTGATAACCATTGTTTTTAACTATGTCTCTGATAGGTTGCTTGCCTCCATTTCACTTAGTTCTTTTTTTCTGGAGTTTTTCTGTTATTTGATTTGTGACGTATTTTTTTGTTGCCTAACTTGGCTGCCTCCCTGTATTAGTTTTTATGTATGAGGTAGATCTGCTATGTCTCCTAGTCTTGGCTGGGTGGCCTTATGTAGTAGGTGCCCTTTGGGGCCCTGGCACAATCTTCCTGGTCACCTGCTCCAGGAGTGTCCCTTGTGTGGGTTGTGTGAGCCCTCCTGTTATAGTTGAGCCTTGATTGCTATTGGCATGTCAGTGGGTGGGATTGACCCTCAGGCTGACTGGCTGTGGGGTTTGGCCATATCCATAGCTTACTGGCTGCTGCGCAGGGGGTTTACTCCACTGAGTGGGTTTTGCCCCAGTGCGCTCTGGTGCCTGTTGAGACCACACTTTATGCCACTTGTGGGGCTATTGGAATGTGCTCTCTGTGGTCTGAAGCCAGCCTCTAGGTATGTTGGTTCTGTGGACTCTTGGGAGGGACTCTGTTGCAGGCCCAGTCACCCACTGCCTGTGACCAACCAGGGATTACCTGGTAGAAACTACAAAGTGATCCACATTTTTTTGCTGCCTGTTCTAAACCTGGAGGCACTTGGGAAAAGCCACACTGTGAACAAAGTACTGCTGCCACCAATACCACGCCTGGAGTAGCTCCACAAAAAGCCAGGACACCCTAATTCCTCCTGCCATCTGCCAGCTCCCTTAAAGTTCAGCTGCTCATAGAGCTTTGTGGGGTATGCAAGTTGAGTGAGGCATGGTCTCATGATGTCATTAGAATGGGGAGCATTGTTGTCACCAGGTTAACACAGACTTTGGTTTGGTGCCCGTTCTGAGCCTGGAGCTATTCAGCAAAAGTCTCAGAGGATGCTGAGGCCACTCCCTGACCACCTGGGGCCTGTGGACTCTGATAGTTTTTCAAGAAAGCCTGCAATAAAATCAGGGCTGGCTCCTCAAGGCGAAAGTGCCTCAGGTGTTGGGGCAGTTTGAGTGGGGCAGGATCCCAGTGAGTCAACAGGGCGGAGCCCTGGAGCTCACAGAGCTCACCAGACCAATCAGATTCAGATTTGACCTTAAACGTAGGGGGCGGGCTCAAAACATTAAAAATGGCAGCTGCCTGGGAGGAGGATCCTTCACAGGGAATATGGGACTGTCCTCCAGCCCTGGCCTCAAAGCTACTCACCTAAGTCTGTTCCCAGTATGCCCCCCTCCCCACCCCCCAATGCCTCCGGGTCACCGTCCCTCGTCTGGAGCCCAAGGTGAGTGTCTGCAAGTGATTGAGTCTGTCTGTGGGCTGTTTAAGAGGACGTCTGGGTTTCCTGAAGCCTTCTGTCCCACCTGGATGGTTGGAGTCTCCACTATTTTTACAACCAGATGTTGTAGGGACTCCTATTCCTGCACCAGTGGGATCCTTCACTCCTCTGGGAGAATCTCCGTGGCTGAGGTATCCCTCTCAATTTTCACCTGCCACATGGAGGTTTGGGACCAGCCTGTTTTGCATCTCTGTCCCTCCTACTAGTGTCGAAATGGCTTCTTTTTATCCTTAGTTATAAAACTTCTGTTCAGCCAGACTTCATATGGTTCTCCAGGTTGACTGTTCTATAATTTAGTTCTAATTTTAACATGTTCATGGAAGGAAGCAGGCATGGTGTTTATCTACTCCACCATTTTGGGTCTCCTCACCACACACTTTACCTATTTATTTTTCAATATTATACCACTATTTGAATAAGACTTACTTTCAAGCTCCCCTTACTATTTTTCACATGTTTCAGTAAAGTGACCCTTTTGGAGGGGCCAGAGTGCCAGCTTCACTTACATTCTGTTTCGTCCTCATTGGTTGTTGGACATCTTTTGTGATATAGACTGCTAAGATAGATATTCTGCATGACAGATATTGTCAGTTATATTAAGTTGCAGAAATGAATTTTGCACATTGGTGTAAATTTTGCAGAACATTTGAAAAGGGTTTGCCATGTGGTACAGCATACCTGCTGAAAACCAACTGAATTGTTGGATATCTTCTGGATAATTTTTTCTAAGAATGAGAAAAAAAAGATTTCTATATTCTTTGTTGAATAAATTCTTTTTACATATGTTTGTACTGATTTGAAGTAGATCCTGTATAAGTGTAACTAATAGGATACATTTATCAGTTAAATGTGTGTGTGTACATATGTGTATGAATGTATTCACGTACATATTGCTCAGCGGAGACCAGCAGAATGGCTAGACCACTGAAATTACTCTGTAACACATGAATTCAACTAACTTCCACGACATCTGGGTAAATTTATCTCTGCCACACTCTCCAAGGAATGGAAAAGTTAATTTCAGCTGGGAACCAAGCTCAGGCAGGCATATTATCTCATCCACCCCATTATTAATATGTCGCACATGACTCCAGCAAGCTCAAGAATCACTCCAGCTGTCTCACATCCTGGTTATTTGTTTGACCTATTCAGGCAGTCGTCTGACTTTGATGGATTGATACTAAAATTAAGGTCCTCAAAGATCTCCAATATTATATCACACTCCACTTGGCCAAATCTCATCATGCATCTCTTCCCTCCACTTAATACCCAAGCCCAAACCACATCAAAATACTCACTCTTTTTGGNTATATATATATATATAAAATCATCCCTCATCTCTTTGTTTCATGGAAAGCACCTAGTAGAGCACTCAGAGGCCCAATGGGATGGCAAAGATATGAAATAGAAGTATCTAAATCTCTGAATGATGTACAAAAGATTCCCCAGCTCACTGCTTGTTCTCATTAGATAATCAAAGAAGCAAGAAATACACTTTTATTGTAATAAGCCACTGAGAATTTGGATATACTTATGAAATTTGAACTCAGATGATCTCAGTACAGAACCCACATGTTAATACTTATGACAGGGTAATAACAACTGGGAAATAATTATGACAGCACTTCAAGTAATATGTTAATTGACAAACCTTTTTTTTCTTCACCTTTATTTGTTGGACTTCTCAAGAGTAAATTATGCCTTGATCCCAAATGTTAAAAGAGTGGCATCATCAGCATGTGTGTGTCATGACACACTTTCTAATTCTAGAATTTGTGGCAGCACACGCTTGAAAGTGTGAAAAGACCCACGTCAGCACGAAACAAGTCAGCAGCTACTACGATGCAATTATTATATAAAAAAAATAACAGCGTCTCTCATATTCTACAAAAGCTGCTCCATTCACCACACACTTTAAAAAATATTTTTATTAAAAATATAGCTAACTCATAGTATTATATGAGTTTCAGGGCTACACCATAGTTGTTCAACATTTATATACCTAAATAAGTGATCACCATGATAAGCCCAGCAACCACCTGACACCATACCATGGTATCACAATATTATTGACTATATTCCTTATGCTGTATATTACATCCCCATGACTTATTTATTTTATACCTG
>NW_017732011.1:744028-773588 GCF_001890085.2 Hipposideros armiger
CATTGAATCTATATATTGCTTTAGGCAATATGGACATTTTAACTATATTAATTCTTCCTATCCATGAGCATGGAATGTTTTTCCATTTGTTTGTATCTTCTTTTAGTTCTTTCTTCAGTGTTTTATAGTTTTCAGAGTGCAGGTCTTTTACTTCTTTGGTTAAATTTATTCCTAAGTATTTTATAGTTCTTGAAGCGATTGTAAATTGAATTGTTTTCTTAATTTCTCCTTCCGATAGTTTATTATGGGTATATACAAATGCAATTGATTTCTGAGTATTGTTTTTGTATGCTGCTACCTTACTGAATTTGTCTATTAGATCCAATAGCTTTTTGATAGAGACTTTGGGGTCCTCTATATATAGTATCATGTAGTCCTAGAAGTTCTAGTGACAGCAATCAGACAGGAAAAAGAAATAAAAGGCGTCCACATTGTCAAGGAAGAAATAAAATTGTCATTATACACAGGGCTGTCTCTTTTGACCTCCATACCTTGCCATCTGTTGATTTCTGCTTAGAATGCCCTCCTCCATGCTACTTTGTAAAATTCTGTTGATTTTCCACTGTCAGAACAAATGTCTACCCTTTTGTGGGTTCTTATTTCGTCCTCCAGTTAGAAATAAGTCTTGCATTCTTTGTATCTGTGGATTCCTTTGTTTGTACAGCTCTTATAGCAGGACTTACAGTAATTTTTCATGTGCTGGTTTATCATTTTTACTGGATCGTAACTTACACAGGAGCAGAAATCACATTTCATTCTTATAGGGCTTAAAAGAGTTGTATATAAATGTTCTCAGCATATGTATAAGGAAGCAAATGGATGCCTAGACAATTGTGACTGTGTCAGAACATGTGTGTTTGGAGGAAATTTTAAATTGCCTTTTAGAATTATTTAAATATTTCAAGAATAAAAAATAAAAACAAACCTAAATTGAGTGTTTTAGAAATGATTTAGAAGGACTGAAAACATTTTAATTAATTTTTTGACAGAAAGTTTCTGCCTTTAAAAAAAAAGAGATGTAAATGCATCTCTGTCAATGCTCAGTTATATCTCAATCTGGGATTCCAAAATTACCAGAGAAATGTTTAAACTGAAATAGTTAAAACTATAAAATAATCTCTTATTTAGATTTTTATTAGGAAATGCTTTCCTTGTAATAGTCAATTCTGAGGTTCAAAAGTTTAAAACCCAAGCTACTTGGTATATTTCTTGATATTTTTCTTAGTTTGCATCAATACAATATTTGTGTGTAGATTTAGGGAAAAGTTAACTATTATAATTAGAAGATAATCAAATCATAATAGTTATATTTGCATAAAACTTCATGTTATATACGTGATTCAATGAGAATGATATACTAAATATCAAAAGATCATATGGAGCAAAGAGTTCGAATTTAATGAATTGAATTACAAATAGATGAAAATTTTATAATAGACATTTTCTATTTAAATGTGTAATTGCAAAAGAATGTAACAAATAGTAATTAAGTATATAATGTGAGAAAATGGTATTGGAGCTTGAAGATGAAAAGAAAGGTAAATACTAATAAAATAAGTCATTAATTAAAAACTAAACTAAATTCAAGTACATAATGCATACTTTAGCATGTGTGTGTGTTTGTGTTGCTCTATCTGGGAAAACAGTTTATACACACATTGATGTTTGTTTCATGAGTGAAGTAGTCACTCTATAAATAAATGACATATATGAGAAACATTTAATATTAAAATATAAATTTAAAACATGTTTTCCAAATCAGAAAAAAGTATCATTGTTACAGGAACTTTTCTAAGTTTGGATACCCTAAAAAACTGACTTGAAAATAGGATTTGGTACAAGTAGTTTATTTGCAAGGTGATCC
Source organism: Hipposideros armiger (assembly GCF_001890085.2). Lineage (NCBI taxonomy): Eukaryota > Metazoa > Chordata > Mammalia > Chiroptera > Hipposideridae > Hipposideros > Hipposideros armiger. The sequence goes on from NW_017732011.1 coordinate 745,893, forward strand.
CAGGAAGCACTACAAGGGAGTGAGAATTTGTCAGGAAAATTGAGAAAGGTAATGGAAAATTGCAGTCATGAGTGGGTTACCACTCTGATTAACTGGAGCTCACTTTCTCTGGGGCCCTCTGAGACATTGCATAAAACATACCTCAGAACTGTTTCACTGGAAGGAAAATATTCTGGGATATTTATCCACCACTTCCATCTCTCAGTGGTTGATGGTTATTTTCTGGGTATCAAATCTGGTAGCCTGGGCTGAGCATGTTCCAATGGCCAGAGAATGACTTCACACAGAAAGTCATCAGCTCATGGCAGGGTACTAGCTGTAGACCTCTGGGCGGAAAGAAGTCTGAGGCTTGGGCACAAATGACATTTACTACAGAATTGGGTGCAATTTTCTGTTTTCCTTTTTTCACTATAGACATTATTACAAGGCATTAAAATTCTATTACTCATATTATCTTTTTTCAGAAACTATATGTTTATGTGTTTATGTATTTATTTATTTATCTAACCATATTAAGTAGGAAATATCTACTTACTGTATTGGTTCCATAATATTAAACAATGAGAATAAAATCTAAATAGCAGCTAAAACACCTTCATATTTAACAGTCGTGTAAGGCATACATATGGAGTTACTTCTTTTTCCATTTGTGGTTGTTTAATTCATACCCTTTTTATTCCCTCAGTAATGAAACTTTACTCACATACATGGTTACTGGTGTAAAATAAGCAGTAAACGAAATTCTACAATCACAACAGTAAAGTGAAATAATGATTTGTCAGTATCTTTGCCAACTAAAAAGAAATAGAATATTGCTTCTGTGAGAACATCTGATCTACCATATGATGATGTATATTAAAAAATTAGGTCTAGAAGCACATTGAGATGAAATGCCTATAAATCATATATTTCTTGATCTTAACCAGGGGAAAGAATGCCTATATACACATGTATTTTGAATGCACACTATTTTTCTTCAACATGTTTCCTACATTTATTTTTCCTTTACTAGTTTTTCTATCAAGTGCATATCATTAAATCTTTTGACACAAATTGTTGGGAGCATTATTTATTTATTTAATTCTGCAATTATTTATTAGACTTTATTTTGTGTCAGGCAATGCTTTGTGGATGCTGGAGATATAAGACAAATAAGTCATAATCCCTTCCTTAAAGAACTCGTAATGTATGGGACATATTTCCATGTAGCAACACTGTAAATTAGGACTATGCCATTAGAGGTGTACATGCAATGTGCTATAGGAACACAAATGGTGGGGCAAGGTCAGTATTAGATCCAGACTGGAGATTAACCAAGAGTTCACAGGGGAGGTAGTATTTTGTTTGGACCATGAAGAATAAGTGAAACTTCAATGCACAGAGATGGGATGGGGTCAGGGATGTACAAATAGAACAAATAGAATAACTAAAAGCATGGTGGTCTAATGGTACACACACTTCTGCAGAGAGTGAGAGTCCTGAGAATGGTTGGCTAATTGTATCTTAGTTGAGATAGAGAGCTACTGTACTGGAAAGATAGGCTGGGTTTAGATTGCGGAGGACTTACAGGAACTCGCAAGGCAGTTGGAGTTATATTTTATCAGCTGTGGTGAGAAATAAAAAGTTTTGAGTGAATAAATTACATGATCAAAACTATACTATATGAAGAGAAATTACTTTGTAACAACTCCTCATGGAAATCACTCATATATGATTATGCAAAATGGGTGGGTGATTAGAAAGAAAAATTTGGAAATGGGTAGATTTATGTCCAACGTTGATAGGCTGCTAGAGTTAACCATGTTAGAAGCAAAAGGACCTCACTACAAGAGTCACAATGTGAATAAAAAGGTAAAGACATTATGGAGGTAAAAACAGTCAGCATCTTATGAACCATCAAATTTCAGAGCAAAGGGAATATGGCAGCTAAAAACAGATCTGTGGTTTAGTGTACATTGCTCGTGCTCTGCCCAGATTCTCCCGATCCCTGTACCAGGCGTGTGTGCACTTGCCCCAGGACCCGCAGGCCTTTGCACTCTCTTCTCTCTTTCCAGGACAGCAGGGAGTCCGAAATGCCTGGAAACATATCACTGTAGGGTGGCTTTTCAAATAACTGACTGGTGTGAGAGTGGAAAAGCCCAGGTTCCTCATCTCAAACAGGGACAAACATTGAAGGATAATTTAGGGTCTGAGCTCCTGTGAGGGAACCAATTGAGGCTGGTACTTCGCTTAAATTTGCATCTTTGCTTGATCTTTCTTTTTCCCTGTGTTGCTTCCCTTACTCCTTACTATTTTTTTTCCTAGAATTTATTTCTTAATAGATTACTTGCATGTGGAATCCTCATCCCAGTGTCTGTTTCTAGCATACTCATCTGAATAGTGAGGTTTTGAGACTGAAGGTTTTGATAAAATTGACTAAAATAGGGAACATGCATTCTAATCCTTTGACTCACTTTATTTTGAACTCCAAAGAACATCTCACATTGATCTATTTTATGTTAGTGGAAACTAATTACCTGCTGTTGGAATTTGAAGTAAAAGGTAAACAAGCAAAGGTGCTATCAAAAGTAGCATGGTCAAAATTAAAAAAAAAAAATAGATGAGTCAGGAAGGAATAGGGGAAACTATGAAACCGCAGAAAACTATGACCAATGGGAATTAGATTATGGCTTGGTTCCAGCCTTTATTCTATTCTATGTGGTCTCTCATCCAGCAACATAAGCTTCAACTGGGAATTTGTTAGAAATATAAATTTCCGTCCCAACTACAAACCTAATGAATGATAAACTTGGGGAGGGGGATAGCACTCTATGTTTAATAAGCACTCTAGGTAATTTTGAAGAATACTAAAGTTTGAGGACCACTATAAATAGATGAAGTTAACAATAATGTCTGTATTTTCTGACTTTATTTGGAAATGAATTTTTATACATGTCAATTTTCACGTGGTAAAAACTTACTCTGTTGTCTGTGTCTGAGTTTTTGTTTATTTGTCTTATTCCTTTGCTACTTTCAGTTTTATATTACACATATGAATGAAGTCATATGGTTCGCTTTCTGTCTGACTTGTTTCACTTAGCATAATAATCTCAAGATACATCAATATTGTCACAAATGGCAGTATTTTATCTTTTCTTATGCTATGGTAGTATTCCATTGTGTATGTATACCACATCTTCTTTATCCAATCACCTATCGAAGGACAATTTAGTAGTTTCCATGTCTTGACCACTGTGAATAATATTGTACTGAACATAGGGGTACATATATCTTTATGATTAAATATTTTCAGATTTTTGGGGTAGATACCCAGAAGAGGGATTGCTGGATCACATGCTAATTCTATTCTTAATATTTTTGAGGAACTGTCTACCGTTTTCCATAATGGCTGCACCAGTTTACATTCCCACCAACAGTATATGAGGGTTCCTTTTTCTCCACAACCTCTCCCACACTTTTTATTATTTATCTGGTTGATGATGGCCATTCTAACAGGTGTAAGGTGATATTTCATTGTGGGTTTTGTGGCATTTCCTTAATAGTTAGTGAAGTTGAGCATTTTTTTCATGTATCTGTTGGTCATTTGTATGTTTTCTTGGGAGAAGTATCTGTTCAGGTCCTCTGCCCATTTTTTAATTGGATTGTTTGTTTTCTTGTTGTTTAATGAGTTCTTTATATATTTTGGATATTAACCCCTTATCAGAGGTCTTGTTTGAAAATATCTTCTCTTTCGGTTGGTTGCCTTTTTGTTTTGTAGATGTTTTTTTTTGCTGTGCAGAAATATTTTAGTTTGATATAGTCCCATTCATTTATTTTTACTTTGACTTCGCTTGCCTCTGAGGTCAAATTCATAAAATCCTCTCTGAAACCAAGGTCCATAAGTTTAGTACCTATGCTTTCCTCTATGCAATTTGTTTCAGTTCTTGAGTTGATTTGTTATATGGTGACAGATAGCAGTCTAATTTCATTCTTTTGAATGTGGCTTTCCAATTTCCCCAGCACCATATATTGAAGAGGGTTCTTTTCTCCATTGTATGTTTTTGGCTCCTTTGTCGAAAATTATCTGGCTATGTATATGTGGGTTTATTTCTGGGTTCTCAACTCTGTTCAATTAGTCTGTGTGTCTGTTTTTTTCTTTGTTTTTGTTTTTTTTTTGCCAATACCATGCTGTTTTGATTATTGTTGCTTTACAGTATAAATTGAATTCAGACAGTATGACACCTCTGGCGTTCTTCTATTTTCTCAGCATTGCTTTGATATTAGGTTTTTTTTGTGATTTATTACAAATCTGATGATTTCTTTTTATTCCATTTCTTTGAAAAATGCCATTGGGAGTTTGATGGGGATTGCATTAAATCTGCATATTGCTTTGGGTAATATGGTCATTTTAACTATATTGATTCTTCCAATCAATGAATGTGGAATATCTTTCCATTTCCTTTCGTCTTCTTCAATTTCTTTTAATAATGTCCTATAGTTTTCAGTGCATAGGTCCTTCACATCCTTTGTTAAGTTTATTCCTAGGTATTTTATTCTTTTTGTTATAATTACAAATGACTTTTTTTTCATTTATTTTTCTGAACTTTTGTTATGAATATATAGGAATGCAATAGATTTTTGTACACTGACTTTGTATCCTGCAACTTTACTGTATTTGTTGATTGTTTCTAATAGGTTTTTGGTGGAGTCTTTAGGGTTTTCTATATAAAGAATCATGCCATTTGTAAAAAGTGACAATTGAACTCCTTCATTCACAATTTGTATGCCTTTTATTTTTTTCTCTTGCCTGATTGCTGGCTAGGACTTCCAATATAATGTTGAATAACAGTGGTGAAAGGGGACACCCCTGTCTTTTTCCTGATCATACAGGGAAAGCTTTCAGGTTTGTACCATTGAGTAAGATATTAGCTGAGGGTATGTCATGTATTACCTATATTATGCTAAGGTATTTTCCTTCTATACCCATTTTATTAAGAGCTTTAATCATAAATGGATGTTGTATCTTGTCAAATGCTTTTTCTGTATCTATTGGTATAATCATATGATTTTTGTCCTTTATTTTGTTTATATGGTGTATCACATTGATCAGTTTGTGTATGTTGAGCCATCCTTGTGCTTCTGGGATTAGCCCCATTTAATCATGATGTATAATCTTGTCAATGTATTGTTGTATTCGATTTGCTAGTATTTTGTTTAGGATTTTTGCATCTGTATTCATCAGAAATATTGGTCTTTAATTTTCTTTTTTTCGCGATCCTTACCAGGTTTTGGTATAGGGTAATGTTGGCTTCATAAAGTGAGTTAGAAAATATTGCCTCTTCTTCAATTTTTTGGAAGAGTTTGAGGAGAGCATGCATTAAATCATCTTTGAATGTTTGGTAGAATTCACTAATGAAGCCATTTGTTCCTGGACTTTTGTTTTTGGTGAGGTTTTTGATGTTTGTTTCACTTTCCTTACTGTTGATCAGTCTATTTAGATTTTCCAGTTCCTGATTCACTCTAGGAAGATTATATATTACTTCAAACTTGTCAGTTTCTTCTAGGTTATTGAATTTGGTGGCATATGGTCCTTCATAGTGTTCTTAGATGATCCTTTGTATTTCTGTGCTACTCATCATAGCTTCTCCACTTTCATTTCTGAATTTGTTTGTCTTTTCTCTTTTCTCCTTAGTAAATCTAGCCAGGGCCCTGTCCAGTTTATTAACCTTTCCAAAGAACCAGCTTTTTGTTGCATTAATTTTTTTCTATTGTCTTTTTGTTCTCTATTTCATTTAATTCTGTTCTAATTTTTATTATTTACTTCCTTTTGCTGACTTTGGGTTTTATATACAACTGCCTACTTGAAATTTCCATTTGGTTATCCAGTAGGCGTTTCAAGATTAACATATCTAAAAATAAACTTCTCATTTTACTTCTCCATTCAAACTGCAATTCTCAGTTTTCCCATTTCAAATAAATAGAAATAACCTTGAAGATATTCCTGACTCCTCTTTTTCTTTTATATCCATTTCAATAGCAAATCTATAAGCAAATCCTCTCATAGCCATTTTAAAAATATATTTAGGCTTTGAGAACTTCTCATCACATCTACCAATAACAACCACATCCAGCTACCATCAAATCTAATGTAAGATGTTGCAATATCCTCTTACATTTTCTGGCTGTGGTCTATTCTTCATAGGGAGTCAGTGATTCTTTTAAGTTATAAATAAAATTTTTTTATCATTTGTTCTAAGCCAATCAATGATTTTTGGCCAACTCAAGGTAAAAGCTAAAGCCCCCAAATAGACTATAAGGTTGTGCTTGGCCTTTTTATATCCCTAGTCTCAGTCCTTATCACCTATTAGTTTCCATCTCTGCTCCAGCAACCTTGGCTCTTTGCTATTCAGAGAGAGAGAGAGACAGAGAGAGAGAGAGAGAGAGAGAGAGAGAGAGAGAGAGAAAAAAAAAGAGAATAAAATGAAGACGATATGGTAACTTAATCCAAAGACTTTATACAGCGGTTCTCAACCTGTGGGTCGCGACCCCTTTTGGGGTCAAACGACCCTATCACAGGGGTCGCCTGGTACTCATATGTGGGCGTATCTGCATGTGGGCCTGGAGACGGATAGAGGAGCAGTGTCTCGGTTCTTAAGACCATCGAAAATATGTGTTTTTCGATGGTCTTAGGCGACCCCTGTGAAAGGTTGAGAACCGCTGCTTTATAATGTAGTAGGGAAATGGACACATGATTTATACTAACTTATGTTAGTCTATAAAAATAAAATAGTGTGGGAGACGGTATTGGCTTTGCAGTAAGAAGACATTACTTTGAATCCCAGTTTCATTAATTACTTGCTGAGTCATTCTGAGCAATATTTTTACTTCCCTGAATTTATTTTTATCAATTTTAAAATTTAATTGTAAATAATAATGCAATTGGCAGAGTTGGGAATATTAACTGAAATGAGTTGATGGAGAGTTTTGGGTTAATTACAAAACCTTCTATAAATAAGGTTCGGTATATTTATAAGAAATACAGGGCATTCTTTTCTCAGTACTCCTGTTGAATTTCCTGCACTATATATTAGCTCTTATCTCCCATGATCACACATCTGTATGGGTCTTATTAGTAAAACGACAGTTCCTTGAGGGCAGAAATTGTTTTATTCAATTGAGTTTTATGGTGACTATTTAATAAATGTTAAAGGAAGGAAAGTAAGAAAAATGAATAAATGGTTATAATAATGGTATAAGCAAATTAAAGGAATAATGAATGTCATCTTGCATAGAGGAATAGAAATAGAGAAGACGTCTCCGTTGTGGCATATTTGAATTGAGTCTTAAAAGTTGAATTGGAGTTTGACAGGAAAGGATAAAAGAACATTACAGATGTAGTAAAGCTTCTTTAGAAAGGCTTAAAGAATAGGTTTCTAGGGACTCATAAACTTATTATATAATTTTATGTGTTTATGCATTTTCTCTCAAGTTAGGGACTACAGTTTTCATCATACTTTTCACAATGAAAAGTTAAGAACTATCGAGGTTAAGAGAAGAAGGTGAACAAAACAAAATGTGGGAGAGCCAGAGCAAAATTAAGGAGTAAAATTTGTTATAACTGGATTGTACTCCATCAAATCTGAAAAATCAGTTTATATTTTTCTTCTGAAAAAAAAAGTAATAGAATGTTTTTATGCTTGTAACTCAATATAAACTAACTTTTATAAATGCCAATGCCTAATCTTATTAAATACAGTTTAAGTATAGTCCAGAAGAAAGGAAGGTAAAAACCCAGTTATTCATTCAAAACTGTCCATTTCTTAATTCACAACAACTCTTTGAAATTTTCTTGATTCTCTGATTATCACTTATTCTTAAACAGCAGGATTTTAATCTTTGATTTTTTTCAACAGCATCCTGGGCTTCTTTGCTATAGTAGAGAACAGCTGGTTGCCTATGGTAATCCCAGCAGTAAATGCCAAGCTAAAGATGGGCTATAAAACACCATGTTTGGAGAATAAGTTAGAGCTTTATTTTAACAGAGTCAAAATTGTTCCTGTAGTTGAAGATAGCAGTGATTACTATGCAATTTAGAATGGCTTTGCCTTTTGTTTGTTTTGTTTTCCTTGCAGTTAAATACCGCTTACATTTCTCCTTTATGCACTCCATTAAATTACTCAGAAATTATATAACCCACCACAAATCTTATAAAGAGGGGCATGTTATCTAGTGGGAACAGCCTTTTTTATTTAAGGGTCTCTCCAGGAAGTGGTCTGCTGCGTTATCTGGTAGACTCATAATGTTCCTTATATAAATGTGGGATAGTTTTTGGCAATATCAGGGCTTGCATTTTCAGTAATGGTTTCATAAATTGGAAAATCCAATTCACTTGATTAGAAAATTAGTGGGGACTCCTCACTTGTAGCCTCATATAGGCTTCATCTACGCACCCATGTCTTATCTAACTTTGTTTGGCTGGGCAAATGAAGATACACTGTAGTATAGAGATAGACAAAGGGAAGAAATAATAAATGTAGTAATGATAACCCTGCGTATTTCTATAGAAATTTGCAGTTTACAAAGTACTTTCACAGAGTGTGACATACTGGGAAAAGGATAGAATTTGGATTCAGGGAAATCTGAATGAGATTAATGGATCCAGAGTTTACTAGTAAAGTAGTGAAGTCACTTACCCTGTAAATTTCAGTGGTATTGACTTATAAAGGAGAGTATTTGTCTAGTCCACCTATCACATTGTAAGAAGAACTGATTGGAATTAAATGAGACATGGAAAGTGAAAGCATTGGTAAACTCTGGGTGCTCTACTGAGGTTAAACATCATCATCATCATCATCATCATCATCATCACCATCATCACCTCTTTAAAGCTACATACAGGTCTATAATTTCTCACTTAATAAAGATAGAAATTTTTTAAAGCATTGCATATTTATCTTATCGTGATAAGTAAATATTAAATATGTGACTAGAATTTTATGAATTTTATTTTAAGGAGAATATTAAGGAAAAGTAAGATAAAACTCATTTTCTGGTAAGATTAGTGTCTTGAGAAAATAAATTACCATATTTCCCCATGTATAAGATGCACCTTTATTTGAAAAATTTGGGGTCTAAAAACTGGGTGTGTCTTATATAGTGGTTGTAGATTTCAAATGCCATAGATGGAAGTGAGGACGAGGCAATAAATGAAGATAGTGATTTGTCATCAGACACAGATGAGGGCAAGCTAATGGTTGGGAGTTTTGACAGTGATGAGGAGTTGTATGAATTTAATGATGAATAAAACGAGTTCAATGACTTTATGTATTACATTTTTTTTTCAAATTTCGGGCACCAAAATTAAGGTGCGTCCTATACATGGGGAAATACAGCAGTTCAATGTGGGAAAAATAAAAATTTACTTTAAGTGTGCAAAAATTATACAGGAATCAAAGCCCAAAGTTACAGGAAACATAAGAGAGAGAACTAGAGAGAGAGTGGAGAAATAATTTTTAATACATAAATGTCTCGATGAGATCAAAGATTAAGGTTTGGAAAAAAACTTTCTGTAGATGTCAAGGTTAGTGAGGGATAAAATTAGTAACCTTACTTACTACTTAGAGATTCTTGTTGTCTAATTTTGAATTAAATACTTAAAAATAAAAAAAATCAGGGATTGGGAAAGAATAGAGGAGTGGGATATTCTTGACTTATAAGACTATGAAAGAATTTTGTATTACTTAAAAAATGTCAAAATTTGAAAACAAGGCAAAAATATGAATGCATGCTTTTCATTGTAATACTAGAGCATTGTCCATCAGGTCTTCCTAGGAATTATTTAACTATCTTGTGGCCTCCTCCTTTGATTCTCAGAAGTTACCTACGAACTTTTATTTTTTTAAAATCAAGTGGAAATACAAGTGATTTTGCCCAGTGAACAAGATAACTCCATATATTTGATTGTCATATAGGACTCTAACTTAGTAATGTTAATCGCCTTTTTTCATCTGATATGACCTATGTAATTTTCCCACCAGACTATACAAATCTCTGTTCCTCAATTGCCCTTTGAACTGTGCTATTAATTCTTCTACTTATGAATTATACAATCTGTGACATGCATTACTTTAAATTTATGTGTCACATTTTAAATTTTTTTAAAAAATGACCCTTTCATGTTTTGTTTACTTTTTTTTTAAATTAAAGTTTATTGGCGTGACAATTGTTAGTGACGTTACATAGGTTTCAGTTGTACAATTCTGTAACACATCATCTCTATATCACATTGTGTGATCACCACCCAGAGTCAGTCCTCCTTCCAACACCATACATTTGAGTCCTTTGTTTACCTTTGTTTTTAACATTACCTACATACTTGTTCCCCAAAATTCAAGAGTACAAGAATAAATTTGGCAAGCCTATATGATTTTGATGGAAATTGACCTTCATTTTGCATTTATGTGGCATTATTTTGCCTTTTCTTCACCCTAATCTCATTGACCTGATTGGTGATAAGCAGTAGCATTATTCACATATTTAACTGAATAAAGTCATGCAGAAAAAGTTATAAAATTTGGGTGATATTAAACTTTAAATGTCACAAACAATATCTGCATCAGAAAGGAAATTAGGGATTTTGACTAAATGGTGAACTTAAAATCTACAGGCTCGTTTCTCAAAACCCAAGATGGAAATAGTCCAATGTAATCAACATGACACCAGGTGACTGGCTGATCTCCTGGGGAATGGTGTCATACAAGGGGCTTAGAATTGGTTGATTTTGTTTATATATTGGACACATAGTAGTGGCTGTAGCTAGATCACACATGGTGAGTGGGAGTCTTTATTTCTGAGCCCATGCAAAACCTCCATTTTTGCCAACATGAGAACTTTATCATGAGTCCTTGAGCCAGAACAGGTTGGATAATTGATATATCTCCACAGAATAGATCAAACTGTAACATGTGGCAGTCTTGCACTCTCTGCAAACTTCCAACTTTGATGATGCTGAATGTGCATCTGAAGCAGGAATTGGGGTGGGGGGCAGTGAAGAAGTGGGCCCACAACTCCTCCATAGCTCCACATTATTGTTAAGATCCTTCTTTGCTGAAGATGCTTTCTGATGAGAAGTCACATGGGCACAAATACCTTCAAACACTACGCCCATTTGAAAGTATCATTTATATACTTCTTTCTCAGATCCTTTAATTAATCCCCCCATTGTGTTTTTTGCAAGGTCCTGACCATCAGCCAAACTATTAGCCACTGCTTACTATTCAGTGTAAATCCATGTCTCTATACTTTTAAGCAAAATACAAAACCCTGTGGTTTGCTCAATATTATGCCTACTATTCTCAATTTGATTTATCAATTCAAAATGATCACAACAAAACCCCAGCAAATTATTTTGTGGGTATCTATAGACTGGTTCTAAAATTTATTTTGAAAGGCAAAAGACCCAGAATAGATGACACATTACTGAAGAAGGAGAATAATTGTCAGAGAACTAATACTACCTTGCTTAAAGATTTTTTACACAGCTACATTAATCAGGACAGTGTGGTATTGGTAAACGACTAGACAAATAGACCAATGCAGCAGAATTGAGTCCAGAAATAAACCACACAAATATAGTCAACTGATATTTGAGAAAGAAATAAAGCATTACAATGGAGGAAGTATAGTCTTCAACAAATGATGATAGAATAACATGCATCTTGACCCTAACTTTACACCTTTCACAAAAATTAACTCCAAGTTGATTATAGACCTAAATGCGAAACAATAAAACTTATAGAAGATAACATAAAGGAAAAATCTAGGTGACCTTGGGTTTGGTGATATGTTTTTAGATATAACACCAAAAGTATAATCCTTGAAAAAAACTGATAATTTTGATTTCATTGAAATTAAAAACATCAGCTCTATAAAAGACACCATTAAGAGAAAAGAAGACAGGCTATAGACTTGGAGAAAAATCTTTGCAAAACACATATCTAATAAAAGACCGATATCTAAAATATACAAAGAACTCTTAAAACACAACAAGTCAAAAATGGACAAAAGATCTAAACAGACACCTCACCAAAGAAGATAAATAGTAAAAAAGCAAATGAAAAGGTGCTCAGTATCATATGTCTTAGCTCAGGCTGCTAAAATAAATTATCATAAACAGAGTGACTTACAAACAAGAGAAATTTATTTCTCATGGTTCTGGAGGCAGAAGTGTGGGACTAAAGTTGAGTGCTGGTGAGCACCCTCTTCCAGGTTGCAGACAGCTAACTTTTCTATGTAATGTCACACACAGAGATCAGAAAGAGGAAGCAAGCTCTTGTGATTCTTTTAAGAGCAGTAATCCCATTTATAAGGAGCTCACCTAATCTTAATTACCTCCCAAAGGCCCTATCTTCTAATACCATCACACTGGGGAATAGTGTTTTAACATAGTATAAGTTTTATGGGGACACAAATGTTCAGCTCATAATGCTATGTAATTAGGGAATTGAACATTTAGACAATGAACACTACATACTTTTTAAGATGTCTAAAATCCAAAACACTGGCAATATCAAATACTGGAGAGGATGTGAAGAAACCAGAAGTCATTGCTGGTAGAAATGAAGAATGGCAAAACTATTTGGAAGACTACTGGGTAGTTTCTTTCAAGCTGAATAACAGATAATCCAGCTATTGCCCTCCTGGGTATTTACTCAAATGAGTTGCCAACTTATGTCCACGCAAAAACCTGCACATGAATGTTATAACCATTTTATTCATAATTTCCAAAAACCAAAAGCAACCAAGATGTTCTTCAAAAGGTGAATGGATAAACAAAGTTGTGCATTCATTCAATAAAAAATTATTCAGTAATTAAAAAAAAAAGAGTTATCAAGCCAAGAAAAGACGTGAAGGAACTTTAAAGGCATATTGAGGAGTCTATCTCCAGGCTAAAATTTTATGTATTTTTCAGTTTTGACCATAAGAATTCCAAAGCCCTTGTCTGGCAGGCCTCCTGAGGGAAAGCTGCCCTTCCCCCCAGACTTCATACACAGCCCGAAGGGAGTTATAGTCAAGTTCAGCCTCACTCTACCCCAACCCCAGCTGGCCATGCTCATGGGTACCTGCATTCCTCACCCACATGCCTCAATTTGTAGACCTGCTTACGGAGAGCCCTCATCTGAGGGCTTTCTCAGGTGCTTCCGTCATAGCCACCTTCTTGGAGGGCCTTGAGACGTTTTTCTCCACTTTGACTCCATATTCAGTGCTTTCCCATTCCTACCCTTTTTTTCCTCCCCTCCTCCTGACAGGGACAATAAAACAGCAAGAGTCTTTTGTTCAGGGCCCCCTTGGTAGATGTTCCCATCTGTACTGATACATCTGACTCTCCTCTGGCACTATTCCACAGGAAAACAATGGAACGCTGAGGAAACGGATGCAAATTTTTTCTGGTTAACCTGTTGCTTACTTCTTGCAGTCAGTGCTTAAGGGCTTGACTGTTACTTTCATTTTGGCTCATTGCCTTAAATGACCACTTGAACACCTGACAGCTCAGCTTTCTCCAGCTCAGCTCTTGACACATTGCTTAGTAAAAGGAGTCCATCTGAAAAGGCTATGTACACACTGTATGATTCCAACTATAAGACATTATGGAAAAGGTGAAACTATAGAGCAGTAAAATATCATTGGTTTCAGGGATTCAAGGTAATAGGGTGAATAGGTGGAGCTCAGAGGACTTTTAGGGCAGTAAAACTGGTCTATATAATACTGGAATGATGGATACGTGACATTATACATTTGTCAAGCCATAGAAGTATGTCACACAAAGAGTGAACCTTAATGGCAACCATGGACTTTAGTTAAAAATAATGTATCAATATTGGTTTAATAAATGTACCATACAAATGCAAGATGTTAACAACAGGGTAAACTGTGAGAGGGGGTGAGATTAGGTTGGGGAGGATAGTTATATGAGAACTCTTATTTATCAGCGCCTCAATTTTCTATAAACCTACAACTACTTGAAAAATTTATCTATTAATTAAAAAAAGTATGTCTACTTGCAGATTTTTCCATTAGAACTGTTCTTCAGGTACACCTTGTAGGATCATAGTGCTAGATATGCTGCGAGGCCTAGATCTCCACTTCCTGAATCATTGGTCATATGGAATTCACCTTGAGATCGTAGGTGCAGGTTAAGAGGAAAGGGCTTGAAACATGAGCATCTCTGCTGTTTATTCATGAAACTTACTTACACTTTTAGAACTTTCTCAAGCCTGCCTCACATATACCACTTCCATTTGATGATGGAATGCAACTGTGCACACTCAACTTTATGAGTTGGTAGGTCAGAAAATACCCAATTCTTAATGATCATTCCAGGTCACATGGTAACATGTTAGCCTATGATCAAGTGTTTTGTCTCTTGTAAGCCCTATAGTAAACCAAAAGTTGTTTTTCAAAAGAATAGTTATCTGTAGAGGACTGTATAGCTTTTCTTCAAAGTCCTGAGGTCTGTATTATGATTTGCCTATAAATGCCTATAAAATAATCCATATCTCATCTATATCTGCTAGTGACAATTTGAGAACAAGCAGATTCACAGGGTCACATGGTCTAAGTGGCAGAACAGCTTGCATGGCAGCACAGCCTATTGCAGATTTTTCTCCTGTTCTGGACCCTACCCAAGATGGGCAGCTCTTTGGATTAGACATTTTATTAGAGTGTAAGTAGCATGCCCAGATGAAATGTATTTTGACTCCAAATTATAAAAAGGTCATTAGGTGATGTACCTTTTTTTTAGCTGCCAGATTCAGCAATTTGCCTTTTACTTTAGAAGGGGTATTTTTGCATGCCCAAGATCACTGGGTCCTTACAAATTTCACCAACATGGAAGGCGGCTAAATTTTGTGGGATTTATTGCCAAGTGACCAATTGATCTCCTGGATGAATTGTGTCATATGAGGGGCTCAATATCAGTCTCGTTGCTGACAAGTTGACTATTCAGAAACATATATAGCTAGATGTAACTTTTAAACAGTAATCTATGCTGTTGGACCCACGTGTAGCTTCTGTCTCAGCCACTGTGGCCAATTCAATCATTTGACCATCAATCATATCAGCTCTGGGGTGGCAAATGACAAATGTTGGATAGCATCAACTAGGCATGTCATTTTATCCACTTGAGTGTTCAGTGATTCCTCTATGATGGGCGTTAAAAGATGGAGTGAAAATTTTACTCTTTATGCTCACTTTCTTGAGTCCATCCACATACCAATATCCCTAACTTTCTTGTCACCGTTTATCCAGTCCTTTTCCTTTTAGCTCTCCAACTAGATAACCAGGTCATTGGCTATTTCCCATGAACTTATTTATATTCTCACTTCAAGCTGCTTTTTCTTCTACACAAAGTCAATAAGTAGGTGCATTACTTTCAGCTATGTCCCTTGGGAGACACCATTCATTTTTGGAATGCACCCATGTACTGCGCTAAACCATCTGGACATCAAGTTTGAGTACTTTCCTCCTCTTTCAGATGCTCCCACACAGAGCTACTGATTTTGTGCAAGCTCAGCTTATGTTTATAATTTGGCAACACTTTTGTTTATTCTAGGTTTTTGTGGAATATTCTGACTCCTGGATTGTTAAAGGTTGTGTTCATGGATTTTTTTATTTACACTTTTACTATACTATCTGTACTTCTTGGTTTTCAGAAGGTGTTTAGCAAGTGTAAATACTACAGTAAAAGTATAACCACATTGCTGTTTCATTTTTATTTTGCCAGATCCATTGTTTTAAAAGGTGGAAATGATTGGTGCTCAATTGATTCATACTGGGGGTGCCAAAAAAATGTATACAAGTGGACACTTTGGTCAGCGTTGTTCAAGCAGTAGTTCACCATAATTAGAAGTGTCTGGATGCTGATGGTAACCACTGTGAGCACCTCTTTTAATTGCAGAAGTCAAACGTGACTTGTATTCATCTTTTGTTATCGGTATACAAGTATATTGAGTATGACAATTTTAATACAGTTTTCCTTTCTTAAAATGTGTACACATTGTTTTGGCACCCTCTGTAGTTATATTGAAGGCATTTGTAGTATAAGTGATGGCTTTATAAGGCAAGAATCATTTTAGAGCTACTTATATCTTCTATGACTTAATATGGAGCTTTAGTGTCTCTATTTCCCTATTGAAAATGTACAATATGTAGACAGTGCCTAATATTTCTTCCTAACTACTTAAGTGATCAAATACAAATGACTACTGAAACAAAATTCTTCATTTAGTACTCTAAACAAGAGGGCAATTTATTGCTGAAATTTTCAGTTTACCAAATTTATAGTATAGACACTTTTAGAAAGTTTACATATTTCTAATATCATTTTACAAAGCAATTGCATGTTAAATGAAATGCAGAAAATAGAAAGAATACTTTTCAAATGTTAGTGTCTCACTTAACCCTTCATTGACTTTCTTTCCATATATATGTGCAGTTCCTTTTGCAATTTCATAAGAATTCTCTATTGTGTTCTTATAGTATGAATGCTACCGATATTTTACCAGGAATCATTTGTTTTCAAATGAAATCACTTAGATCAAGATTTGTGGAACTCTTCTATTCATTCATATACTTATTCACACATTCATTCATTAAAATGCATATAACTAAAGGTACTGGGAAGGCAGAGAGAGGTAAGAAGAGTATAGTTTCTTCTTTCAAGAAGTTCAAACTAGAGGTAAAATCATATAAACAATAAACAATTTAAAGCAATGTGTTAACTACTCTGTTACATGGATAAATACTATACTTACTGTCCTAATTTATCTCCTACCCCTTTTCTATTCCTTAATTCTGACATACTAGCCTCCATGCTAGTTCTTTAGCAAAGCAAGTGTGTTATCACCTCAGGGACTTCACATAAGCATTTGTACATACACACTGGGATTTAGGAAAGAAGTATAGGCTGGTGATAAGAGATGTGGCAGAAGATACTTGAGTAAATAAGATGTTATGTGGAGAAATACGTATATACTCCGTAGAATTAAAATAGGGCTACGGAAAGACCCTGGTAAAATTACACTTGAAGATTGCAAGAACAGGTTCTCTCTTTCCCGACCTGGCGGAGCAGGAGGCGCCATCATGAGAGTCCACATCCGCCAGAACAAAGACGGAGGTTCAGCACACGGAGCCCGAGAGCCAGGACATCTACCTCGGGCTGCTGATGAAGCCCTTCAGGTTTCTGGACAGTCAAACCAACTCCGCCTTCAACCAGATGGTGCTGAAGAGGTTGTTCATGAGTCGTACCAACCCGCAGCCTCTGTCCGTTTCCCGGATGATCCGGAAAATGAAGCTTCCCAGCTGAGAGGGCAAAACTGCTGTGGTTATAGAGGCTGTAACCGATGACGTGCGAGTCCAGGGGGTCCCCAAATTGAAGGCGTGTGTGCACTTTGTGCGAGTAGCTGTGCCCGGACCCGCATCCTCCAGGCGGGGGCAAGACCCTCACCTTTGACCAGCTCGCCATGGACTCCCCGAAGAGCTGTGACAGTCCTGCTCTCTGGTCCTCGCCAAGGCCAAGGGGTGTACAGGCATTTCTGCAAGATCCCTGGAACCCCGCACAGCCACGCCAAACCCTGTGTGTGCTCCGGGGCTGGGGGCTGGAAGTTCAAGCATGCCAGAGGCCTATGAACCACCCATGGCTACAAAAACTAACCCCGGATTCTGTTGTTAAAATGCTTTTGGATGCTTGGGGGGGGGGCGGGGAGAGTGGGTGAGAGTGGGGGGAGGGAAGGGAATTGCAAGAATAAACTCAAAAGATCAAAAGGAGTCAATTTAGGAATCTAAGAAAAAGATATCTAAGAACCTGATGGCTAGCTAGCAGAGAGTTGGAATTCAAGGAAAAAGAACTGATGGTCAAGTACAAATATAAATGCTAGATGACTAATACTGAAAAATATCAACTTGATTTGGCAAGAAAGAAATTACAGATGACTTTCAGTCAAAATTACAATGGAGCAGCAGAGGTAGTGTCCATTTTGCAGTGAGTTGAAGAATAAATAGGAAAGGAGAAAATGGAAACAGAGCAGCAGGTATTCCTTTTAGAGGCCCGGCTCTGAACAAAGAAAAATCAAGACAGTAGCAAATACTGATTTTATATGATGAAGATAATAATTTTAAGCTTCAGGGACCATCATTAGCATTGGTTCAATGAGTACAGGGTTTTACTGAGAGGTCTGGAATGTTCTATGTCCAGTTGCAATGGAAGTATTTTCATGTAAATAACTCAAGAATTCCCAAAGAGATCTCAGAAGTAGGGCCTGAATTTTTAAGTCCTTCCTCATTTGTGGAAATGTGTGTTTTTCATAATAAACATTTATTTGTACCTAAACTTGTTTTTATAATTTTCTGGTTTTTTTCCTAAAGAGGTCCTACAAACTGCAATAAGTTTCAAACCTCACACAATCTAATCTATCTAGTAGCAGTAAATAACATGAAAGAGGAAAAAAAATTTAGCAGTTGAAATATCATATTTGTTTGCTGAGTTAAAAAATATAAAGTTATAAATTGTTGACAAAATTAAAGGAAGTGGTGGGACTTGGATATTTAAGAAGCAAGAGGAAATGAGGTATAGGATAAAAACAAGGATTGGTTATTGAAAATAGGAAAGATAACTACTCCTGTTGACAGAGATTCTTTGCTTGACTAAACTTTAGTCATGCTCCTGAACCTTATTCTTGGCTCATCTGTACACTTACTTGTAAAATCCAGTTTTAGCAAGAACCCCCTGCTAGATCAGTTTGACCAGAACCAACCACTACCACCTTCCTCAATATCTGATAACACTTGATATTTGATCGGATTTCTCATCCTCCACCATCCCCCAGTGTTCTCTGATAACTCTGGCCTGTCTTCAGCAAAGAATCCAGTTAGATTGGTTTAGACAGAATCTCCCTTCCCCCTGATACTTCCTCTTAGTAATTTTCTAACCATTGACCCCCAAACTGCTCTTTGGTTATAAACTCCCCCTTGCCCATGCTGTATTCAGAGTCAAGCTCAATCTCTGTCCCTCACTGTAAAACCCCATTAGAGTAGTCCCTATATCTATCGTGATGGTCCTGATTAAAGTCTGCCTTACCATCTTTAACAAATATCATTCATTTTTTTCCCTTTAATACTCAAAATCCCATTAAAAGGAGGTAAGGAATTATCAGGACAAAGGTAAGATTATTAACAGAATAAGAGTGGAGAAGAATGTAAATTAAGGGAATTAGAGTGAGAATGTATCTTAAAAATTATTCAATCTGCTTTTCATATTTTTGAAAGATAAAACTTCAACTCAGCACTAGACCCACTAAACCAAAACCACTGTTAACAGCACATGCCCTGGAGTTACCATCTTTGTAACAATCTAAGAAAAGAAATGATATCTGTAGAAATGAACATAATATCTTCCACAAAAAATTCAGGGTCTAGTGTCGTTATAACTAAGAACCAGCAAGGCATTATTGGAAATACCTTTGTTAGGATAAGTGTGACTGTGCTACTTCATCTTTTCTCAAGTGCCTACAATTTTTATAATTAATCAGGCACTACTTCAACAACAGTTTGAAGCAGTCTTATCTTTTCAGGGAATTGCTGAGGAGCTGCCCATGTACAGGCTGATGAAACACTGCAAGTGTGGTGTAGTGGAAGGAACATTGGACTTAAAGGCAGATACTCACTGTGGAGTTCCAAATCAGCTACATACCTCTGTGTGCAGTGAGTGTAGATCTTATTCTATATGTTCCCAATTTTAGAGGATAAATGATTATATCTATCTGCTTATCACAAACAATATTAACTGATTATTTATTATTTACATTATAAGAAAAATTAATGATAGTTTTTAAATATTAAATATTAAAACAACAACAAAAAAGGAAACAGATCACTTAAAAGTATATCAAAAAACCCTATGGCAGAGATGATGTAACAAACATTATGGTAGTAGGAGTCAACAAACCTAAAATCTATCCCTAATACCTCAAGTGACTATAGGCTTTTGCAAATCAAGCAAACATTTGGATCTTTCATTTTCTCATTTTAAAAAGTGTATGGTAAGAACTGTCTGGCTTAACTCTTAGTCACCAAAAATGAAATTCTCTGTAAAAAAACCATTATTATGCATAGTTGCATTAGAAGTTAGTTAAGTGTATTCTTTGGGCTTAATTTGAGAAGTGTAGTCTATGTACAGTTCCTGTTAGAGCTCACACCCACTTCTAAACTCTAGTAGTTATTATTTTCTGTTCCATTAATTTCCCATCAAGTTGGTCTTTTGGGAGCTGTCATATGTTCTTCTGTATATACCCTATTTATTGTAGTAGACTGTGAGCAAATTGAGGACAGAACCTTGTCTGATTTATTTCTTTTAAATTCCTAATGTTTATATATAGTAGTGGGCATATAGTATAAGTTAAATAAACATAGGGAATTTGGATCATGATGATGAACAGGAGCAGAAAAATATTGCATTGGACCTAGAGTTGCATTTGTACAGCCAACATCAATAATGATTTTTTTTTCAAAGTTGAAATGTATGCTGGGAGATTATAGTGTACTTCTTTTATTTATTTATTATTTATTTATTTATCAAAGTTTATTGGGGTGTTAAAGATGTTAGCAAAGTTACATAGATTTCAGGTGTACAGTTCTGTAATACATCATCTATATATCACATTGTGTGTTCACCACCCAGAGTCAGTTCTCTTTCCATCACCATATATTTGATCCCCTTTATCTTCATCTACCACCCCCCTACCCCATACCCTCTGGTAACCACTAAACTACTGTGTTTCCATGAAAATAAGACCTAACTGGAAAATAAGCCCTGGCATGATTTTTCAGGATGCTTGTAATATAAGCCCTACCCCAAACGTGAGCCCCAGTTAAGATCTTCAGCCAGACATGACTGTTTGAATAAGTGTAGATTTTTGTACATGAATAAATGAATAAATGTAGATTGTTGGAGCAAAAATTAATATAAGACCCTGCCTTATTTTGGGGGGAACACAGTATATCTGTGTCTAAGACTTTTGTTTCTTCATTTGTTTTTCTTGTTCTTTTTTTGTTTTAAGTTTTGTGTACCGCATATCAGTGAAATCATATGGTTCTCTACTTTTTCTGTCTGACTTATTTAATTTACCATTATAATCTCAAGATCAATCCATGTTGTCGAAATGGCACTATTTCATCTTTTCTTATAGCAAAATAGTATTCCATTGTGTATATATACCAATTCTTTTTCCATCCATTTGTTGAATGAGTATTTATCAAGCATATTTGTAGGTGGTATAGCAAATGCTGCAGTTTGGAGTATTGATTATAATCACACACAGCCCACAATTGATAAAACTATTTGTGTATTTTTCCTTATATAAAGAAGTTATATATTTGTCAAATATGTAAGAATATATATCAGAAGACATGTCAGACAATATTAACATATGTCAGAAAGGACGAGAAAGTATTAGAAGAAAGAGACTCAATTTCCAAGTTCTAGGCATGATGTTATGTGTTAATAGGGATGGAGAAAGGTAGAATGAGTCCTGTCTTGCTCTCTCAAGGATAAAATTAAGACCTAAGCAAAAGCAATGAAATTTGTAGTGATAGTGTATACTAGGCATGAAAATAGTGATAATGCATATGTGATCTATAAGGAACAGTAAGTAGACAGTACATGTGATAAGAAGCTAAAAAAATAGTGGAAAATAATTCAAGAAAGCTGTGTCATGGAGAGTTTTGATATTCAACTGAAGAAATCTTTAAGTTATAGATATTAGAGAGCCATTTATGACTTTTGATCCAGAGTAGGATATGGTGAGAATGCTTCAACAGGACCTGTTGTCTAAAGAAGAAGCTTTAGAGATAATTGGCTTAATTATGACTCTATTTTGTCTTATTTTCATAAAATTCTTCAATGTATATGGTGCACAGAACACTGACTCAAAATAAAAAAAAAAGAATAGTGAAGGAATAAGAAGACAGAGGGAACTGGAACAATGCATCGAGTGTTGAAACATTTATTCATTGCTTTGACAAGTTTTTTATGTTCTTATGATTTACTTTCAGGGCAAGAGAATCAAGCACTATCAATATCCAATATTTATAATATCAGAGACATGTCTTTATGGAAGCATTTGTTTTTGAGACTTCCTGATTACCTTGGCTGTGGTTCATTTTTAATATCCAAACAGTAAAGGTTCTTATCAAAATTCCATCTCAAATGAATAAATATCCACCATCAAAAGAAAAACATGTCCTTCCATGTTTCAATGTTTGTTTGGCAAGTTCTGAAAGATTGTCCATATTGGCGCTTATGAAATAAAGGAAATGAGCCATAAAAGTAAATAAATCAAAGTGCTATATAAAAGCCTTGCACAAATTGGCGAGAAATGGTGATGTAAACATCCAACCACAGAAACAAGAGCACCAAACTTACAACTTCTAAAGCTGCTAAAATTTCAGCACATACAGAATTATGTCCTGAGTTAACACAAATTAAATTGAAACTTTTGAATTGCAGCCATGTACAAGTTCTAGGAGACACTAGTCAAACTCCATGCCCAAATTCCTTCCATTAAAGAATATTTAAGATATTAGTCAAAGACAGTAATACTGTCTGTCAGGATTTGCAATGTACAGTACCTAAGCCAAGTACCCAGCCAAAAGCAACATTTGGTGAAGTTTTCTAAAAAAAATGTCAAGCTTGCCTACTAACATATTATTAATACAAACACAGTGAGGAGGCTGCTGTCCTTCCTGGCACTTGCCATTTTTCTCTCACATTTCTATCCTAAGGTACTTTGCTTGCTGCTATTCAGCCATCAAATAATCCATGCTCCAAGAAGACCTGTATTAGATGTCTTCTGTGTCCCTATTTCCTATCTTCTGGAAAGCAGTTCTCTCCTGACATTATTCCACAAGTGTGTCTTTACTTTCTGCGCTATGGCTGTGCCTGGGAGCTCCGTCTGGGACTGTAAGTGGAACTCAGAAGCAGGAGAGACTTAAAACTCCTGAGGGCAACCCTTGACCCATCAATGATGCACACGAGCTAGTGAATAAATGTTCTTATCTCCTGTCAGTCAGGGACAGATAATTCTGGGAAATATTTGTACATTTCTTGAAAGGCCTAGGCAGAAACAATCTCCCATTGCTGACAATGGGACACATAAAATAAAAATACTAAACTTTATGTTCTTTAGTCCTCATTTTCTGCCTCGTTCTCCAAGGAATGCCACTCTGACTCTCTGGGACCATCTTGAAAATGAAAAATTACCGCTCAGGGTATGCCTTAGTGGAAAATCAAGCTAATAGGGGATCTTTGAAAAATATAATTATGATTTAAGCCTTCCTTAAGGCATTTGGTGATTCATCATTTCCTATGGGATATAGTCCAGGCTCCTTAGTGTGCGGCATATAAAATTTTTGATGGCATAGACCTTGCCTGATGCTTTTGTCTCTTCATCATAGCTGATCCTCAAACCCTACTCCCTTGGACTATGGCTAGCAACCACCCATTGCAATTGTTTTTGTCTAGTCCTAAAATATTTCCCTTCCTCACACTGGAAAACTCCTATACATCCACCTTTTTCAATTACTCCTTACCCTTTATACACAATATCTCACTTATTCTTCTGTGCCTGCAGAGAATTCTGTCGCATCTACCATGGTGCTGTTCATTTTACGAGCTTGTGTGTTTCTTTCCTCTACTTTGCTTAATTCTACCAGACTGATACTTCATTCCATTTTTAATTCTCACCTACTCTGCAGTGTCTAATTTATAATAGGTAGTTATAAACTTTATTATGTGATCAGATAATGGTTAATCGATGAATTTCACTCAGTCTCCTGTTTAGTGAATAAATGTACCACTCTGTGTCAATGTGATTAGTCCCATTTATAAACTCTTCAAGTGGACCTCTGGGCTGATGTCTCCTTCATTTACACCAGAGATTGCAGTCATTCTAGATGATTGTAGATTATGGCCACATAATTCTTGGATAAGTGGAGTTTCGTTGTTTATATAATTAAATGATAATTGTGCATGTGAGTTTATAAGTGTTCTGTGAGTCTGCTACAATGCTTATTGAATGAAGGCAAGTGGAGTGCTCTCAAGGGAATTAACTTTAGCATCAGAGTAAACATAATTAAAATTTAACTGATTTATGACACTCATGCAGTCTTCACTTATTTGAATATTTTATGGTCATAGAGATGTTTATATGTAGAAGAACATGAGCATATTTATTTCAAATTTACAAGATTAATAGTTTCCCTTTTAAAATGAGAGATAATGATAGAGAATGTGGGGAGAAAAGGTATTGCTTGAGCCTCAGAGGGTTATTCTAATCTGGGTGTTTTTTTTTTCTTTTTATTACCAGAAAAATAACTTAAGGAAAGAATGGCATTAATTTTACTGGTCTATGTAACATGTGGCAGACTTAGATGCCAATTAGTGGTAAGAGGAAGCTGAGGCGTTGGAGTCACATCTAAGAACTCATTAATCTTTGTAAATCACTTTCATCTAAAGATATGAGCCAAACAGATGCATAAAAATACAATTAAAAATTCCATTTTAATTTGAGCTTCAGTTATTGAATTGTCCCCAAGAAGCTGTTAGTACCTTTAAAAATCAGATATTTTAAAGTTTTTACCTTTAAGCTACCAATAGGCTTGTTTTATCTTTAAAAATAACATACAATTTTAAAAATTATTAGAGTAGGAAAATTCTTACTATAAACTAACACTGCTAAATATTTTGTCAGTTAAAGTTTAAGTGAATTTTTAAAATTAATATTTAAATTACATATATGTGCATATATACTCTATGTGTGTATGTGTATGTATATATATATATATATAGTGTATACATACATGCATATTCTGCTTATTATTTTGTTTGTAGAAAACCAAATCATGTTAATTTGAAAATATTGAATGTTAAATAAAAAATTGAATAGGAAGTGTCACTTGTTTTTCATATAACCTAAAATATCTTATTTAATTTATCTGCTCAATACGTATTCATAGTACTTTTTATGATGTGCTATGAGATATGAAAAGAAGAAAAATTTCATAGAAATCATTTGTAAAGAAAATATTTGATTGGAGCATAACATAACGCAGAAAAAACCTAAATCATTAGGTGAGGTCTCATGAGGTAGACATACCCATGTAAGACCAGTAGACAGAATGTTGCTGGAAGTCTAGCGGCCACCTCGCGCTCCCTCCCAGTTATAGCCCCTCAAAGGGGAACTGCCTTCTGATCTCTTTGTGCATAGAGTCCATCTACCTGCTATTGAAAATATATAAATGAAATCTTACAATTTGTACTCTTATGACTCTGCTTTCCTTTACTCAATACAATGCCTACGAGACGAATCTGTGTTATTGCTTATAGCAGAAATTAATTTTTTTCTTCTTATGTGGTATTCTAATATTGAAGAATAATCGTTACATTTCCATTACAGACTATAACAAACAATGCTGTTATAAACAATGTTTTTCTTACCTCTTTGTGCATATATTATATATATGCACATTTTTTGAGGTTTTTACCCAAGGGTGAATTTTGCTTGGACAGAGGGTGCATTACCCAATATTTACTGGCTTAAAACAAAAATAAACATTTATTATCTCACACAGTTTCAAGTAATTTGGAATGCAAGAACAGCTTGGCTGTGGGTATTCCTGGGTCAGGATTTTTCTTGAAGCTCTGTTCTAGATGTGGGCCTTGGCTGCAGGTATTTGAAGTCTTGAATGGGGTTGGAGTATCCGTTTCCTAGATGGCTCACTCAAACGGTTGCTGGACAGAGACCTCAGGTCCTCACCATGTAGGCCTCTTCTTGAGGCTGCTTGAATACCCTCTTGATAAGGTAACTGGCTTCCCCAAGAATGAGTGGTCCAAGAAAGAGCAATGCAGAAGCCACAGTATCTTTTAATGACCTTGTCTTGGAAGTCATACACTATTATATCTAAAATATTCTGCTAGTTACAGACGTCAGCTGTATTTGTTGCAGGAGGGAACTGTGTAGGGTAAATACCATGAGGCAAGGATCAATGATCTCTCGTGAAGCCTGGCTTTAACACCATATACCAGTTTTCATAAATATTACCCTAGAATTTCAAAAGTGGCTATACCAGTTTGTATTTCTATTAAGAATGTACATAATTTCCAGTATCTTCATATCCTTGGTTAATAATTGGTTTTGTCAACCTTTTCATTTTAGACCTCTGACAGATATGTAGTGTTATCTCATTGTAGTTTGAATTTTCATTTACCTCATGAGGTTGGATGTTCTCCCATGCATTTATTGGTTGTTAGGATGTCTTTTTTTGTG
Source organism: Hipposideros armiger (assembly GCF_001890085.2). Taxonomy (NCBI): domain Eukaryota; kingdom Metazoa; phylum Chordata; class Mammalia; order Chiroptera; family Hipposideridae; genus Hipposideros; species Hipposideros armiger. The sequence continues at coordinate 772,247 of NW_017732011.1, forward strand.
AAATGCCTGTTTCAGATTTTTCCTATTTTAATATTGAATTGTCTGAGCTTTTAAAATTATCATTTGTCAAGTTCTTTATCTTGAATCTAATTGTTTATCACACTCTATGGCTTACCTTTTTTTTAACTCATAAGTGGTTTCTTTTGATGAACAGAGCTCTTAAATTTAATGTAGTCCAATATATTCATGATTACATTTATAATGAGTGCTTTTTATATATCTGCTTAAATACTATTTTTCTACCCCAAGGTCATGAAGATACTCACCTATAGTATCTTCTAGAAGTTTTACTATTTTAGGTCCCACATATAAAACTACAAACCACCCTATTGTTTATTCAATATGGTGTAAAATAGGGGTGGGTCATAATTGTTTTTCATACTATACTATTGAATAGCTATTCAATTGAACAAGAAATATTTACTGAAGGCTTATTTTTCCCCACTATTCTACAGGACCAGTTTTGTAATAAATCAGAGGTCTGAAAGGTCTATATGTGTATAGATCCATTTATATATTTTATAATTTATACACTGAAACCACATTGACCTAATTATTGTTGTTTTGTAAAACTTGATAGCTTGGTGTTTTTTTATTATATTTTTTTACTAAATTTGTTTCATCTACATTAGATCCTTTGCATTTCTATGTAAATTTTACAATCAGTGTTAATGCCCCCACCTTCACCATAAAAAACGGTGCCGAGGTTTTGATTAGAACTTTATTGAATCTATAAGAAAATTAAACATATCAGAATTTTGAATCTTCAATTCATTAACATGGTTTATACCTGCACTTATTTAGGTCTTTAATTTTTTTCCTCAATATTTCATAATTGGACTGGATAGGATCTTCTGATAATGTTGCATAAGAGCAGTGGTGGCAGGTATCTCTGTTTTGTCTCAATCATGTGTAAGACTTTTAATATGGTATCATTAAATGTTTGCTATACTTTTATTTTTCGAGATTCCCTGTATCAAAGGAAGTTCCCTATGCCCTTAGTTGACTAAAACTCAGTGTTGTTGTTGTTGTTGTTTATCATGATGGTTTTAAATCTTATCACATGCTCCATCCAATCTATTAAATGGTCATATGATTTTCTGCCTTTTGAAAGAATATGTGGTAATTCATATTGATAGTTAACATTCTTTGGAGTAAATATAATTTAGTAGTGATGTGTACTTTTATATACCTCCTGAATACTATTTGATATTACTTTTGCAAATGTTTTTTTTTAAAGATTTTTTTGGGGAATTGGGGGAATGGGAACAGTGCTGGGGAATTGGGGGAAGGGGAACAGACAAGTTGCTGTCGTTTTGTTCTTCAGTCTAGTTGTGGAGGA
>NW_017732011.1:777963-779114 GCF_001890085.2 Hipposideros armiger
CAATATTCAGAAATCAGTTGCATTTGTATACACCAATAAACTATAGGAAGGAGAAATTAAGAAAACAATCCCATTTACAATTGCTTCAAGAACTATAAAATACTTAGGAATAAATTTAACCAAAGAAGTAAAAGACCTGTACTCAGAAAATTATAAGACACTGAAGAAAGAAATAAAAGGAGATACAAATAAATGGAAACACCTATCATGGTCATGGATAGGAAGAATTAATATAGTTAAAATGTCCATACTGCCTAAAACAATATATAGATTCAATGCAATGCCTATCAAACTACCAAGGGCATTTTCCACAGAAATAGAAAATATAATCCTAAAATTTATATGGAACCATAAAAGACCCCAAATAGCCACGGCAATCCTGAGAAATAAGAACAATGTCAGGGGTATCATGCTACCAGACATCAAGTCATATTACAAGGCTACAGTAATCAAAACAGTATGGTACTGGCATAAAAACAGGCACATAGGGCCAGCCTAGTGGCTCAGTTGGTTAAGAGCTCACTCAAGAGTCAGCAGTTTGAGTCCTGGCCCTAGCTGAGCTGCTGCTGAGCTGGCAACAGGTGGCAGGATGGCTCATCTAAAAACAAAAAACAAACAGAAAGAAAAACAGGCACATAGATCAATGGAACAGAGTAGAGAGCCCAGAAATAAATCCATGCATATACAGACAGACAGTTAGTCTATGACAATGGAAGCAAGAATTTACATTGGGGTAAAAATGGTCTATTTAATAAATGATGCTGGGAAAATTGGACTGACATGCAAAAAAATGAAACTGGACCAACTTCTTACATCATATACAAGGACAAATTCAAAATGGGTTAAAGACTTAAATGTAAGACCTGAAACCATAAAACTCCTAGAAGAAAATATAGGGTCTAAATTTGCAGACATTACCCTGAGCAATATTTTTACTGAGATATCCCCACAGGCAAGGGAAATAAAAGAAAAAATGAACATATGGGACTACATCAAACTTAAAAGGTTTTTCACAACAAAAGAAACCATGAATAAAACAAAAAGGAAGCCTACTGAATGGGAGAAGATATTTGTCAATGATATATCTGATAAGGGGTTAATATCCAAAATATATAAAATGCTCATGCAACTCAACACCAAAAAAACAAACA
>NW_017732011.1:780757-783937 GCF_001890085.2 Hipposideros armiger
TCCAGGTTGAGCTGTTGTTCAGCATCTTAGCTGTGGAGGGCAGTGTCACTGGCCCTCATATGTGGGATCCGAACCGGGGCTCTCTGGCATCCCAAGCCAGTTCTTAACCATTGCGCCACTCAGCCAGCCTGCAAATGTTTTTTGTATTTATGTCCAAGGATAGTTAGCCTGAGTTTTGTTTTGTTTTGTTTTTTTCCCAGCAAACTCCTTATCAGGTTTTGGTATCAAGGTTATTCTGGCCTCATAAAATGAAATGGAAAGTGTGTTTAGCCTTTTTCTATTCTCTAGAATTGACTTTTTATTATTTAAATTATTACTTCCTTAAATATTTAAAAGAATTCACCAGCAAATTCACTTGAGGTTGAAGATTTCTTTGGGGGAAAGATTTTAAATAAATAGTAAATTAGATGGCGAGCCAGAATTTCTATTTTTATTTGTTTTAGATATGGTAATTGCTTCATTAAGATTTATTTATATTACTTACTTATTTACTGATTTTTACTTAAACCTATAATAAAATATTTGCTTACAATTTTAAAAACTTTCTTGTGGAATTTTATTTTTCTGGCATATGGTCTTTATTTCTTAGTAAGCCTTCATGCTCTTTTCCATTCTTATTTTCTTATGGTGTCTTATAATTCTGTGCCAGATTTCCCCCTTAAAGAATGGGTTAGATTTTGTGAGGATCAGGTGTTTACATGAGACTCCTATAAACGGTAGGAGAAACAGGACAGTTTTTTGACAAATCTGGCTCTGATGTGTTTTTATTTTGTCTGGACCTACCTTGTCTGCTTCTGTGATATAAGCTGGCCCAGAGATCTTTTAAAAATCAATTTCATTCACTCCAGTTCTAACATCAGCTAACAAAGAATTTAGTTTTAGCATTATATATGAAACACCTATCCCATGGAGGTTTTAAACAAAGATTACCCTGATGAAATGTAATAAAGGCTGTATAAAGTAGTTTGTTGGAAAAGAACTCTGGGAACACAAAATGACATTCATTCTTACCTACGGGTTCTGAGCAGGTTCTTGAAGGATAGTTATGTTGGCTGCATCTTTGTCAAGTCCCTCTGTTATAGTCTCTGAAGTCCTCAACCTGCAGGTTCAACCCTACCCAATTCTTCGGTTAAAATTCTAGAAAACAGGAGTCTCAGAAGCCTTATCTTTATTAGGTTATGAGTCACAGTGTCTGATTAGGCTGTTCATCTCCATTCAATCAAGATGGTTCTGGGTATGGTCTAGGTTGTAATTTTAAAAAGACTTTGTCCAATTCTCATTCAAACCTATTCTTTAAAGATAGACCTGCTGAATTTTTAACTCAGAAAATGGAAGGTCTCTGTCCTAATCCCTGAAAGAGTACAGGAGCTCCAGTTCTTCCACTCAGAGGTTTTGAGTTTATTTCTTTGGTCCGTTATCCCACATAGCTTAAGAGTTCTCAAATTTCTTGAGGGGAAGGTCAGCCAAGTATTTATCCTTTCTCTAACAATCTTTGTTTCGTAAGTAATGAAATCTGCAGAAGGGCTGATTAGGGTTCCTTCTCTCTCCAGTCTCTTGCACGCAGCCCCAAATCTCAGTAAATGTGCCATGATCAGAATTTGCCACACATTCAGGACTCCCCCGAGACCCAGTGCATCATGGCAGCCCAGCATAACCACTGAAAGCTTGACTTGTTTCTCTTTCACAGTTAAGTTCTTCTACCAGGGCCACGTCCAGTCCTTATCCCATAGCTGGAATCAGAAAAAAAGCCCAGGGGAGAAAACACTTGGCGTTACTCATCTCAGAAGAGCCCTTGTGTGTGTGTGTGTGTGTGTGTGTGTGTGTGTGTGTGTGTGTGTAAAATACATCTAGTCCTCACTCCTAAAAGTTACCAATGCTCTATAACTATAATTCTTGTAAATTATTCACCTGTTTCTGGTTTCACAGTGAGTGTGTTGGTCAGTCGTGACTTACAACCTCCTAGGCTAAAGGGGACCTCTCTCTGCTATGTACTGTCTGTAAGTTTGTTTTTCTTCCTGTGCTGGCCTTTGCCTACTTATAAATCTAAGGCCTTTGGAAACATTTGTTTAAAAGCAAGTTTCGTCTAATAGACAGGAAACAGGTGCCTAATGAATACAGCACTGAGTTAGATGACAGAGATAGCTCCTGAAAGCAGATCCTACCCTCAAGTAGGTTATCATTGCAGATGCCTATGAGGATATTTATATAAGTTTATATGATGCTATCAGTAGGACTTCTTTTCTATCACATTATTTTTGTTTGTTTGTTTGTTTTTTTGTTGTTTGTATTTGTTTTGGCCACATCTGCTACATTGTTCATATAGATGGCATATAGTCTGTTTTTGTACAAAGTATTTTTAATATATTGGTATCTTTTTCTTATTATCTTTTCCAAGTCAGGGACCACTCATCAGTTGCTTTAATACACTAAAAACTTGGCAATCTTTTTTATTTATTTGATTTCTTTCACATCTTACCAAATTTATTGCCTTCTAGGCTTAAGTGTATTTATATGCCTGACTTTGTTTCAAAGTAAAATTTATTATAGCTTTCAGAGTCAAGTTATTGAATTTTCTGGTCTGTCTCCTCTTGTTTTATATGACACTATTTTGTTTAGATAAGGGTGTTTTTTAGATGCTCAGTGTTCTCATTTGAATTATTCTATAAAAGAGGTAATTCTCTACATTAGGGGTTCCTTTAAAATATATGTAGTCAGTGCTAGATACTGACTTTTTTTCAGCAGTTGAAGTCATTGGATTGACAAAAAGAAATAATTAAATTTTTCCAAAAAATCCAGAAGGAGGGAATCCTCCCAAACTTTTTCTATGTGGCCACTATCACCTGATTCCAAAACCAGACAAAGATAGTACAAAAAAGGAAAACTACAGGCCAATATCCCTGATGAACATAGATGCAAAAATCCTCAACAAAATATTAGCAAACAGAATTCAGCAATATATTAGGAAGATCAAACATGATTAAGTGGGTTTCATCCCTAGTATGCAAGGTTCATTCAATATCCACAAATCAATTAATGTGATACACCACATCAACAAAATGAAAAATAAAAATCATATGGTCATATCAATAGATGCAGAAAAAACATTTGACAAAACACAGCAGCCATTTATGATAAAAACTCTTAGCAAAGTGGGAATAGAGGGATCATATCTCAACATAA
>NW_017732011.1:786259-796705 GCF_001890085.2 Hipposideros armiger
GGGAGGGGGGGGTTGTCACTTTGTGAGGGGTGAAAAGGGTAAATATTGCATTATTTTGTACACCTGAAACTAATAATAATTAAAAAAAAAGCAAATAATAAAAATCTGTTAGCCCAGTAATCATTTTAAATATAAAAAATCTTGAAATGGTTATCCTCAATGATTAATATTTTGCTAGTTTTTTTATTTTTTTAAGTAAAGAAAAATGTTTACAATTGAATCAACCTAGAATTTGCTTTAGTAAATGAGGATGGACCTATGTTCCTCCTTAGTAATAACAGATTTTTCCAAGAATGTTTATTAATTTTATTTTTAAAATAAATAAATAAATAATTTATGTACTCTAAAAAACAAGAGAGAAAAGAAATAATTGAATTGTAATACACTTGGGTTTTGCTTATCAAGGGGTACAATTTTGTTTTTGCCTGCAAAGGACTTTGGTGGTAGGTAGAATTGGAACTTAGTAAAAATGGTTGGTTAACATGCATGTCAACTAATTTTCAGCTCATTTGTTAATATAGGAGTTATTAATGACTAAGTCTAGATAAATTGTCAGAGAGACAACGATGATAGCTGGGGACCATACAAAACAGTTGTATCTATGATCTCTTTTCTTGAGGGCAACATCATTTGAATCTCAGTAAATTGTGTCTTTCTAAAAGTGTAGATCCAACATTTAAGATCTTTAGAAATTTCTGGAGAAGCTATATTTTTTGTGTGCTATCCCCTGATTATTTTAAGAAATTGATTTAATTAAAACACACACACACACACACACACACACACACACCACATACACACCACATACACAATCTACTGATCTGATACAACCCATTGGATACCAGCTGGATTCTTCTGGTCTAAAACAGTTAGCTTTATTAACTTTGACTCTATTTATTCAGAACAAGCAGATAGGTCCAGTTGAAAATATATTCCGCTGTATGTACATTTACAATTAATCAGAATTTTGTTTTCCAAAGCTCCAAAATCTTACAATTCTGAATGAGTCTTTGTATTGATCATATATTTTTGTCATATTATAACTAATATAACTTCTCAGACCCTCATATTTTCAGCTTAATCCCATTCAGTGATTTGGTAGATATTTATTGAGTAAACTCTGGGCAAGCACTGGTCTACATGATCAGGATACATCATGAACAAAAGAGACAGGTCCTACCTTTAGTATTTATATGTGAATTTAATTATTAAGATACACTTTTACATGTGCTACATAATTAAAGTAGCGTTTATCCCCTCTAGGCATTTTTTTCAACATGAAAAGATATTAAATTATTAATGTATATATTGAAAAGAAGCTGTGATTTCCTGATGAAGCTCTAGACTGAAGTGGAAAATTGGAAAATACTTTGTGACTTAATTTTACCATTTTGGTTAATTTCTGCCTACAGTCTATAATAAAAGCACATGCATATGACTAAATATGCATTGATTTAAGCCTTGTACTTATGGCCTATATATTGTTAAAAAATGCACAGATCTTCTCAAATATTTTTATACACATTGCTTGAAGAGAGCTTCTCCAACTGTAGTGAAATGATGCATATCTGGAGGATTAAAAGATGTCGTTTGCTGCAATGGATATTGAAAAGAGCTAGAGGCAAACTAACAGCATTTCCTTCCTATCTTCCCAGTATAGAAAATTTCAGTTAATCTATGACAGAATTTAGAGGGGTACAGTATCAGAATATGAGCTCTTAATGGCCTCTACAATTTTTATTTATACAGATAAGCAAGCAACCTGGTTGGTGTTCTACACGTCTATATACCCTCTGTTTTGGTAATGGCCTTGTTATTTCAGAGCAAAGCAGTCAGGCTCGGAAATTCCATCTGTTTTAATAGCACAAGGCCATCTTCTATAGGAACAAGGATGCCCTAGAATTGGTTTTTTTTCTGGTTAGTGGTTTGTTCCAAGGCAAAAACACTTGGCAAAAGTTAGACAGGATATTGTTTTTTTCAATGAAGAGAAAAATAAAAGTTGAGTCTGTTCCTGTCTCTTACATCATGTTAGATATAGTGTAGAAAGACTTATAGTTGATGAGCCTTCATGAGCTACAAGACTTGGAAAAGTGATCTCAGAAGAGACAGATCCACTCTGTGATCCTAGGGAGCAGTGAGCAATGAAAGGGGCGTTGGCATGCAAATAAAGTAGCTTTTTTTTTTTTTTTTTAAGCTGAGCCATCCTGCTACCTGTTGGCAGCTCAGCGGCTGCTCAGCTTGGGCTGGACTCGAACCGCTGTTGCTCAGAGCTCAAACTCTTGAGCGAGCTCTTAACCAACTGAGCCACTCGGCCAGCCTACAAATAAAGTAGCTTGATGTTTTTTTCTTCAATCTGCCAAGGATGCTCGTGTATCCTTGCATAAATCTCATTTCTCAAACCCAAGGCTGTCTACATAATTTACAGGCCCAGTGCAGAATGAAAATGTAGGACTCCATGTTCTAAAGTCATTAATGATTTTAAGGTGGCAACTCAGGGACCTCCTAAGCACAGGGTCCTGTGAGACTGCACTGATTATATGCCCAGGAAGCTGGCTCTGCTTAAAATGTATGGGCTGTATTTATAAAAACCCCTGTTACTTTACATACCTAGCCTGAGATATGGAATTCTTATGAAGCTCAAATTGGACATCAATATTTTTTGTAAATTATAAAGGAAAATACTAATATAAAGAGTTGTCAAGGTTTACTCTTCAGTTTACCTAGGTAATCCAATTAATAGGAGTATATCTTCTCACCTGCATATGTTAGATTATTTCATATACTTTCTTCTAGATCTTAGTCTCATGAAAGTTGACCAGAAATAATCACCATGTATTCTGTAACACATTTTTCTTGAAAGCCAAATTTATTTGGAAATGTGTAAGGACAGTTTGCGTCTATACATGTATGTGTTGATCTAAAGGTCCAAAGAAAGGTGTAAGCTAGGTATAGATTTGGGAGATTGAATGAAAAGCTTATGTTATAGAAAATATTGAGTGAGCTCATTAAGGGGTAAATGAGTGACTGACAGACTGGTTAATAAACAGCTCGTTTCAAAAAGCATTTAAGGTGGCAATACAGTAGTCCCCCTCTTATTCTTCGGGGAATGTTCCAAGATGCCCAGTGGATAAATAAAACCGTGGGTAATACTCTATATGTACTATGTTTTTTTCTATACATACATACTCATGATAAAGTTTAATTTATGGGCTGGCTGAATGGCTCAGTTGGTTAAGAGCTCGCTCAAGAGTTTGAGCTCTGAGCAACAGTGGTTTGATTCCCAGCTCAAGGTGAGCAGCCAGTGAGCTGCCAACAGGTGGCAGGACGGCTCAGCTAAAAAAAAAAAAAAAAGTTTAAGTTATGAATTAGGCACAGTAAGAAATTAACAACAATAATGATTAAATAAAACAATACTGTAATAAAAGTTATGTGAATGCGCATTCTATCTCAAAATATCGTATTGTACTCACCTTTCATTAAATGAAGCACTTTATAGCTTCTCTTTGGCATATCTGAATTCACACCATTGCTACTCTTGCACTTTGGGGCCATTATTAAGTAAAATAAGGGTAATTTGAACACAAATACGATGATAACAGTTGACTTGATAACCAATATGACTACTAAGTGACTAAGGGTTAGCATATACATCGTGGATATGCTGGACAAAGGGGTAATTCACGTCCCAGGCAGAATGAAATGAGATGGTGCAAGATTTCATCACACTATGTAGAACAGCATGCAATTTAAAACTTATGAATAGTTTATTTATGGAATTTTCCATTTATATTTTCAGACCATGGTTGACTATGAAAACAAAACTTGATACAGGGGAATACTGTAGTAAATAGATAGATGATAAAGAAAGAATAAATAGAGGATTGTACTGGAATTACTTTTGATTTTCCATGATATCTATTACCATTCTGAATCAAGGCCACATCCCTAAAAGAGATGGTCAGATAAAAAATGCAGGGGCTTTGGCAAGGAATTAGATTATATGTAAAATAAACGTAGTGACATTTGTCTTTTCTTTTACCACCTCGATGGTGTATTTTTTTTCCTGTTTTTTAATGCAATTGATTACCTAAAATATAGGAAAGTGCAAGAGCCCTTTAGACAACAAGAAAACAAGAAAAGTAAAAAAAAAAAATTAATTTTTACACATACTTCCTTTAGAAATCACCAAATATTGATTATATTATTCCAGATCCTCAAAATCTGTCACCAGTATTACTCCAGTACACTTCCTCCTCCCTGTAATCTTTTCATTGTTTATGGAATCCTCCAAACTACCTCCAGAGTAGGCTTTATACCACCCAGTTCTGCTCAAACCAGACCTAATTTAAAGCTTGTTTTATTGGCCTAAAGATAAATCCCAGATTGTTTTTAAAGCCCTTCAGTCTGGTACGGATTACCTTTTCTTCATCATTCATTGTTTTCACTCAATCACTTCACATTCCAGCCCCACTGAACTACTCACAATACCTCAAACATATCATATACCTTCTAGTCCCCAGGCTATTTCATATGCTATCCCTCCGATTAGAATATTATACTCCAGTTCTCCATCCAGAAAAACTACCTTTCCTTTAAAGCTTACACAAGTATTCTCTCCTCTGTAGTTAAGTGTCTCCTGAGTTTTCAATAGAGAGTAACAACTCCTGAGGTTTTCATGATAGTTATACCAATATACCATGAGTTGCTAGTCAACTTTGATGTGGAAACAAACCAATATTTGATTCTTATGGAAAAAAAACAAGATTGACTTCTTGTTTATATTTTGTGATGGCTGTGAATTGTTCAAAACTCTGCACCAGGCAGCAGTCTGTTGCAGACCTACCTCCCTTATCTCTTTCCTTTAGATTTTACATGGTGTTTTTTTTCATGAAGACATTGCAAATGGGTCTAGTAATAGAAAATTAGAGTTGAATTACTTTAGAATGGGGGTAGTCAGTGAAGGCCTTTCTGAATAGGTGATATTTTTAAAGCCAGTTTCTTAAGGACAAGGAGAAGCTATCTTTATGAATATGGAGGAGAAAAGCATTCTAGGAAGAGGTAACAGCAAAAACAAGGACTCTAAAACAGGACCTGGCCTAGAACGCATTGGGAGAGGAGTGTCATGAGGACGATGAGAGAAGGTGAGGTAGAACAAGTAACCAAGGACTCTCCTTTCTCAGTCTTTCTCTCTTTTTAAATCTGATAAGGATTTTTAATTTTATGCTGAAAGTGATGGAAAGCCATTGGATAGTTTTAAGCAAGTATGATGAATGCAATAATATATTTTTAAAGAGTATTTTCTGCTGGGTAGTAAATGTATTATGTTGGGGCAAGAGGAAGAAACACATAAGGAATCAGGAAGAAAAGCAATTAAGAAAGTGTTGCAGTAGTCCAGGCAAGAGGTAGGTAATCATGGCTTCTAGTGGTGTGGTGACAGTGGTTCTAGTGCACATGAGAAATGGTAAACCTTGATAAGGGCAGGAATATTCCACTTTCATGACAGAGGGAGGGTGGTATATATTGGTTGTGGTGACATGGAAGATTTCTCTTATCAATTGCTTATACTTTCTTAACAGAGCATGCGACAAGGTCAAGAACTGAGCGTTAGTCAGGAGATTCCATCAAAATAGGAATTTGAAGAAAGATGAGAAAACAAACTATTTATTTGGGGAGGAAGGAAAAAAAAAAGTTTAGGGAAATGTATCAAAATTGCTGGGCAGTGGAAAACTCATCTGAGATTTATCAGGAATTTTAGTGAAACAAGTCAATTCGGTTTTGTATTTTTCATCCTTCAATGTCCAGTTTTCCTGGAGCTGATGAATAGTTACATTTAACTACAGTTTTGATTTTTCAGGCTTGTACAACAGGGGAATGGAAAAGTGAAAGGGTTTGAAGTATTTGCAAAGCAATGTTTATTATTCTGTATTACGTAATCTAAGAAAGGAAGGCAGGGATTATGGAGGTTGACAACAGTGAGGTGTTTTAGACTGTCCCGGCTGCTGTAACAAAAATAGCATAAACTGGATGACTTAAAAACAACATTTATTTCTCAAAGTTCTGGAATCTGGGAAGTCCAAGGTCATGGCACCAGTACATTCAGTGTCTAGTGAAGGCCAGCTTCCTCACTAACTGTCTTCTTCTCACTTTAATCTCACATGATGGAAGGAGGCCAGAGAGCTTTCTTGGGCCTCTTTTATGACAGCACTAATCCCGTTCATGACAGCTCCACTCTCATGAACTAAGTACCCCCCAAGGACCGTACTTCCTGATACCATCACCTTGGGGGTTAGGATTTCAATTCATGAATTTAGGGACACTGCATATATTCAACCTATGGCATAAGAAAATTGTGAGATTAATTGATTGGAAGTCTCAATGGAGTTTTTAAAATTTGAAAAAAAAAAAAAAACCCTATACAGGTGAACACAAAGGCTAGGAGGTGTGGGTCATAGTATAGAATGTATGAATTTGAGATTTTTCAACTAGTGAAGCTATTGGTGATCCCAAGGTTTTAGGTGTCACCAAAGGACTAGAGGGCAGAGGGCATGTGAAACATGCCCTCTTTGTAAATTGTTTTTGTAAAATGTTTACAAAAACAAGATTAGTCAACACATCTTTAGCTCACAAAACTGCCATTTTTGTTGTTGTTGTTGTTATGGTGAGAACATTAAAACTTTACTCTCATAGCAACTTTCAAGTATACAATGCGGTATTGTTAACTATTGTCACCATGCTGTACTTCAGTTCCTCAGAACGTATTTACCTTGTCACTGAAAGTGTGTACCTTTTGACAAATATCTTCCCATTGCTCTAACCCTCAGGCCCTGGCAACCACCATTGTACTCTCTGTTTCTATGAGTTCATAGTTTTTAGATTGCACATATAAGTGAGATCATACAGTCTTTGTCTTTGGCTTATTTCACTTAGTATAAAGCCCTCAAGGTCTATTTGTATTGTCACACATCACAGGATTTCCTTCTTTTTATGGCTGAATAATATTCAATTGTATTTATATACTGCATTTTCTTTATTCATTCATCTGCCAGTGGATGCTGAGGTTATTACCATACCGTGGCTATTGTGGATAATGCTGCAATGAATATACATCTATGGATATCTCCTTGAGATAGTGGTTTCATTTCCTTTGGCTATATACCTAGAAGTGGGATTGCTGGATAATATAATAGTTCTATTTTTAATTTTAGGAAGCTCTGTGTTGTTTTTCATAGTGGCTGAACCAATATCTGTTCCTTACAACAGTGCACTAGCGTTCCCTTTTCTCCACATCCTCGCCAACATTTGTTACCTCTTGTCTTTTTGAGACTAGCCATTCTAACAGGTAGGAGATAATATTTCACTGTGGTTTTGCTTTACATTTCCTGCTGATTAGTGATGCTGAGCACATTTGCACATACCTGTTGGCCATTTGTATGTTTTCTTGGAGAAATGTCTATTGAAATCCTCTGCCAATTTTCTTATTCAGTTGTTTGTGGTTTTGCTATTGAGTTGTATAAACTCCTTATGTATTTTGGATATTAATCTCACCAGATAATGGTTTTGTAAATATTTTCTTCCATTCTGTAGGTTGCTTGTTTGAGTTTTTTTTTTTTTAATTAAAATTTATTGGAGTGGCAATGGCTGGTAAAATTACATAGGTTTCAAGTGTACAATTCTGGAACACATCACATTGTGTGTTCACCACCCAGAGTCAGTTCTCCTTCCAACACCACATATATTTGACCCTGTTTACCCTCATCTACTACCCCCTCCCCCTTACCCTCTGGTAACCACTAATTGTCTGTGTCTATGAGTTCTTGTTTACTTTCTTGTCTTGTTCCTTTGTTGCTTTCAGTTTTATATCCCACATATCAGTGAAGTCAAATGGTTTTTGACTTTTCTGTCTCACTTACTTCACTTAGGAGAAAAAGAAACCCTCATACACTGTTGTTGGGAATGCAAATTGGTGAGATGTTTTTAATGTAGGTATTTATCACTAAGCTTCCCTCTCAGCACTGCTTTAATACATCTCATAAGTTTTGCTGCATTTTGTTTCCATTTTATTTGTTTCAAGATATTTTTAAATTTACTTTTGATTTCCTCCTTGACTCATTGGTTGTTCAGGATTGTGTCATTTCATTTCCACGTATTTGTGAATTTTCTGGTTTTATTCCTGTTACTGATTTCTGGTTTCATGCCATCGTGAGTAGAAAAGGTGCTTGGTATGATTTCAGTCTTTTTAAATTTACTAAGACGTGTGACCTAACGTATGATCTATCATGGAGAATGCTCCATATGCACTTGAGAAGCACATGTTACTATTTTCTTATATTTAGGTGCTTTAATGTTGGATACATAAATTTACAATTGTTATGTACCCTTGCTGATTTTACCCTTTATCATTATACAATGGCTTTCTTTGTCTCTTGTTACAGATTTTGACATAAACTCTATTTTGTCTGATTAAAGTATAGCTACCCCTATTCTCTTTTGGTTTCCATTTCCATGGAATATGTTTTTTCTTCCATCCCTTCACTTTCATCCTATGTGTAAACTTGAAGGTCAAGTCTCTTGTAGTCATGATAAAGTTGGGTTTTGTTTATTTTATCCATTCGGCCATGCTATGCCTTTTGATTGGAGAATTTAATCCACTGACATTTAAAGTAATTATTAATAGGTAAAGCATATTGCCATCTTGTTAATGTTTTCTATCTTCTTTGTAGTCCCTTTGTTCCTACCTTTCTCTCTTGCTGTCTTCCTTTCTGAATTGATAATTTTCTATAGTTATATTTTGATTCCCTTTTCTTTATTTTATATGATTTTATTCTAACAGTTTATTTCTAAAACATGTAGCTCTAAACACTATGATTTATGCATTTTAGTAATTTACATAAATCATATTATATGACAGGAAATTTGATATTTTTGCTTCACATTATATTTGAGATTTGTTCATGTTTGGATATTTTGATGTACTTCATTCTTCTTACATGCTATGTAATATTCTATGATATTATAATAAATTGGAATTTGATGTTATATTCCCATAATTAGGGACAGTAAGTCTGTTTCCACTTTTTTACTATTGCAGATAGTCATTAATAAATATTCCTAACTTCTCTCATTAAGATCCAATGATACACTTTTCTCAAATTTCTTTAACAATGACCTTTCATAGCAAACTCAAATACCTCACTGGTTAAGGCTCTTACTATACTCCAAGGTAAATCTTTTTTTCTAAGGTAAATCTTTTTTTTTTCCTATGTTAGTTCTAATGCATAGAAAAACTTTTCCTTATATTAAGCCAAATTTTGCTCTCCTATAACTTCTGCAATGTAAAAGAAAAAAAAAAGAATGATCTTTGAGATATTATGACTGGAAAAGACTCTTAACATTTCAAAGCAATAATCTGTGAAGCAAAAATGTAATGAAATTATTTACATAATAAATATGATTTCTAGTTTAACTAAGGATACCATGGACAAAATTAGTATAGAGATGACAGAATGAGTGAAAATATTTTTGGCATCCAAATGTCACTAAGAAGTACTGCAAAAAAAACAATAAAAACAATTCAGCTCCAATGGGAACATTTCAAAGGATATATATATATAAACTGGCAGTTAATTTACAGATAAAGAAACACAAAAACTAAAAAGCATGAGAAAAAAATGCTCAAAATCTATACTAACAAGAAAAATGCAAATTAAATCCACAATGAAAAGCCATTTCCCCCTAATAGACTGATAAAAATTAGAACAATGGATAATAGCATGATTGGGGGTATGAGAGCTTTCATCTCCTAGGAGGGATTGGAGAATAGGGTAACTAGGGTAGCCATTCTGGTCAGGAATTCTGTAATACTTAGGCAAATTGGGTATGGAGCTACCCAGTGACACTGCTCTTCTGTTTTGGGGTATATAGTCCAAATAAATTCTCATACAGGTCTATAAAAGGACATGTACAAAATGTTTTTTATGGCTCTATCCATGATGGTGGTACAGGGGATAGATATTTGAGGTAATCTTTGTGTCTATCATTCAGGGGACAGAGAGGTAAATCATGGTATATACCCACCATGGAGTATTATGCAGCAGTTACAGGCACAAGGCTAGACATATACATAGCATAGCAAACATTACGAGGAACATAAAGCTTCAAAAAATGTTAAGAACAGAATTGCATAAAATACCACAGAGCATATGTTTTTTGAGAACATAAACAAAGAAAAAAGATTTATATTAAAAAGCATTGCCTATAGCATAGAGTAAGAGTGGGTCATGTTATGGGGATAAAGAGAATAACTAGTAGATAAATTATTTTAAGGACCAGTGATGAAATGATATCATAAACTGAATATAGGATTGACCCACCCCCTGTAGAAATTTCCCAGCAAGCAAAATAAATAAATAAAATAAAACTATTCTGCTCTACCCCTCTGAAACCACA
>NW_017732011.1:797334-799675 GCF_001890085.2 Hipposideros armiger
ATTCTTCTTAATAAGAAAACAAATGCATCTCTACCCCTCTTGGAAATGTTAAGATTTATCTCTAGAAAGTTATCTGCCAATATTATTTTAATATGCTAGAGAGGACTTCTAAATCAGAAACTATTGAATTTTTTATTCCTTGTATTTTGTTTGTTAAGGAAAGCAATTCCATAAAGACTTAGGGAGAGAAGTAGAAGAGAAGTTATGACTTTGTGAATTGATTAATTCAGGTCCAGAATCATAGATGCAGGGGCAGGAAAGTACTTTAGATAGAGTTGTAGTGTTAACAGATATGATAAGTCCATTTTTTAATGTCATCACCATGGTTTGCACATATTTTCCCCAAAAAGGCAGTTTTGTGTACATGTACAGGCAAGCGTAAACAAAAGCTTCTCGCACATATAAATACATGTGAACATCAATAGACATATTTGGACTAGTTTGGTTTCCCGACCACCTTCCCTGAATTTATCTCTGGAACCCAACTTTATCTCCTTCACTCCATTCTTCAAGGAAATAGTGCCTCTCTTAGTGTTAAAGGAGAATTTTAAATATCAATTTCCTGAAAGCCAGCCTCTTCTGATGTTTCAGGGCTCTTGTTCCACCTCCTGTTTCCTTCTTCTCCTTTATCTCCAAGCTGTTTCTCCACTGGTATGTTTTCTTTTGACTATGCCGATCCTTATGTTTTCCTTCCTCAGCAAAAATTTAAAAAGCTAACTTTTTTTGAACCTCTATCCTTCTCCCCATATAATCATCACCTTTTCTCTGTTTCTCATGCCACCCATGAAATACAAATATACTTTGTATTTCTAGTAGTTTTTTTTTCCTCCAGCATTCCACAGCCCACTGTTAACTGTACTAAAACTATCCCATTGAAGCAACTGGCTTTCATTATGTCCACCAAGCCATCCCAGGTGCTAAATTCAATATATATGCTCGAACTCTATAATCCTTCTCTATGTTGGCAGTAATGGACACTATTGATCAATTTTTTTCTTCCAAAATGTATTCCTCCATTTAGTTCAATAACACCCCTTCTTTCCCAGGTTTCTTCTCAGCTATTCCCTCTAAGCTTCTGTCATTCAATTTCTTCCTCTGCCTACCTTTGATACCCTTCAGAGCATTTTCCATTTTTGATGCTCTTCTCCACTTCATAGTTTTAATTAGGATCTATGTAAAAGTGACTTCCAAATCCATAAATTTAGCCCTGAGTTTCCTCCAAGCTCTACTCACATATACCTTAACTGACTACTGGATATTTCTACCTCAATACCCAAAAGACATACCCCATTTCAGAATGTTCAAATTATCAGTTATACTCCTTGTCCTTTTTTAACACTAATTTTTCACCATAATTCCCATACGAATTACTGATGCCACCTAGAATTTCATACTCAAAACCTGGAAATTATTCTTTACTATTTACTCTTTTAACTTCTATATCAAAACATTTATTCGTTCTTGTCAATTTCATCTCCCCAGTTTCCCTTTGATATAATTAATTCTCTCCGTTCCCACTGCCACAGGCCTTAGTTCACAATTTTTTAACCTCCAGAAATGGGTCTGTATCTGCAACACCACTTATTTTAACAGATTGCATTATTTTTATGTTTACGTGCCTTTCTTGCCTTTCCTTGGCCCTGTTGAGTTATCATTGATGGTGAGTTTATATCCATTCCTGGAAAACAGTTTCTCAGGTCTTTTTCTTTCAATCCCAAATATTGCTAAGGTCTTATCATGTTCATTGCCAGAATCTTCTCATTTTTATGATGTAAGTAACAAATCATAATTTAAAATATATTTAAGTGTTACCCAAAGACAAATAGCATACAAATATTATATGTGTTTACGAGATTTTAAAACTCTTACAGGCAGACATGCTAAAGTCACCATTCTAAACACCTTTGCATTAATATTTGGATTATTTATACTCAGCTTCTATTGTGGTTTTTTAGGTGTAATAAAAGAGTGGTTTCAGATTCTTAATTGTTTTCTACTTCAGAAGCAGGTCATGCCTCTGGGTGCGTTTTGACATTGCTTCTACAGAGGCCGTAGCAATAGGGTAACAGGGGAGCCGCCACCCTTACAGAAGACAAAATTCCTGGCTTCTAAGATGTAGGTTCTTGGAAATAAGGGGCTGTTGTTCTGATACAGACAACCTCATACCATCGTTTATGTAGAAAAAAAATGTTATTTATGACAGGAAGAAACTAGAAAAAGAAGTAATTACGATTGTGAAGCTTTCATTCTGTGGACAAAGAGCACATACGGGTGTGTCTATTTTATATCAAATACCAGATGGGGTAATGTGAGGAGCCTTGCAGTTTGAGGAAGTGGCCAA
>NW_017732011.1:801674-805476 GCF_001890085.2 Hipposideros armiger
TGCTACATTGTTTTATACTTTTGGTTTGCATGCCTGTGTTTTCTCTCAGACTGTGTGTTCCTTTGGGAGAAGAACCATGTATTCTTTCTCTCTATGATGCCAGGCTCTTCCAGGGGGCCTGACACATCATTAATGTTACTTAATGAATTTGTGATTTTTTAATAACAGAAAGTGTTTATCGCTACTATATGAATAGCACCTTACTAGGCACTGATAAAGAATAAAAAATGACTCAAACAAGACCAAGTATTGTACAAGCTTTCATCAGGGAAATAAGAGATATTAGGATGGATAGAATAATTGGAGTAGGAAACTGAATTGTGCCTCGAAATATGAGAATTTCTATGGACAGTGGAGTGGGGAGGGGAGGGGAGTGGGATTGACAAAACCATTCCAGCCTGAGAGAACAGCAGATTATCATAGGAAGCTTTCCTGAAATTAGTTAAAGGCAAACAGTATTAAATGTAAATAAGACTGCATGACTTTAAAGCAAACAATGCACAGTGGATTAAAGTAGATTTAAATTAGAGACAGCCCCCTGAGAGCCCAAATATGTTTAGTGTAGTTTGAAATTAACTTAATGTACAAAAATTCAGCTTCAAGGAAAAAGAATAGCACTGGATGGCATGCGTTAGCCTATCTTATTTAAACCAGCAAGTAGTTGGGCATGCAATCACCCTTTCGTATGAATATATGTTAATTATACCCATAATTCAGAGTCATGATTAGAGCTTAAATTAAATAGCTGCATTGGGAACTCTGATGCGTGTTCCACTTCATGTTTTAAACTCTGCCTAGGGTGGGTACCTCTGTGAAAAGCAAGATGAAGCCTCCCCCCCTTACTCAACTATTTAAGCTGAATTGAGATCTTTCAAAATGGAATGACGAGCACCTCTGTGGTTTCCTGGAGAAGCTTAAACCCCTGCTTTAGCCAGGAAGCATCAGAGGATGTAGGTCACTGCCACAAGGATTTATCATAAATGATTGGCACAGTGTTCAGCAGTGACCCAGGGGAGACACTGCAGAGAAGGTCCTGGAATATGTAGAATGGCACAGAAGGACTTTAAAACATTTTGCCGACAGAGCATGTGTGAGGTAGAGGGCAGGCATCAGAGAGTGACTGAGGAGAGTGGTGGAGCTAGAAAAGATTGAGGCGTTGGGTCAAGACCTTGGAAGGGCTAGTGAGAAGCAGCAACTAGAAACCGTTCCCCTGGCGAGCCGTAGAGAAGCCCGTCGCCATCCCTGTGTTCAGATACACTGGGGTGTGCCAAAATTTGTTACCAATAAAAGACCATACTTATTAAATGATTTTTTGAACACATAAAATAGTTATAAGATTATTCCTGAAATAACACTACACTCAAAAATATGCCTTCCAATAGGGTTTTTAGAATGCAAGAGAGGCTGTGGAGTTGTACCTGGAACACTGCTTTTTTATATATCAGTGGTTCTCAAAGTGAGCCCCCCAGCTCAGTGGCATCATCGTCACCTGGGAACTTGTTAGAAATGCAATCTCAGGCTGACATAATAAGTCAGAACTTTAGGGGTGGGTACTGGCAATCTATGTTCTAATGAACCCTCCAGGTCATCCTGGTTCACCTTGAGAACCACTGATCTAAGTAGAGATTGCCTAACGTAGATGTACTTTTAATATTGACTTGCTTACAAAGTACAATTATATTCCTACCAAAAATTTGAGCATACAACATATTATTAGTTTTGTTTTTCTGAAACATTGATTTGTGTTTACCAAAACTCTAGTTAAACCCATGTAGAATGCCATTCTCATATTGTGTAAATGTTAGAATTCCACTGCACTTTTCTTTGCTGAAGTGAGCCACTGGAGAACAAGAGGGGGGACATAATAATTATGATTTTCTTAGACAACTATCACACTGAAAACTAGAAAGACAATTTGCCATTAACAAGCCTAATGGCAATGGAGGGCCAGCTCCTTTGCCAACTCTAGAGACCTAGCACTTAGATGTGCAGATAAAGTTATAGCTAAGAAAGAAAAGGTTATGGGTTTTTTTTTTTAATGTAAAACTTCCAATTAAAAGTAAAGCATGAAAAAAAAAAGACAATCTGATTAAAAGAGAAAAACTCAGGCAAGACAAACCTGAGACTTACTTCAATTATGAAACCAATTTTTTCCTCTATCCAAGCAACCACATAAAGCCAAAGTCTGATGATGAAAACTGGAGAAAAAAAAATATTATGGCCTAAAAAATNATTTTAAAACTCTTACAGGGAGACATGCTAAAGTCACCATTCTAAACACCTTTGCATTAATATTTGGATTATTTATACTCAGCTTCTATTGTGGTTTTTTAGGTGTAATAAAAGAGTGGTTTCAGATTCTTAATTGTTTTCTACTTCAGAAGCAGGTCATGCCTCTGGGTGCGTTTTGACATTGCTTCTACAGAGGCCGTAGCAATAGGGTAACAGGGGAGCCGCCACCCTTACAGAAGACAAAATTCCTGGCTTCTAAGATGTAGGTTCTTGGAAATAAGGGGCTGTTGTTCTGATACAGACAACCTCATACCATCGTTTATGTAGAAAAAAAATGTTATTTATGACAGGAAGAAACTAGAAAAAGAAGTAATTACGATTGTGAAGCTTTCATTCTGTGGACAAAGAGCACATACGGGTGTGTCTATTTTATATCAAATACCAGATGGGGTAATGTGAGGAGCCTTGCAGTTTGAGGAAGTGGCCAAAGCCGGAAGAGTTAGAAACTGTCATGTTAAATGGCCTTTCTTTAGGAGAAATCATTAAGACACACACACACACACACACACACACACACACACACACACACAAACGTAAATATCAGCAAGCAAAATCTCATAAGATCTCTTGGCAGAGAATCTTACCAGGAAGCAGGAAAAGAAAGATGAGAAGATCCCTGGTTTATTTCAACCCAGGTATAGCACACTTCATTTTACTGAGGTTTCAGCTATAAAAGTAATAATATGAACTGGACAACTATGTACATTATATACTATACTTCTTTTGTCATCCTCACAGCACGCCTGTAGACATTGCAGGTAATGACTAGACCTGTATTCACAGGGAGAAGCTCAACCTCAGAGATTGACTGCCTTGGTCAAAGTCAAACAGCGTGGGAGTGATAGAACTACAATTTGATATCAGACCTTCTGACTCCAAATTCCATGTGCTCGTTCTTTCTGTTGAGTGACAGGCGCCTGCGTAACACTTCTCCTGGAGGCTTTGCACTGTAAGAGCAAATTTAGCCTCATAAATATTTCTCACTCCAAGGAAAAGCAAAGGTCAGCTTGCTGAGTGTGTTGTGTTGATCTGACCTGTCAGCATATTGCCCCAGTGCTTCCAAATCTAAGGAAGCTTGGCTGTAAATAAATCCCATCCTAAATGAGGCTTCCCTGGAACTCGAGGACGCTGGTGCCCCCAGTTACAGAAGAAGCTCCTGCTCTGTTGAAATAATGTCCTCATTTGTTATTATTAAAGTCAATCTACATAACTTATGTCTCAACGGCTCCAATAGAGAACAGTTTACAGGCCGCTCTAAAGTTCACAACAACTATTTCTTGCCATTTCTTTTTAAATAAGCTGCTCATTGAATGTCTAAGAATTTGGTTGACTGGCCTTATGGATGAACCCACATTGAATTTGAACCCCCTTTCAGGTGCTCTTCACTTTGTCCATCTTCACATCCTGCAAAATTCATCAGAGGCAGATATTATTCTGTTTTTTCCTAGTTGCATGTAGCCCTGAAAGGCAAGGCAACACACCCAAATCAAGATGGCCTTCTGGAACCTTA